>NC_086177.1:106568409-106881931 GCF_023053635.1 Elgaria multicarinata webbii | reverse complement strand
AGAAACTCTCCAGCTATGCTGCTTAAGATTTAGTGCTACAGACAAATGTTATTTATATATAGATATATTTAAAAGGTGCTGTTTTTATGTGGGTTTTATGACATCGGTGCTTTCCTTAAATAAATAAAAAAAGAAGGAAGGAAGGTCCAGTTATTGTGATTGTAGCAAATAGGCTGTATTCCAAACAATTCTGACGTGTGTTTGGTCTCTCAAAGAGAAATCCCAGAAGCATGTTGATGGCAAATACAGACGTTTGCCAAAATATTTAAGGCAGTTTGATTTGTGGTTTTGTCTCTTCCATATTGGGCTAAATCTTTTTGAAAATAAAAAAGGGGGGCAGTTTTTATTGGTGTTGATTCCCCCCCCCTCTTTTGCAACACTGCCTTGTGGTGCTATTTGACTAAGATGGTGGCTGCTGCAGTTTCTAATGGGATGATTAAAGTATTTCCCAACCAATTTCCCTGTGCATTTGTGTGCTATGCTTAATTTCTAACGTGAAAGATTTCAGGGCTCAGTTCTCCTGGTACATTCAAAACCCTTTCTTTGAATATGATAACCCTCTCTTCTAAGAACAATTTTAGGTAACAAGGATATACTGTTCTACTGTTTAAGGTTACAAAGACATTGCCAAAATCTCAAGATACCAGAGACAGATATTTAAAAGCTTCTTTATTTTAGGCCTACATTTAAACTGAAACACCATCACTTTGTCATCACTCTGACATGTCCCTCCATACCTCTTCCTCCCAGTTCTATTGCATAGAATCATAGAATAGTAGCGTTGGAAGGGGCCTATAAGGCCCCCTGCTAAATGCAAGAATCTGCCTTAAAGCATACCTGACAGATGGTTGTCCAGCTGCCTCTATGCCTCTAGTGTGGGAGAGCCCACAACCTCCCTAAGGAATTGGTTCCATTGTCATACTGCTCTAACAGTCAGGAAGCATTTCCTGATGTCCAGTCGGAATCTGGCTTCCTGTAACTTGAGCCCATTATTCCATGTCCTGCACTCTGGGAAGATTGAGAGGAGATCCTGGCCTTCCTCTGTGTGACAACCTTTTAAGTATTTGAAGAGTGCTATCATGTCTCCCCTCAATCTTCTCTTCTCTAGGCTAAACTTGCACAGTTCTTTCAGTCTCTCTTCATAGGGCTTTGTTTCCAGACGCCTGATCATCCTGGTTGCCCTCCTCTGAACACGCTCTGGCTTGTCTGCATCCTTCTTGAAGTGTGGTGCCTGGAACTGGACGCAATAGTCTAGATGAGGCCTAACCAGGGCTGAATAGAGAGGAACCAGTACCTCACGTGATTTGGAAGCTATGCTTCTATTAATGCAGCCCAAATGCATGCCTCTACTACAACTCCCAACATGCAATGCACCTACCAATTAGAGATAAATGGATTCCTATGTCCATCCTTATTCCTGCCTTCCTTGCATTATGATTTAACGTGAAGCATGTCTAAAACAAATTTTGGAACTGGTGCACCATCTGTTTGCTGTCATTATCAGTTCATTTTGCTTTCTGATGCACACCAGCATTTGTACCCTCAAATCATTGGTCCGTGTTTTTTCAGTGCCCGCAATCTTCATTGTTGTAGTTACTTTCTTGCTATTCTTATTCTTGTTGCATTTATATACTACCATGAATAATAGGGGTGTGCACGGACCCCCCGCTCCGCTTCACTTGCAGATCCGCCATTTTTCGGAGCGGGTCGCTCCGCCCCGCCCCCGCTCCGCCCACTTCCGCTCCGCTCCGCCCGGAGCTCCGGATCGGATCCGGAGCTCCGTTTTTGCCCCCCCATAGGCTTGCATTGAAAGCTAAAAAAGTAAACAACTTTTTTTCCGTTGAAGTTAGAAACCTCACGTTTGGCACCATGACACCTCATGGGCGTATACACACACACGCCAAGTTTCAAGGCAATCCCATCATCCCCTGATTTTTGGCGAATTTTTGAAAATCGGGCACCCCATTCACACCCCTTGGGATAGCTCCGTCAATTTGCATGTTACAAACCTCAAACTCGGCACCAGGGCAGCTTATCCATGTGTCCACATGCACGCCAAGTTGCAAGCAAATCCCATCATCCCCTGATTTTTGGCGCGGCTCTACCCTCTAACGCACCTCCCATAACCCTAATTCACACCCCTTTAGATAGCTCCGTCAATTTGCACGTTAGAAACCTCAAACTCAGCACCATGATAGCTTATCCACGTGTCCACATGCACGCCAAGTTTCAAGGCAATCCCATCATCCCCTGATTTTTGGGGAATTTATGAAAATCGGGCACCCCATTCACACCCCTTGGGATAGCTCCGTCAATTTGCATGTTAGAAACCTCAAACTCGGCACCAGGAGAGCTTATCCATGTGTCCACATGCACGCCAAGTTGCAAGCAAATCCCATCATCCCCTGATTTTTGGCATGGCTTAACTCACCCCAAATTGTCCCATTCTACAACTACGTCAATTTGCACGTTAGAAACCTCAAACTCAGCACCATGATAGCTTATCCACGTGTCCACATGCACGCCAAGTTTCAAGGCAATCCCATCATCCCCTGATTTTTGGGGAATTTATGAAAATCGGGCACCCCATTCACACCCCTTGGGATAGCTCCGTCAATTTGCATGTTAGAAACCTCAAACTCGGCACCAGGAGAGCTTATCCATGTGTCCACATGCACGCCAAGTTGCAAGCAAATCCCATCATCCCCTGATTTTTGGCGCGGCTTAAACTTTTTAACTCACCCCAAATCAAGTCCCATTCTACAACTACGTCAATTTGCACGTTAGAAACCTATCCTTTGGTCCCATGACAGCTTACCCATGTGTCCCCATGGACACCAAGTTTCAAGGCAATCCCATCATCCCCTGATGTTAGGGGAACTTTTGAAATTTGAACACTCCAGTATGTCAGGGATTTAAAGTTGCAATTGCAGACAGCTCAATGGGGCCAGTTCCAAGGCAATCCCAACATGCCACGAGATAACCCTAAATCTTCTGGCACATTTGAAAAAGGGATTATTGAATTTGATAAAGTCTAAGTGAGCGCAGGAAGGACTTCTCCCCTGAGTCAAAGCAAGACACATACACCATCGCTGCAAGGCGGGAAGGGGAGAATTATTATTATTATTATTATTTATTTATATAGCACCATCAATGGAAAGCAGGCAGGCAGCATGCATTGTAGTGCCGCAAGGATGGCTTGAGCACTAACGCATAGCAAACCAACCCATAAGTGGGCGCAAAGTGAGGCAAAGATGGCTGGTTGTTTCTTTCTAAGCCAGCAGTTACGCCTTGAGGGGCACAGAGGAGGACGATTGGGAGCAAACCAGGCACCAGGCGGGCAGAGAGGCAGGCAGAGTAGGCGAGGAGTCAGTCCTGGCAGATGCCCCACCACAGCAGCACCCCGGGGGAGGCGGGCAGGCAGGCAGGCAGGCTGCGGGCATTTCTGGGGGCACAAGGAAGTGATGGCTGGTTTCTAAGCCAGCATTGCAGTTAGTCACGCATTGCAAACGCAAACCATCCCAGCGAGTCGGTCACCGAGGAGGACAGGCTAGCAGAGGGGCAGGCAGAGTGACATGTCATAGATCTAGTATTGGGGAGGAGTCAGTCCCGGCAGATGCCCCAACACAGTAGCACCCTGGGTGGGCATTGGAAAACGCCATCTTGTGGGTCAATACTTCCCCCACCCCATGTCCTGCAGGGTTGCCTGCCTAACCCTTGTGGGGATGGGAGATGGAGAGCTTAGAGTGGCAGTGCCAGCAGCAGCCTTCGGCTTTCCCCTGGAACCAGTCGCCTTGCCCGCCTCTTTCCCCAGCAAGATCGCCTGGTGCTGCCTATGAAGATGCATCTTCATGCTGCTGGTTCCATAATGCCCTGTCGATGAACCCCTGCTTAGGCTGAGTTTGCAGTGGCGACAGACAGCAAAGCGGGGATCCGCTCCCAACTCAAAGTGGTCCCACACGATGCTTGTCTTTCGTTTCTGTGGTGACACCACCAATTGCCCGCCTGAGCTCTCTGGTGTTGCCACAGAAACAGGGGTGTGGGATGAGACTGGGGAGAGAGCCTCGGCCTGCTGCTGCTCCTCCTCAGCCCCCACATCCTGGAGGCCCACCGCCTCCTCCTCCTCCCCCCCCTCCACTGTGCTGAGGACCTCGTCTAGGTCCATCAGCGGGCTCGTGGGCTGAAAGGAGAATGAAGGAGTTGGGGATACTCCTCCTCCTCTAATGGCACTGCTGCCACGTGCCTCTTGCAAACGGGCACTTTTCCCATTCCCACCCTCAAAAAGAGAACGCCGGGCACAAGTTGCAGAAGAGAGTGGCTCTGCCTGCTGCTTGTCCTGCTTCTGTTTTGGAGCAGTCAGCCAAGGAGTTGCCCGTTTGAGTTTCACAGGAGGAGAGGAAGCCCTGCTGGCAGACTGAGCCTTGCTGCTTTCAGCACGCCTGCTTTCTCTTTTCATGATGACTAACAAAATATTAATACTACTAATACTATGTATAAGGTACTACTAAGAATATGTATAAGAAGAATATAATATGTTTAAATGTAGGGAAATGGGACAAGAACAATAAAATATACTACTACTAATATGTATGAGAATATACTACTAAGAATATCTACAAGAATATAATAATATGTTTTAGAATATTACTAATAAATGTAGGGAAATGGGACAAGAAATGGGACAACCACTACTATAAGAAGAACAAAATATGAATACTACTACTAATATGTATGAGAATGTATACTAATAGACTACTAAGACTATGTCAAAGAATATAATAATAATATGTTTAAGAATAGGGAAATGGTGTGCGTATGCTTTCCCCAAAATGCTCAATCTGTGGCTGCCTGTTGAACTTGACAAAAGCAGCCCACTCCGTCGAAGTTACACAGAGAAGAAAAAGAGAATCCAATTTTTTTGGTATATTTGGTATATAGAAGATAGAAGGAAACACAATCAGGATTTAAGAGAGGGGAGGGGGAAAAAGAACCAACCACTACTATAAGAAGAACAAAATATGAATACTAATATAATATGTATGAGAATATATACTAATGGACTATGTGAAAGAATATAATAAAATATGTTTAAGAATATAAATGTAGGGAAATGGGACAAAAAGTGTGTGTATGCTTTCAAAAGAAAGCTTTCACAAAAGCAGAACAGTCAGGCTTTAATACAGGGAAGGGGGGGGGCAACCAACCCAACCACACACTCCAAAATTCAAAAATAAAGTTTATATTAAATCAAAGTAAGGGGAAAACACAGGGCAAACTAAGCTACAAGTCAGAAAGAAGCAAACAAACACACACACGCGCCAAACTAAACCTATATTAAATTAATCTATCTCCAAAGCAGGAGCACTAGCTAAGTAAGTGTTCCCTCCACGAACGCCAACCCACAAAGAGACACAAAACAGAAAGTTCTCAGGGTGGGTCTGCCTTAGTCCCCCCTCCAACGCTGGGATTGGAGGAGGATGCTTTCTGAGGAGATGAATTCTCATCAGGATTGGGAGTTGAATGTGCCTGTCATCGCTTCCAAAAAAATAATAATAATAAAAAAAAAAAACCCAAACCCCGATTTTTAAAAAAATATTGCACGTGAACCACAGCACGCAGAAAGTTGAGAGTGGTCTCAAAATGACCCCCATCCACGACTCTCTGTGCACAAGAATTTTCAGAACGATAGCTTAAACCCCCCCCCAGTTATCCCCGATTCTTTCCCTCAATGCAATCCTATGGGCGAAAAGCCGAAACGGAGCCCCGCGGTTGACCCTATTTTTAAAAAACTTCTAGCCCGCGACCCGTACGATGCAGAAAGTTGAGAGTGGTCTCAAAATGACCCCCATCCACGACTCTCTGTGCACAAGAATTTTCAGAACGATAGCTTAAACCCCCCCCCAGTTATCCCCGATTCTTTCCCTCAATGCAATCCTATGGGCGAAAAGCCGAAACGCAGTTTGAGCCCCGCGGTTGACCCGATTTTTAAAAAAATATTGCACGTGAACCACAGCACGCAGAGAGGTGAGAGTGGTCTCAAAATGACCCCCATCCACGACTCTCTGTGCACAAGAATTTCCAGAACGATAGCTTCAAAAACAACGTAGTTATGCGCGATTATTTGCCGCAATGCAATCCTATGGCGAAATGTTTTCAAGATGGCGACCGGAGCGCTCCGACTGAACTCGGAGCTCCGAAAAATGGTCGCTTCTCTTCGCCTTGCTTCTAGGGGGTCCGCGGTCCGCTCCTACTCCGCCTCTGGGTAAGGCGGAGCAGGCCAATCCGCTACTGCTTCTACGCTCCTAATCGGAGCGGAGCACATCCCTAATGAATAACACAGTACATGATGAAGTACACGGGGACAGATCCCTGCCCCAAGGAACATAAAATCTATTATTTGTCAAAGGGGTGAGAACAGAGGAAAGGGAGAGGGATGAAGAGAGGAATAGACAAGGGAATAATCTCCATTTATTTCAGTTACAGGCTTAGTTATATTAAGATATAGGGAGAGGGTGTTGGGTTGCAAGTGGTTTTATTAGCTTTATAAATCCTACCGTCTGCCAAGCAGGAGACAATGAAGTCTCAGGAAAAAAAGAAACATAAAAACCTTGAAGGAACTCAATAATAAGAGAGAGCAGCATTAAAAGCATTATACAGAGTTAAAAGCCAGATGGAACAGAATACACTTTCTGCTGTCTGAAACAAAAGAAGAGAGGAGCCAACCTTACTTCCCCCAGGGGAGGTTTTCACAATCAGGGTGCTGCTACCAAGAAGGCCCTGTCTCAAGGAACCACCAATCAGGTCTGTCTAGATGGTGGGGCATAGAACAGGCCCTACAATGAGGATCTTAAATTATGGGCACATTGGCAGTCGTCCTTCAAATATCCTGTTTCCAAACCATTTAGAGATTTGTTGGTCAAAGCCAGCACCTTCAATTGTGCTGGGAAGCAAATGGCAAGCCAGTAAATTTGTTCCTGAGAATGGTCTAATGTGGTCTACAAACCAGACTCCTGACCCAAGTCTATTGTGCACTAGCCTTTCTTTTCCAAAGCTTTTTCAAGGGCAGCCGCATATGGGAAACATTTCAGAAATCTAAAGAAGAGGTGATCAAGGCATGAATCCCCATGGCCAGATGCTCTTCACCAAGAAAGAGGGCAGCAGTCACACCAGGCAAAGCTGAGCAAAAGTGCTCTCGGTGACAGTTGACATCTGACCTACCAGGATCAGCACCTTCCCTGACTGCAGGGATGTTGAATTCCTTTCAGTCTGAGGGCTGAATTCAGATTTGGAGAAGCAGGGGGGCGGGGCGGCAGGCTACATCCCTGTGCAGGGTGAGGCCATAGGAAAATGGAAGTGAGGCCAAAATGCCCCCAATATTACCATATTTTAGCTTAAAGCTCTTACAGCCAATCAGTGGCCAGGATAAAGGAGATGAAGCCAGGCGAAGGGAGAATGGCCAGCTGGGGACCCCGGGAGTGCCAAATCAGAAACATAGGCGGCCCTGAGGATCAGCACCCTTGCCGTCCTGTTCAGACTTTTTTTTTTAAAGTGGAATCCACCTACCTGTACATTTTGTAGATGCACACACACAAATTCCTTCTTAATTATTACATTCGTAAGAATTTTTCTAAAACACTATACACAGGTAAAACGTACAAGATTGGTACCTTAGGCCCTTTCTACACCATACAGGGGGAGAGGGAGGGGGGCAATCACAAATTTACCTCCTTCTGGGATTGTCCCCGTGTCCAAATGGCCAGTGCGACATCTGGTATGGGACGAGGGATGTCGCGTAAGTGGAGGCATCTATTTTTTTAAGTTCTAGGAGCTGGAGTGCACTTGTGCTCCAGGGGCATTCCACACGTCGTACTGAGGGCGCTTCCATGCGCCCCCAGTGCGACCCCAAAGCGATCGTGTAGCTCGCCTGGTGAAGAGACGAGGAAGAGGCGTCCTTGCCGCCGGCCAGCGAGGAGGTAGGTGGGTGGCGGCGGCGGCAAGGACGCCTCTTCCTCGTCTCTTCGCCAGGCGAGCTACACGATCGCTTTGGGGTCGCACTGGGGGCGCATGGAAGCACCCTCAGTACGAAGTGTGGAATCCCCCCAGCAAAACTTACGTGGGGGGGAAAAACCAACCGCTTCTGTTCCCCCACCCCCCGATTCCTCCCAGTCTGGCTCCTTCCCTCTACTGATCCCTCTACGGAGGAAGGAAGAAGCCAGGATGGGTGTCCACACAACTCCGGCAGTCTTGGGATGATCCTGAGACTGTTGGAGGTATCGCATTTTCCCAGGGATTATTTATCTCTGGGAAAACCCATGCTTATCCCTCACTGCCCCTGGGAGTCCCTGTGCATCATGTGGACGCACAGGGACTCAGCCGTGACCAGCCCGCATTTTCGGGCTGGTATAGAAAAGGCCTTAGAAAAACAACTGCTCTTGTAACTGGTTGAAGAGAGAGATCTTTCAGTTGGATGAACCAGATAGCAGCCTTGGGATTCTGTGCAATGAAAAATAAGACTCCAACAGAAGCCCTTTGAGTCATTGGTATTCTCCACTGAAGCTGGCACATTTCGAATCAGGCCTCTGAGGGGGAAGACGCAACCCTCCGCTCGTGGACTGTGGGAAAACAGGTTGCGAAAGGCAAACAAGCTATGGCAATGACAGATGTTCGAGGCCTGCAGAGGGACCGTTTCAGTTTGGTGTGTAATGGAAGTTCACTCTAGGTAAATAAAGGGCGGACTGTGGGCTTGGCTGTGT
The DNA here is from genome assembly GCF_023053635.1 of Elgaria multicarinata webbii. Classification (NCBI taxonomy): domain Eukaryota; kingdom Metazoa; phylum Chordata; class Lepidosauria; order Squamata; family Anguidae; genus Elgaria; species Elgaria multicarinata. The sequence continues at coordinate 106,873,178 of NC_086177.1, read as the reverse complement.
ACTTTGTGTCACAACCTATACTAAAGATGAGGAACTTTAGCTTCCCAGAGATGTCTGTGTTTACCTTCTGAATGTAGCTGAGCAACCTAATGGTTCTATATTTGCATTGTTAATTCAAAGGACTGGAACAGGTTTCAAATGCACTGAGACCTTGGCCGATCGAAATATTGAGAGTGGCTGGCCTTGGAAAATGAGTCCTTTTCTCCTGTTCTTACTGACAGAAGGATGAAACTAGCCTGCAACTCCCCTTTGCCTTTTCTCACCACCGACCCGCAATGGAAATATCTAACAGAACATGACCCTCAATACGAAGGCGGGAAAAAAGTCAAACTGGCAGGCAAGGAGTTGATGTCGGTGCCTCAGCAGCTCTTCGCGCTGGAAGGATTGCAGGTTTTGGAAATGAGCCCGGAACGAGAGAGCTGCCTGAGGTATCAGATGGATCTCATCCCGCGTGAAATTGGCCGCTTGAGGAACCTGACCTTACTCTACCTGGATTCCAACAATCTGAGAGAGGTTCCAGTCGAGATTGGCTCCTTGGTCAAGTTGGAAAGGCTTACCCTCAGCAACAACAGTTTGACTTCTCTGCCTGAGGAAATTGGAGGCCTCCAAAGACTCCGCAGCCTCCACCTGGCTAATAATAGCCTGGAAGCTCTCCCTGCCCCCCTTTGTCAGCTGAGGAACCTGGTCTTCTTGGATGCCTCTGATAACCACATCAGCACCATCCCGAATGCCATCTGCCAGCTACAGAAACTGGAGACACTGCTACTGCTTTTCAATTCCCTCAGGCTCCTGCCAAGGGGCTTCTGCTCTTTAAAGGCCTTGAGCACCCTCTGGCTAGGCCAGAATAAGCTAAAGGAACTTCCATCAAACTTTGGTCAGCTGGTCAATTTGGACTGGGGCTTGAATTATTGTTCGTGCAATTTTGAAGGGAATCCATTGGCGCGCCCACCCCCTGAGGTATGCACCGGAGGGCCTGCTGCGATCAGAGGGTATTTTGCCTCACAAAGGGAGTAGAAAGTGTGTGTTCTGTGATGGATGGATTGCTCGTCTGGGAGGAGGAATGCCTTGCTTTTGCTTAAAACAGCTACGGGAACAGGTATATGTTCTTCTCACAATATGAATTTATAAAGCTGACTATATCTGAAACCTTCACGTGGAATCACTTTGGGCTCATCTACACCTGCAGCCCTTTGGGGAGGGAGGAGGGAGGATCACAAGTTTTCCACTTCTGGGATCGTCCCTCAGGGGCTACATGCCAGCAAGTTGTCCTGGAAGTAAAGAGAGAGATTCCAGGGCTCCATTTATTCAATTTTTAAAAGAGGAGACAGGCGTAATCCTGCACAAAGGTGAGTGTTTTTTGTTTTGTTTTTTTAAAAAAAGAAACCTAAAAAAACTTGGCACTAGAAGATGCTGAGCGCCATCCCAAAGATGGTGAAAATGCTCTCCCCCTCACCCTCGATGTCCATGGACTCTCTCTGCACAGGTCCATGCCTGTTTCCTGAGCACTGCTACTCGCAGAGAAGAGGAAGGATCCCAGGAGGGAGAACCACACCTCCTGTGGAGCTCAGGATGGTACTGAGATGGCAGAAAAAAGCAGTCCCAGATAACCCGAGAGAACTGAGTCCTCACCCCTGGTTCACCCTGAGATCAGCTGTGCATCATTTGGACATGCAGGGAAAACCTCCTGACCACCCCGGGATAAATGTCAGGTGTAGATTAGGCTGCTGGGGTGACAGATAGATTCAGTCCCAGTATAGAAGACACTTACAATACCTACCTTTGGATTTCATATATATATTTCTGGAGGCCTTTAGGTGAATGGGTGTTCTCTCCATGGTGTGTTGTTCCTCCTCAATTTGCAAGTATAGTTTTATTTTTAAGATTTTATTAGTTTCCCAAAACAAAATCATCAAAGATAAAACACACACACACATACACACACACACACACACACACAGAGAGAGAGAGAGAGAGAGAGAGAGAGAGAGAGAGAGAGAGAGAGAGAGAAATAAAGAATAAGGAAAAAAAGAAATAAATGAATATATAAGAAGAAATAAATTGAATTTAAATAGAATTATTGACTGAGGGTAGCACTTTTAACCTCTGTTAAGGTGCTGCTTCTGGGGGAGAAATGCTGTAACATCAAGGGTGAGCTATTCCACCTGCTCCCCTCTCTCTCTCTCCCCCCCCCAACCTGGTGACTTTGAAGCTGAAGGCTTCCCCCCCCCCTTACCTGGTTTGTTTTGCTGTACACGTGTATTTAGTATATTTTGAATATTATTGTGATATTGTTGATTTGTATATTGTTAAATATTGTTGTAGTTTTTAATTTTTGTAAACCGCCCAGAGAGCTTCGGCTATTGGGCGATATAAAAATGCAATAAATGAAAAATGAAATGAAATGTTCATATATATTTTTCACTATTACTTTACAATCCAAGACATATGTGGAATCTCTGATCTGTTTAGAAGTTTTCTTTTAAATTCTTCTGCATGCCAAACATATGTTTTGTCTCTTTCCCATCGTCTAAGGGAAGGTTTTTGACAAATACTGCTGTGTATACCTGTGATCCATATGCAAGTATAGTTTTAAACAGATTTTAAAGTGATGTGATGTCATGTGATGTGTGTGCGTGTGTGTTTTATGCAAAGCACTTGAAGCTGCCATATAACTCAAGCTACCATAATCACTCACAGCTATACATTAGCTGTGAGTGATTATGACTAATGATACGTTGTGTAAAGTTTGGGTTCCTAAGACTTTCTTGTGGACACCATCTTTTTGAGATTGTCATCCAATTCCCAGAGGGTAGAAAGTGTGAATCAACCAGACCGTGGGCATTAAAGGTGATCAAGCCCCTTCTGTGGGACCCACTGCAATCTGTATTGGAGTCATGCATATGAATTAGGGATGTGCTCCGCTTCTAATTGGACCGGCGAATTAGAAGCGGAGCGGGGTGCTTCGCCTCCCCTTAAAGCGGAGGCAAAGAGGATTGGGGGGCCGGCGGAGCGTTGCGAAGAGGATCGAGGTGAAGGCGGATCATTCGCCTCGATCCGGAGCTCTGCAAGAAAGGTAAGTGGGGTTTACCAGGCCCTGCCGCTGTTGCTGTCGCCCATGCGGTGACAGCAGAAGGGCCCGGTAACCCCCCCTCCTCTCCCTTACCTGCGTCCGTCCGCGGTCCCTCGGCTTCTTCAATTGAGCCCGTGGCTCAACCAGGAAGTCTGGGCGGCCCAGACTTCCTGGTTGAGCCACGGGCTCAATTGAAGAAGCCGAGGGACCGCAGATGGATGCAGGTAAGGCCCCCCTCCCCCTTGGTCCCTTACCGGGCTCTGCCGCCGTCGCTGCACGGGCGGTGATGGCGGCAGGGCCTGGTAACCCCCCCCGCCCTCCTCTCCCGGCCTTACCTGGTGCCACTCCCCTCCACTGCGGAGCTCTGATTCGGAGCCAGAGCTCCGCGGTGAAGAGGAGCGGACTATGGGCGGAGCAGCGCAGGGCGGAGCGGGCCGATCTGAAATTTTCAGATCGGCCCGCGGGGCGGATCGGGGGGGGTCTGTGCACACCCCTAATATGAATTATGTGTAACTAGAGTGGGGACATGCTGTTGCAGGACAGACATGTTTTGGGGAAGAAACTACAAGCAGGTTGATATAAACATTTAAACTGCAACACACTCAACCGTTACTAGTGAGCAGGAGGTAGCCTCTGCCTGGAGATCTCTGTCTATAACAGAGGTGCTGCGTATCAGACTCTGGGCGAGATCTAGCCCTCTGAAGTTCTCCAGATGCCCATGCCTCCTTCCACGTTCCTGCTGGTCAGGTGGTTTTCCAATTTCTGTGCAGATTTTTCCTTTGCTGTAAAAGGTTGGAATGCCTCACCTGAGGTTTAGCGACTGACAGTAAGAGCTTTAAGTTAAAATATGCTGGATTTGTGGTCCTGCTCCTTTTTGCCTTCGATTCTGCTCACCTCTGAGATGTGGCCACTGAAAGCTTTTCCTAAATGGATTTCAGCCCTTGGGCTAAAAATGCTTCCGCACCCCAGGCCTATAATATGTGCACATTGGCCTCTTATTCAGGGGCGATTGTCAACACCTCACTATGGAATTTGCTGCCACAAGATGCAGTCATGGCCACCAATACATTCTTGGAGAAGAAGGCTATCAATGGCTGGTAGTCCTGATGGTCATGTACTACCTCCAGTAGCAGAGACAGTAAGCCTAGGTGTGCCAGTTCCCGGGGAACATGGGTGGGAGGATCTTGATTGTGGGTTCCTGCCTGGTCAACAGCTGTTTGGCCACTATGCAAACACAGTGGAGGATTAGATGGACCCGTGATCTCATCCAGCATGATGGTTCTTACATTTTGGGCAGCAGCTGGGGCCCCAATGACACAGGTCCCGGCCCCAACCCCTTTTAAAAAAAAGATTCCAAGCAGTGTCAGGTATCTGAGTCTATTTGCTAATTTAATTACCCATGAGGAGTGGTGCTATATAAGGAAATGTAAATGATGGCTAGACCCTGTTTGCACTGCAGATACCTTGCTGCTGCCCACTGCCTCCTATTGCCAGGTAACCACAGCAGAACAGGGACCACCAGAATGCATTTTGCTCATGGCTGCCCCAGCCCTGCTCTTAGGGCTGAAGCTGACTCAAAATCCATATCTAGCAGTGATGTCTTCCCCCAACCCATCCATTTTTAGCGTAAATTCATCCAGATTGGGATCCTGTGCTTACCCTAGAACAACAACAACAACAACAACAACAACACACATACCTCATTGACATAGCAATACTGAATGACAAAAATGTTGTTGAAAAGGAAGAGGAAAATAGACAAAAATATACACCACTGGCCATGGAAGTCAAAGAACTATGGCAACAGGAAAAGGTCAATATTATTCCGTTAGTCACATCAGTCACTGGTATCACATCAAAAAACTATACAGAAAACCTTCAGAAACTGGGCCTACCAAAATACATCCGCACCAGCATCCAGAAAGCGGTCCTACTTAAAACATGCTCAATTGTCAGGAAATTCCTGAATTTGTAAAAGACAGCATGACTCGGCAATGCCCGTCATGTCCGTCTAGAAAAACCGCCATGAGCATGAAAGAGAATAATAATAATAATAATAATAATAATAATAATAATAATAATAATAATAATAATAATAGTCATAGGTGTTCAACATGGATTCTAAGTAATGATAGTTTGGGGCCCACATTGAAGACAACAGTGTGCAATCCTGCATGCTGCAGTGTGCCCAGCACTACATGTGCCAAGTTGGAGCAGGGAAAAGGGGAAGTGCTCATTAGGAATGCAGGTCATAGATTATCTCCCACTCCCTTGGTAATAGCTACAATTTCTGTGTCCAGCATTTATTTATTTATTTATTTAAATTCCCCATCCTGATCATCAGTGGTGTAGTGATACATTTTGAAGTGCAAATACTCATCGCAACACGCCCATAGCCATGACCCCAACACAAGCCCCAAAATGCAGGCCACTGTGTGGATCCTTATCAACAAACCAGTTCCAGCAGTTTTCGTATCCACCAGGGCCAGGTCTTTCGTAAAGCAGGAAAGGCTTTCGATACTCACAGCACAATCCTATACACAATTACTCAAAAGCAAGCCTCATTGAGTTCAATAGGGCTTACTCTCAGGTAACTGGGTTCAGGATTACAGCCTCAGTGGAGTATGTAGGGTGACCATATGAAAAGGAGGAAAGGGCTCCTGTATCTTTAACAGTTGTATAGCCAAGGGAATTTCAGCACGTGTCACTTGTATATATGGAAAACCTGGTGAAATTCCCTCTTCGTCACCACAGTTAAAGGTGCAGGAGCTATACTAGAGTGACCAGATTTAAAAGAGGGCAGGGCACCTGCAGCTTTAACTGTGGTGATGAAGAGGGAATTTCACCAGGTTCTCCATATATACAAATGGCACCTGCTGAAATTCCCTTTTCTATTTATTTATTTTATTTATTTTATTACATTTATATACCGCCCCACAGCCGAAGCTCTCTGGGCGGTTTACAACAATTAAAAATAGTAAACATTAAAAGCATACAAAAATTTAAAAAACATAAAAACAGTATAAAAACAACAATATCCATTTAAAAACAACAATTCTGGGGTCCATTAAAAACAAACTTAACGTTGTTAAATGCTGTTAAAATGCCTGGGAGAAGAGAAAAGTCTTGACCTGGCACCGAAAAGATAACAATGTTGGCGCCAGGCGAGTCTCATTGGGAAGATCATTCCACAGTCGGGGGGCAACCACTGAGAAGGCCCTCTCCCTTGTTGCCATCCCTTGGAGTTTCCCTCGGAGTAGGCACTCGGAGGAAGACCTTAGATGTTGAGCACAGCGTATGGGTAGGTTCATGTCGGGAGAGGCATTCCATCAGGTATTGTAGTCCCAAGCCATGTAGGGCTTTATAGGTTAAGATCAGCACCTTGAATTGGGCTCGGAAACATATAGGCAGCCAATGCAAGCGGGCCAGAATCGGTGTTATATGCTCAAACCTCCCTGTTCCAGCTATCAATCTGGCCACCGCATTTTGCACAAGCTGCAGCTTCCGGACCATCTTCAAAGGCTGCCCCATGTAGAGGGCATTGCAGTAGTCTAATTTGGAAGTTACCAAAGTATGGACAACTGAAGCTAGGTTATCCCTGTCCAGATAGGGGTGTAGCTGGGCCACCAACCGAAGTTGGTAGAAAGCACTCCTTGCCACCGAGGCCACCTGAGCCTCAAGTGACAAGGATGTTTCTAGGAGTACCCCCAAGCTACAAACCTGCTCCTTCAGGGGGAGTGCAACCCCATCCAGAACCGGTTGAATGCCCCCCCCCCATCCGATCAGAGGAACCACCCACCAGCAGCATCTCAGTCTTGTCTGGATTGAGTTTCAGTTTGTTAGCCCTCATCCAGTCCATTGTTGCAGCCAAGCACCAGTTCAGCACATCCACAGCCACACCTGATGAAGTTGAAAAGGAGCAGTAGAGCTGCGTGTCGTCAGCGTACTGATGACAGCGCACTCCAAAACTCCGGATGACTGCACCCAACGGTTTCATGTACATGTTAAACAGCATTGGGGACAAGACCGACCCCTGTGGAACCCCATACCGAAGAGTCCACGGGGCCGAGCAATGTCCCCCAAGCACCACCTTCTGGAGCCGTCCTGCTAAGTAGGAGCGGAACCACTGCAATGCAGTGCCCCCCACTCCCAGCTCAGCCAGACGTTCCAGAAGGATACCATGGTCGATGGTATTGAAAGCCGCTGAGAGATCAAGGAGAATCAACAGAGTCACACTCCCCCTGTCTTTCTCCTAACATAGGTCATCATACAGGGCGACCAAGGCTGTTTCCGTGCCAAAGCCAGGCCTGAAACCCGACTGAAATGGATCCAGATAATCAGTCTCATCCAAGAGTATCTGGAGCTGGCCCGCCACCACCCGCTCAAGGACCTTGCCCTATGCAACTGTTAAAGATACAGGAGCCCTGTCCTCCTTTTCATATGGTCACCCTACATTCAGTATGTAGATTCATTTCACCTCTCATCAGTCTTCAAACTCCATGACCAGCCCTGCTTCAGATGATTTTGGGAGGAGGACTGACGTTGACCTGGTTTTTGTTCAGTTTTTTCCCCTCCACTGTCCCAGATTTCCCCCTTTTTCCTTTCAATTCTCTTGCAATTTCGTCCTCAAAGAGCCATTGTGCTGTTTCTGCTGCTCCTTTGCACAGCAGGATTACAGGAACCGCATCCGGTTCTTTTCCTTACTTTCTCAGATTTGACATAAATTGCAGTTTTGAGCCTTTCTTTCTCCATCACCTTGTTGGCTCACCTGTGCTCTTTCCCTTTGTGATTTTAGAACTTCAGTGCCTCCGCGCTCCCAATTTGGAAGTGGGCTGGGCCCAAAAGGATTGGAAGCTCGTCAGGCATTGGTATGTTGAGGTAAAACCTCCTTCCCTACAGAGGGTGCTTAAGGGTAGAGGAACGAAAAAGTGGCAACCCTTTGAATATCATCAGAAAGAATCAGCAAAAAAATCATGATGTAATAGTGTCGGATTCACAGGGCTACATGCTATGCTACAGGTATTTAAGAAGAGCCAGGCTGGATCAGACCAGGGGTCCACCTAGTCCAGCATTCTGTCCACACAGTGGCCAACCAGCTGTTGAACCCACCAGCAGGACAAAGACAGAACAAGGGCAGAGCAGCATTCATTAGGATTTATTCTCAACAACGTGGAGCACCTTTGCTGGTCCCAGGCACCCCATCCTTTCAATCTGGATTTAGAACTGAAAGAACCAGGCAAAGTGTGGGTACATGGGTGGGTGGGTAGGGTGGTAAGTTGTAAGCAAGCACAATTTGTGACATTGTACAACATAGATCACAGGGCAGATCAGATAATGTGTCAGTCTTAACTTCCAAATTCCTGGATTTGAAGATGGTCCGGAAGCTGCAGCTTGTGCAAAATGCGGCGGCCAGATTGACAGCTTGGAACAGGGAGGTTTGAGCATATAACACCGATTCTGGCCCGCTTGCATTGGCTGCCTATATGTTTCCGAGCCCAATTCAAGGTGCTGGTTTTAATCTATAAATCCCTACATGGCTTGGGACCACAATACCTGATGGAACGCCTCTCCCGACATGAACCTACCCATACACTGCGCTCAACAGCTAAGGTCCTCCTCCAAGTGCCTACTCCGAGGGAAGCTCGGAGGATGGCAACAAGGGAGAGGGCCTTCTCAGTGGTTGCCCCCCGACTGTGGAATGATCTCCCCGATGAGGCTCGCTTGGTGCTAACATTGTTATCTTTTCAGTGCCAGGTCAAGATTTTTCTCTTCTCCCAGGCGTTTTAACAGCATTTAACAACGTTAAGTTTGTTTTTAATGGACCCCAGAATTGTTGTTTTTAAATGGATACTGTTGTTTTTATACTGTTTTTATGTTTTTAAAATTTTGTATACTTTTAATGTTTACTATTTTTAATTGTTGTAAACCGCCCAGAGAGCTTCGGCTGTGGGGCGGTATATAAATGTAATAAAATAAATAAAAATAAATATATAAATAAATAAATAATTTGTGGCATTTGGACCAAGGTGAGGAAGCCTTATCTTCTGTTCTTTTAAACTGACATTTTGTTAATGATTGAATATCAGCTATGGGGTGATGTGATCATTATCAGGAGGATAATTAGCATAGTAGAGGAGGAGGAGGAGTTGAACCTTCCCTTTCCTGTTGTGATATTAAGGGAAATTGGCACCAATGATTCCCAATGGGGATTTCTTCCTAACGTAGGGTGACCATATGAAAAGGAAGACAGGGCTCTTGTATGTTTAACAATTGTATTGAAAAGGGAATTTCTGCAGGTGTCATTTCTATAGATGGAGAACCTGGTGAAATTCCCTCTTCATCACCACAGTTAAAGCTGCAGGAGCTATACGAGAGTGACCAGATTTAAAAGAGGGCAGGGCTCCTGCAGCTTTAACTGTGGTGATGAAGAGGGAATTTCACCAGGTTCCCCATATATACAAATGACACCTGCTGAAATTCCATTTTCAATACAACTGTTAAAGATGCAGGAGCCCTGTCCTCCTTTTCATATGGTCACCCTACTCAGTGGACTATTATGCAGGGTTGAGTGGACTATTTTGGCTGGCAAGAGTTCCTAGGCAAGAGTGGCCAAAGCCATGCTGGCCACTCTGCTACAGCTGGCACAAGTCATAGAAGGGAAATGTTAAACTCTTCCTACACATGAGCTGATAACCATCAACACACACACACACACACACACACCCCAACAGCTTTGATTGGCATTTTTGAAATGTGCACACTATGTGCAAAGAGGCAAGAACCAGTGTGGTGTAGTGGCTAAAGTGTTGGACTGGGAGTCGTGTGATCTGGGTTCTAGTCCCCACTCGGCCATGGAAGCCCACTGGGTTACTTTGGGCCAGTCACAGATGCTCAGCCCAGCCTACCTCACAGGGTTGTTGTGAAGCTAAAATGGAGAGGAGGAGGATTATGTACGCCACCTTGAGTTCCTGGGAGGAAAAAAGGTGGGATATAAATGCAACAACAACATTTAAGAACACATTGTTTGGCCCTGGCAAAGGAAAGAAGAGAAAATACATATGTAATACCACACTGAGGCACAAGGGGGTGTTAAAATGCAACCAATGTGTGCCTTTCCTGGTATTCTTGTCCTTTCAAAAGCAGAGGGTGTAGAAGGGAATTCATCTACTGTTTATTTTTACACGGATGCACCTTGTCTTTCTCCTAAGGTGGAAATAGGGCAGAACACTACTATTTCAAATGCAGGAGTAGACCTCTTCTTCCAGCATGTTACCAGTATTAAAATGTTCAAAGCCTGCAACACTCATGTCTTCTCTTCTACACCTTAACCTCTAGGCCTCTGCATCCCATTACATGGAGCCATCAACAGAGATGGCCGTCATTACCATGCCCTACTTGGAAACTGTAACAAGGAATTTCCAGGCCACAGCAGGCTTTAGAACAGGGAACCAGTGGCCTTCTGGACACTGTTGGACTTCAACTCCCATGAGTCCCAGACAGCATAGCCAACTGGATCAGCAACTGCCACATGGCTGAAGCGACCGCCTCCCTATTTACCAACTCTAGAGTCAGCTTTCTGCCATATTTGCATTTATCTCATCTCAAGTTTTTCCCATCCCTTTTTTGAAGACATTTCTGGTTTTGGGTAAGTTCTCATCAAAAAGGAACCAAATGAAATTCTCACCCATCTTCATGGGCCAAATTCAATAGTTACAGCTATCCCCAGCATGGAGAAGACACAAACCCGTTTCAGGCATTCTAAACCTGAATAGGGTAAACACACGGGGGAGGGAGAGCTCCAGCCCTGCCCCTCCCTCTTTGGCTTCTATCAACTTCTACTCATGGTGGGTAACCTTCTGGAGAGGAACGCCTCCAGTCTCCAGGGAATCTCTTTGCACATTCCAGAATGCTGGAAAACCAGGGTTCTGGATTAGGTGGAGAGCCTCTACTTACGAAGTAGAGGCTCCATGGTCTGATGAAAGTGGCCAGGGTTATTTATTTATTTATTTATTTATTTATTTATTTATTTATTTATTTATTGTTAATTACATTTCTATACCACCCAATAGCTAGAGCTCTCTGGGCGGTTCACAAAAATTAAAAACATTCAAAGTCTAAAACAACAGTATAAAACTATACTATAAAATATAATATAAAAGCTCAACAAGATAAAAACAGCAGCAATGCAAAATTACGAATTTAAAACACCAAGTTAAAAAAAATATATTATAGACTGTTAAAATGCTGGGAGAATAAAAAGGTCTTCATCTGGTGTCTAAAAGCATATAATGTAGGTGCCAAGCGAACCTCCTTAGGGAGCTCATTCCACAGCCGGGGTGCCACAGCAGAGAAGGCCCTCCTCCTGGTAGCCACCTGCCTCACTTCCTTTGGCAGGGGCTCGCGGAGAAGGACCCCTGAGGATGACCTTAGGGTCCGGGCAGGTACATATGGGAGGAGGCATTCCTTCAGATAGCCTAGCCCCAAGCTGTTTAGGGTGTTAAATGTTAATACCAGCACTTTGAATCGGGCCCCGACCTGGACTGGCAGCCAATGAAGCTGGAAAAGGACTGGCATGATGTGGTCTCGTCGGCCAGTCCCTGTTAGTAACAGTGCTGCCCTGTTTTGTACCAGTTGAAGTTTCCGGATCGTTTTTCAAAGGCAGCCCCACGTATAACACATTGCAGTAATCCAAACGAGAGGTATCAGAGCATGGATAACTGTAGCTAGGCTATCTCTGTCCAGATAAGAGCGCAGTTGGTATATCAGCCTAAGCTGATAAAAGGTGCTCTTTGCCACTGAGTTCACCTGTGCCTCAAGTGACAGTTCTGGATCCAAGAGCACCCCCAAACTACGGACCCGATCCTTTAGGGGGAGTGCAACCCCGTCCAGGACAGGGCAAACATCACCTCGCCGGACAGATGAACCACCCGCTAACAGTACCTCTGTACAGTACGGAGTGCACTTCTCCTCCACATGTGCTGATTAAACACCTGAATAGGGCTTGCGTTGTTTTTTATTTGAATCTGCCCCATTTGCACTTCTGAATGGGAACACAAACATGAGTATTTGTGTGGGGAAAGCACACATGTCCTTGAAATTATATTTGCATTTGAAAAATGTGCATATTAAAAAATGCACACTTTAAAAATATTTAAAATAATGCCCATTTTCATGCTTCAGTCTACATCGGGAAAGTGCGCTTTTGGGTCCATACTTAAAGGGGGGGAACTGTTCCAGAATATGCACTTTTCCCATTTGAATGAAAAGGATAAAAAATCGTAATTGAAAATGGGAGCAGTTATTTTTCGAGCTTTGTGATAGGATTTGGACAACCTCAATGTGTTTAATCTTCACTGCGTCTTCCCACCCATAATTCTGAGATGTGAGGCCCCTGTGCTCCCTGTAATCTACTGCTGTTGGCTATTTCCTTGGCAATTAACCTCTCACTGCTGGATAAGTTCCTTCCTGCTGTGTTGAAGACCTAATTGCTCTTCTTGTGAGAGACCAGGGGGGAGCTGGGGCATTTACCTTATCTTTCCAGCTCTGAGATTTGCTACTTCTTGTGACTTCGGGTTTAAAATCAGTTTAAAGTCACTGTAGCTCCGCTTGTTTCATGAGATCGATGAGTGTTTGGAAAGAGCTTTGTCATGCCAGGAAACGGAAGGAGCAGCAGAGGGCAAAGTGCTATTGTTGGTCACATTAATTAAGTTCTATTTAAACCTCCTGCAGTTCAGTTATGTAACATAATTAGGGTGACCATATTTGGGAAACCAAAAAAGAGGACACCTAGTGTGTGTGGGGGGAAGCAGCTTTCTGAGTCCTGCAGAAAGTACATTATTCCCCCGCCATCTTAAAGAACCCGATTGGAGTGGAGGAGGGGAAAGGATTTCATTCTGCACCACCACCATCCACTCCAATTGGGGCCTTTTCTATAATGTCCACGAATGACCCACTTTCCCCTTTAAGACCTCAATTGGAGCTCGGGGTGGGGGAATGATGTGCCTCAAGAAAGCATGTCATTCCCTCCTGCCATGCTAATGGCAGCCTTAAAGAGGAAGGTGTGTCATTCCAGGACATTATTGAAAATTATAGAAAATCCCCCCTGACACCATGGAAAGAACAAAACCCAGGACAAATCCGGGGAAATCCTGACAGTTGGGGCGTTACTAGACGAGGCTCTAGCGCGCGTTACCTTCCGCAGTCACGTCGAGGCTTCCAGATGACGTTCACGAGGATCCGCCGTTATCCCGCGGTGAAGCCTCTTTCTCCCGACTTTAAAAAAGTGAGTTTTAGGGCGCCTTTTCCTGCTGTCCCGCGGTAATTCGGAGTACGTGTGGGAGGATGTGAGGTCACTGCGGTCCGCACTGGGCAGGAAAAGGCGTGCTAAGGGGGAGTGGTCAGCGGCTTCGGTCAAGCCGCCTCCGCCATTTGCGCGCAGTCCGCCAGCTGGGGCAGCGCGGCGGAGCGGCTTTTTTTTTTTATTTCCCCAGTGACAGTTTGCGCAGGACCGGAGGACCGGAAAAGTGGCTGGTGACTCCTTGCGGTGGGCAGCTACCGTGGCCGCATAATGGCGGTGCTGTACGCTGCCTGTTAGTGTGGGTACCAGGCTGGCAGAGGGCAGAGCTGTTTGTGGGCTGCTGCCATGGCTACGGCCAGATGTGGGTTGGCTCCTTGGGATGGGGCACAGGGCACAGAGGCGGTCATCGCCGCCGACACCTCAGAGGCATGATGGGAGATGTAGGCACAGAGTGGCCATGCAGACGATTGACCTCGGGTCATATGACACCCGCCACGACCCCCATCAGGAAGTGAGCGCATCAATGTTGACCCTCAACAGCACCAGCAGCACTTCGGCTGGCACTGGCACTGCCGCCGCTGCCGCCGCCAGGGCCGGCGGCGGCATCGCTGACGGCTGCGCAAGTTTGCGGTCTTTCGGACATGCGCAAACCGTGCAGCGAGCGAAAAAAAAAGCCGCGGCAATCAGGCCGGTGTGGCTGCGCAACCGTTCTCGCGGCGGCAGCAGCACAACCGGCGCAAACTTCCGCCACAAATCGAAGGCAGGTGTGGAGCATGAGGCGTCACGGCTGAACGGGAAAAGCCGCTTTCACCGCTCCTCAACGACGGAACACCCGGTAGGTCTAGCAACGCCCTTGGTCACCCTAAACATAATATACCCTAAAATAAGGGTGAGCAACAGGAAAGAGGAAAGAAAATGGCATATCTTAGATGGAAAACGGAGCCATACTGGATCAGACCAATGGTCCATCTAGTCCAGCATTCTGTTCACAAGGTGGTCTACCAGCTGCCCACAGGAAAACCACAAGCAGAACTTAAGTGCAACAGCATCATCCCATCAGACACCTCAGCTAGACCAGGGGTTTGTTCCACAACAATCTCATGATTTTATGATTGTGAGATCGTCGCACTGGTCTACACGCAACATCGCGTCCGCCTTTTTTTTGTTTTAAAGAAGAAGGAGCACACAAGCGCTCATGCGCAGAAGGCAAGTATTATTTTTTTTAAAGAAATAAATTTCCCCGCTCCCCTACCCCACCCCCTATGGGCACAGAGCTCCTGAGGAGCTCTGTGCCCCATGTGTGGGTCCCGGCTCCTCACAAGTAACCATGAGGAACCGGGACAAACAGTGACGCCCGCACACACATTTCACGGTCTCAGGTTCAGCCTGAGACTGTGGAAAAAGCGGGCTCAAAGGCAAAGGCAAGATTCCAGGGCAAGGGAAGGATCATCCCTCCCTGATCCCAGGATCCCCTGTGCATCATGTAAACACACAGGGATGATCCTGGGGATCGCTCTGGGATATCGCCCCGTCTAGCTATCGCCTAAGTTCCCCAGCCACTTGTGTACAGAACATGGCCATACTGCTTCTGATACTGGAGCCATCAGGACTAGTAGCTATTTTAAAAGCATCCAAAATGGTGGCCATTACTAGAAGTGATCGTCACTAGAAGTGAGTTCCGTAGTTTAACTATGCACTGAACAAGAGCATCCTGAACATGAGTGGTCCATCCAGCAACATTTTCTTGTAGGTTCCACTTGTTTGCATTATTTTTTAAAAATGCTTTTTCAAAATCTGAGAAGATTAGCTCCCGAAGCAACACTATAAACCAGAGGTGGTCAGAAGGTACATAATATTGCGTAAATGTTTGCTTTACGGAAGGACAGTTGCGGGGCACTCACAGACAAGTCCAATACAGGTTTGGGGCCCGTGTGGCTAGGTGAACAGGGATGGAGGCACGATGGAGTCCTGAACCCAGTCAGGTGCTTGTACCATCTCTATGAAGAATGCTTGAAGTCCAAAACATCTGGAGCTCTACTTTCTGCTCACTCTTGCTTTAAAACCCCATCATTATTGGCCAAACGGTCCTTTCTAAATCAAACATGTGCAGCCTGTTTGAGCCAACGATTCTCATTTGGTTAATGCACTGACCCAGTTTCCTTTCTCATGAGATTTTAGAATCTCCAAAGTTGACATTTATCCCCCATTTCTCCCCCAAAACCAAAGCTGCCAACATCCCTGCAGGTGGGGGGAAAGTTAGGATGACCATTTGGAAAGGAGGACAGGGCTCCTGAATCTTTAACGGTTGTATAGAAAAGGGCATTTCAGCAGGTGTATGCTTGCAGCACTTCGTGAAATGCCCTCTTTATCACCACAGCGAAAGCTGCAGGAGCCCTGCCCTCTGATGAGATACAAAAGCGAGCAGGGCTCCTGCAGCTTTCACTGTGCTGATGAAGAGGTGCTGAATGCCTACAAATGACACCTGCTGAAATGCCCTTTTCTATACAACTGTTAAAGCTACAGGAGCCCAGTACTTCTTTCCATACGGTCACCCTAGAAAAAGTGCCAGGTCAGACAATGTAAGCAGCTTGTCGCCATCTGCCTCTGGGATGTTGGCTGCATAACATGGGGCTTGGTGCAGTGTGACTCCTTGTATAATGCAGTGCAGCCGGCTGAGATGAAAATGGGCACCGAAGCTGCAACTGTCAGCAGTATATCGGAGAGCTGAGAACAAAAGCCAGGCAAGGCCAAAAGGGAGAGACATTTACACACGCTCCACTTGAAATCCAGCATTTCAGCATTGAGTTGAGTGGAATTCAGCACGCCTTCCTCTGCCGTTGCTCTTCCTGCGGAAGAATCGTCGTCCTATCTCTCCCTTCTATAGGCTGCCATCGCTTTTACTGAATGAGATGTTTATAATGAACTAATTTGGGAAGCCCTGATGTGGCTATTATAAGCCCTGTCCATTCAAATTCCACTTAATTATATTTTCAATCTCAGCATTTATTGCAACGTGCTTTCCTGGTAGGTTCTCCCCTAAGGGCATTTGCTGTTTAAGTCTGACAAAAATTTTGAGCTAAACAGCCCCTTCCCCCATGGATCCCTTAAGGAATAATGACCAATCCTGGAAAATGGTTGTTCTCTCTCACAGATGTTCATTGACAGTAGGGATAGGAGAACCAGGGATGTTTTGAGCTTGCCGGAAGTCACCAAACATCACTTCGAAGTTTGCTCCAGTTTTCAGTTGTGACCTATTTTTCAATTCCATTTTTTTTTTCAGTTGGATTAAGTTTGCGAACTGAAACAAAGTTTTCATGCTTCCTTAGATGGCAGGACTGTTCTTAACTGTGTTCCCCACATCTGCTGTGCCTGGATGAAGATCTTCAATCACAAGACTCAGGAGAGGTAGTAATTTCTTTATTATTTTCTTTATTTATGTCCAGCCTTTCCCCCCTTGCTCTTGGAAGGATTTTATGGCAGCTTGCATGGTCCTCCTCCTGTCCATTTCTTCTTCACAACAACCCTTTGATGTAGCTTAGTCTGAAAGTCAATGACTGGCCCAAAGTCACCTAGTGAGTTTCAAGGCCCCAGTGGGGACTAGAACCCAGATTTCCTGTGTCTCAGTCCAATGCTTTAACCACTACACCACACTGGCTCTTGGGTCTATGTTGGGCCAATATAGACCCAGTACAGCCTAGACCATCACCACCCACAAAAACCATTTGCGTAGCCCCGTAGCCATCACCACACTGCTGAAAATCTCTGCCACATTGCAGTGACTCTGTTGGGGGAGAAAGGCATGTGGGGAGTGCATTCCTTGTTTTCTACAAGAAACAGGAACACCCAGCTTGTCAAATGGTTCTTTGATTGTCTGTTGGGAATGTGATTCTTCTGGGCGACAAAGAACACGCTACCCACATGCTGCACTTCCCCGCAGAATCGCTGGGAGTCACTTCCAGAAATGGCACAGCAGTGAAGTGCAGCCCTAGGTGGGTTCTGGATGGGACAATGTCCCCAGCAAGTCTCTGAGGCTTCCCACCCTGTGCCTAGATTAACTGTCAAGTATAGTCAGCAACATGGATGAAGGAGTATTCTAATTTGTGGATGCTCACTTTTTTCGGGGCCTGTATATCGCTGGCTCATGTGGAGCAGAGTGGTAAAGCAGCAGTTTCTGCAGCCGAAACTCTCCCCACGGCCTGAGTTCGATCCCAGCGGAAGCTGGTTCCAGGCAGCTGGCTCAGGTCGACTCAGCCTTCCATCCTTCCGAGGTCGGTAAAATGAGTACCCACACAACATCCCTCCTCCCATCCCAGACATTGTGCTGGCCATTTGGACATGGAGACAATCCCGGAAGGAGGTAAGTGATCCTTCCGGGAGACAATCCCGGAAGGATCACCCCCCCACACACACACACACACCTGTATGGTATAGAAAGGGCCTTAGTGTGTTGTCTGAAGAGGGTCAAAGAAAACTATTGCACAAAGCTCTAATATGTTGATTCCAAACATTTACTTTGGCCCTAAGATGAGTTCTTTCTTTCTTTCTTTCTTTCTTTCTTTCTTTCTTTCTTTCTTTCTTTCTTCCGAGCCTCGTGTGGCGCAGAGTGGTAAAGCAGCAGTTTCTGCAGCTGAAACTCTCCCCACGGCCTGAGTTCGATCCCAGCGGAAGCTGGTTTCAGGCAGCCGGCTCAGGTCGACTCAGCCTTCCATCCTTCCGAGGTCGGTAAAATGAGTACCCAGTTAGCGGGGGGGAAAGGTAATAATAGCCGGGGAAGGCAACGGCAAACCACCCCGCTATAAGGCCTGCCAAGAAAACCTCAGCGAAAGCTGGCGTCCCTCCAAGAGTCAGTAATGACTCAGTGCTTGCACAAGAGGTTCCTTTCCTTTCCTTTCCCTTCCTTACTTGTTCACTGATGTATTTTCTTACTTGGGGCACTCCGTATCCCTTGCTTCAGTCCAAAGCAGGGATGGCCATTGCTGGAGTTCCACAGTGTGCCTGACTTCGCATTTGTGAATTGAGCTGAGGGTTTCCCCCCGAACTCCAGGGCATTTATTTCTGATTTTTGTGTGTGAGAGATTTGTGCAAAACTGCAGCTGAAATAGCCTAGCCACAGTCATTGGTGCGCTGGCAACCTCACGATTGGACTACTGCAACTACTGTGGGGCTACCCATGTATGTAGTTCAGAAGCTGTAGCTTGTTGGGTGCTCCTGGGGACACCCAGCACTGCCCATATAAAGCCTGTGTTAAAAGAACTGCACCAGCTGCCTGAACCATGTACATGGTCATGCTATTATCCTATGAAGCCCCAAACAACTTGGGACCAGGATACCTAGCAGACCGCCTTCCCTTATATGCACCCAGGTGACATTTATGATCAGAGGAGGCCCTGCTTGTCATTCCAAGGTGAAAGGAATGTCATCATGAAGAACCTCAACAACAGGGCCTTCTTTGTAGCATCACCTACCCTCTGGAAAACACTCCCTTGTGTAATTCGGGAGGCGGAAGATGTAACATCCTTTAAATGCCACCTGAAAATGTATCTTTTTAGACAGGCTTTCTCTGGACTGTAAGTTATTCTGGTTTTTATATGATTTTTTTTAAAAAAAATAATAATAATGAAAGTTTTAAATCTTGACTGGTTTTATGTAATTATAAACTCCCCAGAGAGTCTCAGCTATTGGGCAGTATAAAAATTAGGGATGTGCTCCGCTTCTAATCGGACCGGAGAAGCAGTAGCGGAGCGGGGGGCTTCGCCTGCCCTTAAGGCGGAGGCGAAGAGGATTGGGGGGCCGGCGGAGCGTGGCGAAGAGGATCGAGGTGAAGGCGGATCCTTCGCCTCGATCCGGAGCTCCGCCGGAAAGGTAAGTGGGGTTTACCGGGCCCTGCCGCTGTCGCTGTCGCCCATGCGGCGACGGCAGGAGGGCCCGGTAACGCCCCCCGCCCTCCTCTCCCTTACCTGCCTCCGTCCGCGGTCCGTCAGCGTCTCCAATTGAGCCCGTGGTTCCAGCAGGAAGTCTGGGCCGCACTTGCGGCCCAGACTTCCTGGTGGAACCATGGGCTCAATTGAAGATGGTGACGGACTGCGGATGGAGGCAGGTAAGGCCCCCCTCCCCCTTGGTCCCTTACCGGGCTCTGCCGCCGTCGCCGCATGGGCGGCGATGGCGGCAGGGCCCGGTAACCCCCCCGCCCTCCTCTCCCTTACCTGCTTCCGTCCGCGGTCCGTCAGCGTCTCCAATTGAGCCCGTAGTTCCAGCAGGAAGTCTGGGCCGCACTTGCAGCACAGACTTCCTGGTGGAACCGCGGGCTCAATTGAAGACGGTGACGGACCGCGGACGGAGGCAGGTAAGGCCCCCTCCCCCTTGGTCCCTTACCGGGCTCTGCCGCCGTCGCCGCATGGGCGGTGATGGCGGCAGGGCCCGGTAACCCCCCCTATGGGGGGGGGACCGGAGCTCCGATCCGGATCCGGAGCTCCGAGCGGAGCAGAGTGGGCACAGGCGGAGTTGGGGCGGGCCGGAGCGGGCCGATCTGAAAATGGCAGATCTTAAAGTGAAGCGGAGTGGGGGGGTCCGTGCACACCCCTAATAAAAATGTAATAAATAAATAAAATAAATAAATAATACATATTTTCACATTTTGTTTTGTTTTTGTCAGGAGGACCAACTTAGATGAATCGCTTCAGCGGTTGTGGGAGTATGTTAATTAATTTATTAATTAATTACATTTCTATACTGCCCAATAGCCGGAGCTCTCTGGGCAGTTCACAAAAATTAAAAAAGTTTAAAAAGTTAAGTTTCTGGGACAACCATTTGGACTGAGATGGGGGATGGAAGGACATTCAAGGCTGGCCCATTGTCTGTTGCAGACAACAGTTCTGCTCCTTTGGAAAACCCATTTCACAATTATATTTCGAACAATAGGAACAGATACTTTATTCAGGGTTAGCTGAATTGGGCCTGGAGATTCCGCTATAGCTCCAGGATAACCCCTGAATTATTTTATTTATTTATTTATTTATTACATTTTTATACCGCCCAATAGCCGAAGCTCTCTGGACGGTTCACAAAAACTGAATTATGAAACTGCTCGGAGCGCAAACACATCATGAACAGGTTGAGTACCCTCCATCCAGTCAGAAGAACCACCATTGAGGATCGAGGAGTATCAAGGAGTTATCGAGGAGAATCAAGCAGGTCACACTCCCCCTGTCTCTCTTCTGACATTCATCATCATACATGGCGACAAAAGATGTTTCCATACCAAAAATATGGCCTCTTGGACTGTATTTAGCTGCCTGAGAGAGAAACTACCCTCCTTGGCTGGAGCTGAAGAAAAAACAAAACAAGATCCTCTCTCACTGATTGAGCCAGTTGTGAATGTCTCCTGAGAAGGCTCTTATTTGCCCAATCCTTGGCCAAGACACCCTCAATGGAGTCCTTCCTTCAGAGAGCTCCTTCTTCACACCATTGTCAACAGCTGCAATTGCTCCTCTTTCTCTTTGGCGTCATTCCTATCTCCGCAAGTCAAGAAGCAGTGGCATCTGGTCCTCTTCCTCCTTCTTAGCACCACCATTGTCTGGACCAGGGCAAGGTGGACATGAACAAGCACGTTGCAGTAGGGACGAGGAGATTTGATTCCTGCCCCGCCCTTTGTGTTGGGTAGTTTTTCGATAGCACTAACAAAATAGTAGAAACAAAACCAATTTTGGTGCCTTTTACTTTTGGTAGGAAGCCGGGGGGGATTTTGTATTAACCATATCACAGACACGAAATGGAACAGGCCAGAGGCACAATTGGGATAGCCTGTCTGTACTCGGCTTGACATTCGCTGCAGCGAGAGCTGCGATTTATGAGATGGTAGAATGATTCAGCCTGTAGGCTTGGCCTGTCCTGCCTCCTGGATTCTTAATCACAGCAGCAGCCATGCAGAGCTGACTGTCTCTGGCAACGAAGACTCCTTATCCCCTCGCCTTCTCCTTGGCATGAAACAAAAACATCTTCCGTGCAGCCCAGTGAAAGGGATGATGCCCAGACCATCCACAGAAGTGTGACAGAAGCCAAACTGAGCAGAGACACCATTAGAAAAAAATTAACTCGAGATTGGTGGTGGTGGTGGTGGTGGGGTTTTCACCTCCCCTTCCCTCAAGATGCAAAGATCCTCCCAAAACATTCTGGATTGTAATTTGGGGAACATCCTCCTTTCAACCTGTGTGGACAGACAAAGGAGCTATTTCTGTCCCGGCTAGAATATTTTGGGGAAAACCTCTGCTGGGTATGAAGGCAACATCATTTTGGAATCTACAGCTTCCTACAGCTTCCCTCATACATCCTGGTGTGTTCAATTTACCCTGGTGTGTCTTTCAAAGCAACGGGGACCCTGGGAGTTGGTATTCCACCAGTTTTTGGTGCAGTAAACAACACTCCGTATAGAGTGAACCAGCACATCAGCTGAGAAGTTCTCAGGTGTGCCGCTGCAACCGCATACATTTGGGGCAGTGCGGCTTTTTCTTTCTTTTTTTACTTTTACATGGTTAATGTTTGCTTCTCCAACAGCCCTCTTCTTTTAACATTTTTTTCCAAGTAGAGACATGGAAAGTTCCTCCATCGTAGTTTTTTTTCCCCTTTTGATTTTCTTTTTTATTGTGAATATCAACAAAACAGAACAGAAAATACATCATGAAAATGAAAGAAGAAGAAACCCTCCATACATTGCATATATAGGATTATCATCACATATGTTCCTTTATCCTAGTAGTAGTTCCTCAGGATTTAGCTTCAACATGCTTCTGTGAGCATTCAAACTGACCTTGTTTGTTTGTGTATGCGTTTTAAGATAGTTCTAAATCATGAATAGACTACCTTTTGGAGGAGGGCTCTGGGCACATTTGGCTTTTTCAGAAACCGCCTGGGGCACCACTACAAAATGGCTGCCATGGGAGGTAGACCTTTTTATTCTCTCAGTATTTTAACACTTAAAATTGAAATCTTACTGTTTTAACTCTGTATTTTAATCTTATATCAATTTTGCTGTATGGTTTTATCCTGGTTGTGCTTTTTATACTATATTTTGTATTTGTGCTTTTAACCTGTTGGTTGTTTTATGATGGTTTTAATTTTTGTGAACCGCCCAGAGAGCCTCGGCTATTGGGCGGTATAAAAATGTAATAAATAAATAAATAAATAAATAAAGCCAATTACAAATGAGGCAGTAGTGCATATCTACCCTGGTTATATTTTTGAATACTACAGGAAGCTCATTGCCAAGTCCCTTCCCATCAGGAATACCCTCACATAGCCATGATCAGAGTTGTACACAGGGCCGGCCTACTGTTAAACAGAGTGAGGCAGTCACCTCAGGCAGCAAATTTTGGGAGTTGAAAGCAAGGTATTGCAGGAAAGAGCTGAGTGCCAAGTGACTGTTCTGTGTCCCAAAAGCTAACCAGTTACCTTCAGGTGCGGTGGACGTGCTTTCCATTGTCATTGCTGAAGTAAGCCTATATACCCCAGTTGCTGGGGAACATGGGTGGGAGAGTGTTGTTGCACTGTGTTCTGCTTGTAGGTCCCTTGTCAACAACTGGTTGGCCCCTGTGTGAACAGAGTGCTTGACTAGATGGACCCTTGGTCTGATTCAGGAGGGCTCTTCTTATGTTCTTATACCCTCCAGATGTTTTCCACTACAACCCAAAGCATTCTTGACCATTGGCCATGCTGATGGAGTTGAAGTCCATAACATCTGAAGGTCATCAGGTTGGGGAAGGATGGAATAGATGGACCCTTGGCCTGATCCAGCATGGCTCTTCCTATGTTCTTAAACAGACCAGCCAGCTTTTGTACATGGAATGAGACAGGCTGCCATCTTGTTCTTTGCCTCAGGCAGCAAAATGTCTTGGGCTGGCCCTGGTTGCATAGAATGTAGGACTGCTAGTTCTGAATACAGAAGTAAGGAATGCAAGCAAACTCCTGCTGCTCCTTCCAGTACAGCTTATTTGTTGTTGTTTCTCCAGACCTAAGACTTCAGTCCAATTCACACAGGTCACCAAGATGATTCTGATCACACTGATGCATGTTCACCCCTTGCCCTGAAGTGTCTGATCACAGCAGACTCCTGTTACATGGCAGCTGAGTTACGGACTGTGGAGAGCAACGATGCTCCAGCCCTTGTTACTCTGTCAAGACCTTTCTCTCTATCCAGATGTTTCCTCTCTTTTTTGGGCTCTGGGCCAGGTGCCCTGGTTGCTGTTCCTGAACCATAACATCTGACAGCCCATCTTACACCTTGCACAGCTGCGGAGTCCTCTGTTATCAGTCATTAAAATGCTCAAGTCTTTGGTGCTTAGCAAAAAGAACTAGACACCTTAGGCCATTTCTACACCAGCCTGATAGTCCAGGCTGGTCATGGCTGAGTCCCTGTGCATCCAAATGATGCTTAGGGACTCCTGGCTACAGGGGGGATGGGCATGGGTTTTCCCAGGCATGAAGAAATCCTGGGGAAACCCAATTTTTCCCATAGTCTCAGTATCGTCCTGGGACTGCGTGAGGTGTGTGGCCGACTGTTCCTGCTTGCTTTCACCTCTTCATGAGTAAACACGAGGAGGCAGGAAACGGGCATAGAGCACAGAGGTCTTCAGGCACTCCGTGTCCATTGGGGGTGGGGTGGGGGAGTGGGTTTTTTAAAACACACACACACACAACCGTACAGTTTTGTTGGAGTACAAGTGCACTCATATGCACTTTTTTTAAAAAATGGTGGGTACGACATCGCTCCTGCCTCCCTGGATGTCACACAGCATGTGTGAATGCAGGGGGAGGATCTCGCGGTCAGAATATTACAAAATTCTCCCCTTCCCTCCCGGGAATAATCCCTGGGAAACCCCTGATTCCTTCTGCGGTCTTGGGGTCATCCCAAGATGGCGGGAAGTGTGTGGCCGCCAGTCCTGGCTTCTTCCCTCCTCCCCGCAAGTAGCAGGGATCAGTAGAGGGAAGAAGCCAAGCCAGGAGGAATCGGGGGGGGGACGGGAGTGGTTCCCCCCCCACTTATGTTTTGCTGGAGCGCAAGTGTGCTCCAGCTCCTGTAACTTTTTTTTTTAAAAAAATGGCTGCCTTCAGTCACACAACATCCCTCCTCCCATCCCAGACATTGCGCTGGCCATTTGGACACAGAGACGATCCCGGAAGGAGGTAAGTCTGGGATCGACCCCCCCCTCTACACCTGTATGGTGTAGAAAGGGCCTTAGTGTGTTGTCTGAAGAGGGTCAAAGAAAACTATTGCACAAAGCTCTAATATGTTAATTCCAAACATTTACTTTGGCCCTAAGATGAGTTCTTTCTTTCTTTCTTTCTTTCTTTCTTTCTTTCTTTCTTTCTTTCTGCCGAGCCTTGTGTGGCACAGAGTGGTAAAGCAGCAGTTTCTGCAGCTGAAACTCTCCCCACGGCCTGAGTTTGATCCCAGCTGAAGCTGGTTTCAGGCAGCCGGCTCGGGTCGACTCAGCCTTCCATCCTCCCGAGATCGGTAAAATGAGTACCCAGTTAGCTGGGGGAAAGGTAATAATGGCCGGGGAAGGCAACAGCAAACCACCCTGCTATAAGGCCTGCCAAGAAAACGTCAGTGAAAGCTGGCGTCACTGCAAGAGTCAGTAATGACTCAGTGCTTGCACAAGAGGTTCCTTTCCTTTCCTTTCCTTTCCTTTCTTTCTTCCAGGTTCTTCTAGCACTATCAAGGCCCAGCAGGGCCCATGGGATCCTAAGAAATAATAATAATAATAATAATAATAATAATAATAATAATAATAATTTCTTACCTGCCTCTCCCTTTGGATCAAGGTGAGGAAGAACATTAGTTCAACAATACAACATAAATCAAATACATAAAATTAATTAAAAGAGCACTAAAAACCAATACAATATCAAAAAAACAATCAAGACAACTTAAAATTCTTGATTAAAATTCATCTGGATAAGCCTGCCAGAAGAGGCTAGTCTTTATAGCTGTCTTAAACTCAGAGAGAGAGGGTTAAGTTGACGGATCTCTTCCAACAGGACATTCCACAGTTTGGGGGTGACAGAAGGAAAGGTCCTCAGGGTAACAGTTGTCAGCCTAGTTTTGGCTGACTGAAGTAAGTTCTCCCCAGAGACCTGAGTGTGTGGGGCGGATTGTACAGCAGAAGGCCATCTCACAGGTAACCTGGACCCAAACCATGTAGGGCTTTAAAGGTAATGACCAACACTTTGTACTTTACCTGGAAACTAAGGCCTTAGCTAGACCTAAGGTTTATCCTGGGATTGTCCTGAGGTCATCCCTGTTCATGTAAATGACACACAGGATATCCCGGGAGCAGGCAAGGACAACCCCAGGATAAACCTTAGGTCTAGCTAAGGCCTAATTGGCAGCCAGTGGAGTGATTTTAATGTTGGGGCAATATGCTCACCCCTAGATGTAAGATGCTTACCCATTCATGAGGAGGAAGCGCTCCAAGTTATTCCGCAATGGCCAGACTTCACCTGGAGTATAGCACCCAGAACTGTGACTAGCTCTGGGCACCACACTTTGTAAGTGATGTAGACAAATTGGAAGAGGTTCAGAGGAGGGCAATGCCGATAGTCAATGCTATGGCAAATACGTCCTATGATGACCTGGCCTATGTGGAAAGGCAAAAGGAACTTGGGAATGTTTAGCCAAGACAACAGTAGATGGTGGAGGTCCATGGTAGCACTCTTCATGTACCTGAGTGGCTGTCACACAGAATTGGGCAACGTCTTGTTTGCTTCTGCAGTCTACTGGGATACATCTAATTGGCAAGATCATTCGATTTTGATTGAACACATGGGTGTATGAGAAATTAGTTTCAATTCATTTTTTTTAATCATGATTTATCCACACTTCTGGACCGAACACAGATTCGGACCCATACATTTCCCCAACCTCTTTCCCTCCCTGCCCCCAGGATTCCCCTCCCTCTTTTCCCCATCTCTGTGCTCAGGTTTCCAAGTATGAAGAGGTAGGCAGGATGGTTCTTTCTGTGCCAGCAACAAGAGGGAGGGGAGCATGGTTTCCTGGCTCTGAGTTCAGAGCCCTGTCTCCAACCATAGAACCAGTAAGCCAAACAACCCTATACCCACCCCCTGAAACTGTCAAAATTCCACTTTCAATACAGAAAATGATACAGAAACCCTGTCCTCCTTTTTGTAAGGTCACCCTGTTGGTGAGCCAGTGTGGTGTAGTGGCTAAAGTGTTGGATTGGGAGTCGGGAGAGCCGGGTTCTATTCCCCACTCGGCCATGGAAACCCACTGCGTGACTTTGGGCCAGTCACAGATTCTCAGCCCAACCTACCTTGCAGGGTTGTTGTTGTGAGGATAATGTGGAAGAGGAGGAGGATTATGTACACCACTTTGGGTTCCTCGGAGGAAAAAAGGCGGGATAGAAATCCAATAATAAATATATGGCTCCTTCGCAGCCATCATTTATGTAAAATTAGGTTTCCAGAAATCCTGAGCCACCATTTGTATGCGAAGTAATGGCTTGCTAAGGGAATGGGTGCTCCCCAGCATTCATTGGGTGCTTGCCGGGTTGTGCAGAAACTCTCACAGTGTGGCAAACACGGGGTGGGCAGCAGCTCAATGAGCACCTGGCCATACCGAACAGACCCATCGTTAAATACAAACTTTGCCACGCACCAAGCCAAATGCTGCCTCATCAGCCTTCGAGGAGTTCAATATTTATTTTCCTTTTCTATTTTTATTCCACCCTTCCCACAAGGACTTCGAAAGGGTGTACATGAATTCTGACCTTCCATGATTTGTATCCTCACAACAGCCCTTGAAGTTCGGCTAGGCCGAAAGTGATAGGTCCTAGCAAGGTCACCCAGTCTGCTTCATGGCTGTGAGAAGGCCTCACCCCTCCTAGTGTAGACTGTTTCCCTGGGGCTGCCACATCAGGGTAGTCATTCAGGTTGAAGCCTTGGTGATTAAAGCCTTGATCATATTTGCGGCTTCACTCTCCCCGTTCCCCAGCCAAATTCCATTTCAAAACTTATTTGTGTTTATTGAGGCATCTGCCTCTTTGTAAAAGTCCCCTGTGGCATCATTTCTATTTTGATGTTCCAATTCTCACCTTTCATGGATTTTTATATTCCTGCTGGTGTCAAAGACTCAAGCAGAGAGTTTTGTTTCCATTAATTATATTTTCCTGTTGGCTTCGCGCCTTGTTCTATGATGAAAATATCAGCTATTTGCTCAGTTTATTCCCAAGTCAACTTAAAAGTAACCTTCCTCCCCTCCCCACTTTGAAGCAAGCACAGTCACCGGAAATCTGAATGGTGGGAACATCGGCTAGGTTTAGGAAGCTCAAAAAACAAAACATGGCATTAGGAAGATGAGCCTTTACTTCCGTATCTGTGTAAATATTTGATAATAATGAATTGTACTCTCTCAGCATGCAAGTATGAAGTTCTCTGTTTATCAATTTCATCTCCATTTCCTGTTGGTTTGTGGGAATATTCTCATGCCTATGGATGGGCAAAGAGATTCCCCCATGGGATGTCCTGCTTTGATCACTCCTGTTCTTGCAATGAGGATTAGAATCATAGAAGGGGCCTATAAGGCCATCAAGTCCAACCCCCTGCTCAATGCAGGAATCCACCCTAAGGTATACCTGAAAGGTGGCTGTCCAGCTGCCTCTTGAAGGCCTCTAGTGTGGGAGAGCCCACCACCTCCCTAGGTGACTGGTTCCATTGTCGTACTGCTCTAACAATCGCGAAGTTTTTCCTGATGTCCAGCCGGAATCTGGCTTCCTGTAACTTGAGCCCATTATTCTGTGTCCTGCGCTCTGGGATGATCGAGAAGAGATCCTGGCCCTCCTCTGTGTGACAAATGACATCACCTGGCACCCCACACCCATCTGTTTGGCCCTGAAGGACTAGAATTGGTGCTTTGTACACTCCATGTTTCAATAAAATGAAATAAAATAACTCACGCTCTGCACTGCAAAAATCTGAATTCCCTCAAATGCATAACAACAACAACAACAACAACATATATTTGCATGTTTTTGCTAATTCAAAATGATGGATTCTCTTCTCCTTGCTTGCTTTAAAAACAAATGAAATACGAAATATGAAATTATGATGCGTTTGCAAGATGCTCAATTCAGGGATAACACAGATGTGAATGGCTATAATTCTTTTCACCCCCTTTTCAATTGAGTTTTTTACATTCCTCGAGAAGAATTTTTGATAGATAATTTTGAACCAGCTCTAATTATGTGTGCTTGAATCCATAATTAATCTTGCCATCCATCCGTCATATTGCTCATTAGCTGCTGCATTAAGCAGAGAGTTGTGGGGGAAAGGGAAGCTAGACTGAACACAAGCATATGGTGGCATCAAAGCATAATTTGGTTTAATTATGTTCCATGCAATCATATGGTCAGGAACAAGACTTGAACTTAAAGGCTTGGTAAAGTCACTTCTACCTCTTGTTGCTCATGGATGTTAAGTGCATCTGCATTGACCCTGCTCAGTTCTGACTAAGGGCCTTGCCAGACCAGGGTTTAGCCCAGTATGAGCCCCGGACTGGCCCCTTTGCTTTCAGATGACACACAGGGGATCCCGGGCTCAGGCAGGGATAACCCTCCCTTGGCCTGGAATAACCAGCACTGCTTCTGGCTTGGTATTCCCGCTTCATCACTGTAGTTAAAGCTGCAGGTGCCCTGCCCTCTTTGAAATCTGGTCACTCTAGTAGAGCTCCTGCACCTTTACCTGCTGTGATGAAAAGGGAATTTCACCAGGTTCCCCATATATACAAATGACACCTGCTGAAATTCCCTTTTCTATGCAACTGTTAAAGAAACAGGAGCCCGGTCCTCCTTTCCATAGGGTCACCCTAAGTCATTAGAGCCTAATTCTCTGGGAGCCCAACTACATCTTCTAGGCCTTTGCATTATGGCAGTGGGAGGGGGGGAAATCCTCTCTATCTAATTTTCCCATACTGTTAATGATTGTAGGAATGTTTATCATGTCCCCCACATTCTTTTCTGAATGATAAAAAGCCCTGTAGTCCATATGCTGCAAAGTTACCATGTGCAAACACGTACTTTACTCTCAGAAATAACACTTCCGTTTTCCTTAGAGACCTCCCCCCACCAACGCCGTCTCATCCAAATTGCCCGCTTCTTAACACTTCCTGTCCCTTGATGCCTGCAAGTGTTAACAGCGGTGTTCCTTGCTGTTCACTTAATATTTAATACCTAACATGCAGCTCCATGTAAAGCTAAGTGGTTCAGTTATATATATTTTATTATTTCGCAGCTGGCACATTAAATAAAGTTGTGTTTCAGAGCTGACCTTTATTTATTTATTTATTTGCATTTACAGCTTATTTATTTACTTTTAACATGCAGTTTGCATGCCCTTGCCTCCTCATAACATAACATTCTCTGGGTGGCTTACAATGAAGAGACATAAAAAACAATTTAAATGCAAAATAGAACATAAAAGCATAAAATTGAAAGCAACATAAAATATAACAGCAACACATTCACAATGCCCCAAATTAAACACACACACACATTTTTAAAATGGAGAGGCCCAGACTACAGCAGCTATTTAAAAGCCTGGGTAAATAGAAAGGTTTTCACCTAGGTTTTCACCCATTTCTTTCTGGATGTTGGTGCGGATGTATTTTGGTAGGCCCAGTTTCTGAAGGTGTTCTGTAGTTCTTTGATGTGATGCCAGTGACTGACGTGACTAACTGAATATTATTATACTGTCCCATAGCTGAAGCTCTCTGGGCGGTTTACAAAATTGTTGTTGTTGTTGTTGTTGTTATTCCACCACAATGTTTATTTTGTGGAATTCTACTGATACAAAACTAAGGTCTACATAATTAAACAGCATTAACAACAACAACAACAACAACAATAATAATAATAATAATAATAATAATAATAATAATAATTTTTATCCGCCTCTCCCTCTGGATCGAGGTGTGGAACAAAATTGAAGACAAGACCTTTTTATTCTCCCAGCATTTTAACAGTCTATAAATCATTTTTAACTTGGTGTTTTAAATTTGTAATTTTGCATTGCTGCCGTTTTTATCTGCTTGAGCTTTTATATTGTATTTCATAGTATGGTTTTATACTGTTGTTTTATACTTTGAATGTTTTTAAATTTTGTGAACTGCCCAGAGAGCTCTGGCTATTGGGTGGTATAGAAACGTAATAAATAAATAAATAAATAAATAAAATACGAAACTGATTAAAAACATAAAACCAGTACATTGTTAAAATCCTAAAATCTTTTAAGTCATTTTGAAATTTGATTGGGTAGGCCTCCCAGAAGAGATCCTAGAGATCCACTCTAGGGAGCAGAGGCAGTATTTGTGAGACAGAGGTCAGTAAATAAAGAGACGACACACAGAACTTTGGGTTTAAACAGGGCCACATTTATTAGAGAACTGCAAAGGGGGAACCTAAAGGGGCATCCAGTGTGGCCTGATTCTCAGAGCTTTCTGAGTAGGGAGAGCTATTCATGGTCCATGGGTTGGCGCTGTACACTTCGCCCTCCCAAAGGCCCCCCTTTTGGGGTAGGGAGACCTTCTGGGGTCACTCCGACCCCTGGCCACAATGCTCACGGTGGGTGAGAAAGGTTGGCCTCAGAGGTAACCCTTATCTCCCAGCCTGGCCGCAGGGCTCAATGCTGGGAGCCCTCAGGAATTACCAGTCACCGCAACAGTGCCTGTGAATACTCACCATTACAAAATCCCTCTGGATGCCCGTTCCTTCCTACCTGTCATAAAATGTGACCAAATTAATAAGCAACGCCAAATCAACCTATTTATACTCCTAGGCTTTCTTACAGTGTGGAGTAGGTGAGAAAACTCAAGAACAATTTAGAACATGAGCAAAAAATTCCTACTCAGCGCCGAATGGTGACCAGAGAACTCACACTGCATACAGGGAGGGAGGGAGCCACGCAAACAAGAATGGAAGCTGGTAGGGGTAAGTGCCTCTTTATAGGCCCATATTATACCCCTCCCTGCTAGGTGGCACCACCCACTCACCACCAATAGTGGCAAGGCACTTCTCCATTCTGCCCCCGCTCACAAATTTTTCCCTATGCTCAGGCCTTGCCGAGAGTGGCAGAATTGTCCTTCTCTAAATACTAGAGACCAGAGACCAACAAGAGGATACAGATGCTACGTTCATGTCCTGATTGCATGTGTCTCAGAGTCACCTGACTAGCCACTATCAGAAGTAGAATGCAGGACTAGAGGAAGATAATTCTTACATTTTTATGATGAGTTGCAATTCAGAAGTGGCCAACTATTAAATGACCCTACAAAGACAATCTTAAATCAGGACTGCCAACGCTGGCAAGACAAACTCCTCATTGAGATTAAAAATATTGCTCCCCATGTAAACATAGTCCCATTCTACTAGCCAAAGGAATAACTCAATTGAAATTGATCTCGGTTGCCTGCCAAGGCAATGCAGTATTCAGTTCACTGGGCTCCTCACAAGAGCCTTTGCTGACTGATGATTTATTTATTTTTCTCTAGCACAGTGAAGGAAACAGTCTCCTCTCTGTCTGGCACAAATTTGGCCCTTGCAAGACCACATTGTGTACCTATGAAATATCCAGTTCCTTAGCATTGATATCTCACATTCCTCCTTTATACCGAAGCATTGTCACCAAACTGATACAAATGAGCTTGATTTAAAATAATAGTCTCCCTCCCAAGCTTTTTCCCAAAGCACAATGGGGGAATGAGATTGGACTGTACCTCAATGGTAGAACATTTGCTTGGCATTGAGAAGGGCCAGGTTCAATAATGGGCAACTCTAGGTGGGAGTGGGAAATGTAGGGTGACCATATGAAAAGGAGGACAGGGCTCATGTATCTTTAACGGTTGTACTGAAAAGGGGATTTCAGCAGGTATCATTTGTATATATGGAGAACCTGGTGAAATTCCCTCTTCATCACAACAGTTAAAGCACTCATCAGGAGTGCTGCACCCATCGGGGGTAGGGTGGGGGGAGTGGGAAAATTAATTTAATTTTAAAAACCACTTACCTTTTGCGCACGAGCATTCGTGTGCTCCCGTCGCTTTAAGAGGTCGTCGCCCGTCATGTGTAAACAGAGGAGGGATCTCACGTTAAACACAATGCGAGATCTTCCCTCCTCCATCGCACGATAAAAGGTAGGTCTAACTACGGCTTCAGTTTGGTTTTGATAAGAATTTACCCAAACTCAACAACATATCCATATCAATGACAAGAAGAACACGGGATTAAAAACTAATTGAATGCGCGAGAGCTGAAATTGAGCCATTCACTCACCCAGGCAGAGGGCTTTGAGCGCTTAGTCCTTCAAAGGCTGGGCTTGAATCCTTGGGTATTCAGCTGCATTAGGGCTGAATTAGGATTGACACCTCTCTGTTCTGACAGGCTCCTCAGGTACGTCATGGTCCTTGCCATGCTGGGAGTAGCTGTACCTGTTGAAATTGGCCCGTCCCGAGGGGTGATGATTTTGTTTCATTTTGTTTTGTCATCAAAACTTTAAAAGGTGCCAACATTCACGAAGTGCTTCATATTGGGGAAGAAAAGGAACTTGAGAACGTGAATGTAGGAGAAAGTCAAACAGACAGATTTCTCCCTCCCTAGCGGATACTGTGATGCCACCACCTTTAGTTCTCTTTTATTTCTCTTATTAAATCAAAGGATCCAAACTATGGGGTGGGTCATTAGAATGCTGCACCCTGACTCATGATGTTGTTGTTTATTCGTTCAGTCGCTTCCGACTCTTCGTGACTTCATGGACCAGCCCACGCCAGAGCTTTCTGTCAGCTGTCGTCACCCCTAGCTCCCCCAAGGTCGAGTCTGTCACCTCCAGAATATCATCCATCCATCTTGCCCTTGGTCGGCCCCTCTTCCTTTTGCCTTCCACTTTCCCTAGCATCAGCCTCTTCTCCAGGGTATCCTGTCTTCTCATGATGTGGCCAAAGTACTTCAGTTTTGCCTTGAATACCATTCCCTCAAGTGAGCAGTCTGGCTTTATTTCCTGGAGTATGGACTGGTTTGATCTTTTTGCAGTCCAAGGCACTCTCAGAATTTTCCTCCAGCACCACAGTTCAAAAGCATCTATCTTCCTTCGCTCAGCTTTCCTTATGGTCCAGCTCTCGCAGCCATAGGTTACTACGGGGAATACCATTGCTTTAACTATGCGGACCTTTGTTGTCAGTGTGGTGTCTCTGCTCTTAACTATTTTATCGAGATTTGTCATTGCTCTCCTCCCAAGAAGTAAACGTCTTCTGATTTCCTGGCTGCAGTCAGCGTCTGCAGTAATCTTTGCGCCCAGAAATACAAAGTCTATCACTGCCTTCACGTTTTCTCCCTCTATTTGCCAGTTATCAATCAAGCTAGTTGCCATAATCTTGGTTTTTTTGAGGTTTAACTGCAACCCAGCTTTTGCACTTTCTTCTTTCACCTTTGTCATAAGGTTCCTCAGCTCCTCCTCGCTTTCAGCCATCAAAGTGGTGTCATCTGCATATCTGAGGTTGTTAATGTTTCTTCCTGTGATTTTAACTCCAGCCTTGGATTCGTCAAGCCCAGCACGTCGCATGATGTGTTCTGCATACAAGTTGCATAGGTAAGGTGAGAGTATACAACCCTACCTTACTCCTTTCCCAATCTTAAACCAGTCCGTTGTTCCGTGGTCTGTTCTTACCGTTGCTACTTGTTCGTTATACAGATTCCTCAGGAGGCAGACAAGATGACTTGGTATCCCCATACCACCAAGAACTTGCCACAGTTTGTTATGATCCACACAGTCAAAGGCTTTAGAATAGTCAATAAAACAGAAATAGATGTTTTTCTGGAACTCCCTGGCTTTCTCCATTATCCAGTGGATATCGGCAATTTGGTCTCTAGTTCCTTTGCCTTTTCTAAACCCAGCTTGTACATCTGGCAATTCTCGCTCCATGAATTGCTGGAGTCTACCTTGCAGGATCTTGAGCATTACCTTGCTGGCATGTGAAATAAGTGCCACTGTCTGATAGTTTGAACTCATGATAGCACTCCTCAAATACTTAAAAGGTTGTCACACAGAGGAAGGCCAGGATCTCTTCTCGATCCTCCCAGAGTGCAGGACACGGAATAATGGGCTCAAGTTAAAGGAAGACAGATTCCGGCTAGACATCAGGAAAAACTTCCTGACTGTTAGAGCAGTACGATAATGGAACCAGTTATCTAGGGAGGTTGTGGGCTCCCCAAATTAGAGGCATTCAGGAGGCAGATAGACAACCATCAGTCAGGGATGCTTTAGTGTGGATTCCTGCATTGAGCAGGGGGTTGGACTCAATGACCTTGTAGGCCCCTTCCAACTCTGCTATTCTATGATTCTATCCTTGGCAAATGGAGGAATCATTGCTGCCTGCTCCCGGGATCCCCTGTGTGGTATTTGGATGCATGGGAACAATCCCAGGACAATCCTGGGACATAGGGTTGGTGTAGACATGCCCTAAGTGACTCACTGACCCTTTTTGGCCTCACAGCAGCCAGCCCAGCACTCTAGATTTTCCCTACTCCTTCACCACTAGCCTCCATTGACTAGGATGACCATATGAAAAGGAGGACAGGGCTCCTGTATCTTTAACAGTTGTATAGAAAAGGGAATTCCAGCAGGTGTCATTTTTATGCATGTAGCACCTGGTGACATTCCCTCTTCATTACAACAGTTAAAGCTGCAGGAGTCCTGTCCACCTGACCAGATACAAAAGAGGGAAGGGCTCCTGCAGCTTTACAGTTCTCATGGACACACTGGAGGAAGCTGTGGTGTTCATATGGAGGATAAATAGTGTTTGTATTAGGGATGTGCTCAGCTTCTAATCAGACCGGCGAATTAGAAGCGGAGCGGGGGGCTTCGCCTGCCCTTAAGGTGGAGGCGAAGAGGATTGGGGGGCCGGCGGAGCATGGCGAAGAGGATGCATTAATAGAAGTATAGCTTCGAAATCACGTGAGGTACTGGTTCCTCTCTATTCGGCCCTGGTTAGGCCTCATCTAGAGTATTGTGTCCAGTTCTGGGCTCCACAATTCAAGAAGGACGCAGACAAGCTGGAGCGTGTTCAGAAGAGGGCAACCAGGATGATCAGAGGTCTAGAAACAAAGCCCTATGAAGAGAGACTGAAAGAACTGGGCATGTTTAGCCTGGAGAAGAGAAGATGGAGGGGAGACATGATAGCACTCTTCAAATACTTAAAAGGTTGTCACACAGAGGAGGGCCAGGATCTCTTCTCGATCCTCCCAGAGTGCAGGACGCGGAATAACGGGCTCAAGTTAAAGGAAGCCAGATTCCGTCTGGACATCAGGAAAAACTTCCTGACTGTTAGAGCAGTGCGACGGTGGAATCAGCTACCTAGGGAGGTTGTGGGCTCTCCCACACTAGAGGCATTCAAGAGGCAGCTGGACAACCATCTGTCAGGGATGCTTTAGGGTGGATTCCTGCATTTAGCAGGGGGTTGGACTCGATGGCCTTGTAGGCCCCTTCCAACTCTGCGATTCTATGATTCTATGATTCTATGAGGTGAAGGCGGATCCTTCAGCTTGATCCGGAGCTCCGCCAGAAAGGTAAGTGGGGTTTACTGGGACTTGCCGCTGTCGCTGTCGCCCATGTGGCGACAGCGGCAGGGCCCGGTAAGCCCCCCCTCCTCTCCCTTACCTGCGTCCATCCGTGGTCCGTCGGCTTCTTCAACTGAGCCCTTGGTTCAACCAGGAAGTCTAGGCCGCACTTGTGGCCCAGACTTCCTGGCTGAACCGCAGGCTCAATTGAAGAAGCCGATGGACCGCGGAAGGAGGCAGGTAAGGCCCCCTCCCCCTTGGTCCCTTACCAGGCACTGCCGCCATTGCCGCATGAGTATGTGGAGCAGAGTATGGTCAGAGCGGTGCGGAGCGGGCCGATCCGAAATTTTCGGATCGGCCCACGGGGCGGAGCGGGGGGTCCGTGCACACCCCTATTTTGTATTGACCCATTCTATTTCAGAGCAAGGTAATCAGGCCTGTTTCTGCCCACGTCTGTTTTAAGTGATTCACTGCGAAATTAAATTCGATCTGCAAGACAGTTTTATCCTTTTCATCAGTGTGACTTACACATGCTGTGCTGATGGACTAGATAAGATCGGTGAGATATTCACATCATGTATTAAAGCCAGCGTACCTGAAAATTAAAAGGTAAGAGAAAACCATGAAGCTTAAAACTCTTTCTTCTATTTTATTTTGGAAAAAAAAAAAAAAGGTTTTGTCCACCTCATCCCAAAACTTCTAAGGCTCATTAATTGCATGCATTTTAAAGTGAAGGATGACAAAAAGAAAGAAGTCTTCTATAAGTCGATTTTCAGGCTACGCATTTTATACCTGATGATGACCATTCATGTGAGAAACAGCCTGTGGGTAGTATTTGATTTGGCACTAGCATGGAGGTAAATTATTGGCTGTGTTCAGACAACACGATAACCAAAGGTGGTTTAAGTAGCCATCCATCTGTTGTTTGGTCAATGGTTGGTTATTGTGTTGTCTGTCAGGCAAAAACCATTCCACAGTTGAGTATTTCCCCAAAGTAACCAACTGAGATAACCAACACTCTGCCAAGTTGACTGTAAAGGTCTGTTGACTGTAATAAAAGGAATATTAGTTGACTACCGTATTTCTTCAATTCTAAGATGCCATCGATTGTAAGACACACACTAATTTCAGTACCACCAACAGAAAAAAGCTTTGATTCTAAGAAATAACACACCCGAGATTCTAAGACGCACCCCGTTTTTAGAGATGTTTATATGGGGGGGGGGGGAGTGTGTCTTAGAATTGAAGAAATACAGTATTTGCCCAACCGTTTGTTAGCGTGCTGTCTGCTAGGCTCAGTGGTAGGGTGACCATATGAAAAGGAGGACAGGGCTCCTGTATCTTAAACAGTTGCATAGAAAAGGGAATTTCAGAAGGTGTCATTTGTATATATGGGGAACTTGGTGAAATTTCCTCTTCATCACAGCAGTTAAAGCTGCAGGAACGATATTAGCATGACCAGATTTAAAAGAGGGCAGGGCACCTGCAGCTTTAACTGTTGTGATGAAGAGGGAATTTCACCAGGTTCCCCATATATACAAATGACACCTGCTGAAATTCCCTTTTCAATACAACTGTTAAAGTTACAGGAGCCCTGTCCTCCTTTTCATATGGTCACACTACTCAGTGAACTATTATGTAGGGTTGAGTGGACTATTTTGGCTGGCAAGAGTTCCCAGGCAAGAGTGGCCAAAGCTGTGCTGGCCACTCTGCTACAGCTGGCACAAGTCACAGAGGCTGCTGGGATAGCACTGGGAGGACTGAGGGAGGAGGGAGGGTGGGGACAGGGGTGGGGGCTGTGTCAGTCAAATGCTGGGTTGACTATTAGTCCACTCAATGCCATCCCCTACAACTCCACCGTCTGATCAAGAGGGCAGGGCTCCTGCAGCTTTAACTGTTGTGGTGAAGAGGGAATTTCACCAGATGCTGCATGCATACAAATGACACCTGCTGACATCCCTCTTTCTATACAACTGTTAAAGACACAGGAGCCCTGCCCTGCTTTCCATAGGGTCACCCTAATTTAGATTAGCTTGGATATTTGGTCCAAGTCTGCCCAGGACACACCTAACAATCCAGAGCCTTTGACATTGCAAAATGCCACTCTTTAAATCAGACAGTCTCTAGTGAGTCAGCACAGTCTAGACTCAAACATGTTCCCTTATAGCTCCAGGCCTTTCCCCATCACTTCCCAACTGTAGAATAGCAAAGTTAAGAAACACCTTTGCATTTCAAAATGGTTGGTGGACCATTCTCCCATGCTACACCAATATCACTGCTTTCTCCTCTGGGCTGCTGCTTTGACATTTGGAGAACTCTCAAATGCACTGCTGGCTGGCTTCTGTAACATCCCCAGGGATCTCTGCTACCAAGACCGGAGACAACCAGCTGGAGACTCAGACTTTGGATGCATCGCCTGAAGCAATTTCGTTTAGCCCTCGATGGCCCTGCCAAATTCCAGTGAGCAGGTTAAAAAGTTTCTCTACACTTCCCTTCCTAAGGAAAAAGAAAAAAGAAAAGAGTTTTCAAATTCTAAGAATCAGGCCACTTCCCTATTTTAACATTAACCCTCTTCTTTGGATATTGTATGCTATTTATATTCTCTGGACTATTATCTAGATTGGGGTTGAACCTCAAAACTGTGGACCAAATTTGGCAGGCCTGGGGTCCAAATGTGGCCATCTGGGGTTCCCAAATGGCCATGCTGCTTCCCCTGACCACCAGTCATTTGAAGCTTTTGCAGTTACTCTCCCTATCATAAATGGGTTACATGCCCCTCCTAAGACTGATGATATTTTTGGTATTTGTGCCTTCCCCTTTTGACTTCAGCCCCACCCATCCCTGGAATGTGGCCCCTGAGAACATCTTCAAAATTGGTTCAACCCTTGGACTGAAAGAGATTTGACAACCAGGATCTAGGAAATACACATTCTTCTCTTGTTGATTAAAGTGCATTCGTGTGCATTTTTTAAAAAAAGAACAATTTTTTTCATGCACTTTTTTAAAAGCTGTGCTTGCTGCAGAACACATGGTTTTAGTTGGCAAATCACATTGCAAGCTTGGAGATGCACAAACTTTGACTGCAGCTTGCTTCTGAGTCTGTGTTCGATCCAGAATATGTGCACTGGGTAAAATCCTGATCAAAAATGAACCAAAACAAATTTCTCATACAGTCCTACCTACAACTGGACAATGTTTTCTTTCTTTTCCATTTCGAAGGAACTGCGAGCGAATGTTCCAAACTGTATCCTGACTCAAATGTGGTAAGGCCATGAGGGAACAGAGCAAAACAGTTTGGGAACCAGATTCATCCTGCAGGGCATCAATGGTCCACCTCTGCTCTCACAAGGTGGTTTATCACTCTCAGGTCACTTTTACAATTGATTCCGGGAACACATTTTCTCTCTTAAGAAAAATGTATAGCCACTGGGAGTTTAGCCTGACAAGTATGAAATTCCTGGCTTGACAGTCACCTTACTAAAGGTGTTTGTAGCTTTTGTCATCTTTCACTTTAAAGTAAAGTAAATACACCTTTCACT
Source organism: Elgaria multicarinata webbii (assembly GCF_023053635.1). Taxonomy (NCBI): domain Eukaryota; kingdom Metazoa; phylum Chordata; class Lepidosauria; order Squamata; family Anguidae; genus Elgaria; species Elgaria multicarinata. Next base: position 106,833,662 of record NC_086177.1, on the reverse strand, counting down.
TTAAAGTACCTGCAAATAGCGAGGGTCCTCTCCTGTTTGTATCCAGCATCTGATATTCAATGGGATACTGTCTCTGGACATGATGGTTCTATGTAGCTATCATGGATAATGGCCAATGCATTTCCTTGTTTTTGTGAGCAGAATACAACCTTAACAATGCGCATTCTCAAACACGGATTGCTATTGATTGATTGATTGATTGATTGCTAAAGAATAGCACAGGTTCTGGGCTACATTCAGGGGATATAGCTTCTCCTGAACCATATATATGGCCACGCACCTAGTTCTTTGCAACAGAATGGAAATATTAGCAGTTGAACATGCATAATGGGGATCAGCTTGATCTCATTGCTCAGATGACATCGATATGTCTCTCATGAAAGCTGCCGACGCTGAAAACAAGAGTAGGAGAAATGCTACAAAAGAGAGATCTACTTGAATTCAGCAGGTGTATATGTTCTAATGCCAGCAAATAATGTTGTCGGAATTGTATGTCTCCAGGGACTGTAGTTCTCCCAAGCTGTCAAGTTACGCTACCACTTAGCAATTCTGTCATAATTGCTCCTCTGGAGATAGAGTGGAGGATTCCATTCATTCACTGAGGGTTGTGGATAGTTAGGGACAAAACAGACATTACTCTAAATCCATATCTAGCAGCAACATATTTTCCTCCTTTTTATTTTACAGTAGGCACTGGGAACACTTACTGGATCAGGGCCCCTAGTGTGAGGAGTAGAGGGTGTTTAAGAACTAGATCCACACCACACCATCATGTCTATACTATAGAAAAAAAATTGCAAAAGACATCACAGCTGCTTGATATGTATTTTAACATCTCTTTTGCCACTGAGTTCTTGCTACAGATGCATTTGTCATCACAGAACTGTAAAGAAAAAGCCTTCACCTAACAGATCAATAGTCATCCTAGCTAAAAAGTGATAAGCGGACCGGCAATGTTTGAGGTCGCTAGGATCCTATGAACATCATCTCACTGATCATCTTGTGCCTGATTCCTGTTTGTCTTTCTGATTGATGCTCAGTATGCACCAACAGGAAACTTGCACAAAATGAAGTTCAATCGAACAGGAGATTTGTGCAATTTCCCCTGAATTTGTGCAAATGCTCTCCATAGGTTGATTCAGGGCCTTGCTAGACCTGCCGGATAAGTCGGCAGGGAGGAGGGGCGACGGCGCGCTAGAGGTAGGGCGCACCGTCGCTGGCTTCTACACGCCCGATGCGACGGGGCAACGGGAAGCCCCGTAGCGTTGGCCATTTATTTATTTTTGTTAAATGACCATTTGCGCCGGAGCCCCGCCGGAGAAGGTAAGTGGGTTTTTTTTTTTTTTGCAAAAATAAAGCCCCCCTGCTCTCCCTGCCCCTGATTCCCCCCTGCCTGCTCGCTCGTCCTCCCCCATCCACCATCCCCGATCTCATCCCCGATCTTCCTCCCCCCTTGCCAGGCTGATCCCTGTCTTTCCCCCACCCTTGCCAGGCCGATCCCCTTCTTCTCCCCCTTGCCAGGCCGATCCCCATCTTCCCCCCCTTGCCAAGCTGATCCCCGTCTCTCCCCCCCTTGCCAGGCCGATCCCCGTCTTCCCCCCCTTGCCAAGCCGATCCCCATCCCTCCCCCCCTTGCCAAGCCGATCCCCGTCTTCCTCCCCTTGCCAGGCCGATCCCCGTCTTCCCCCCCTTGCCAGGCCGATCCCTGTCTTCCCCCCCTGCCAGACCGATCCCCGTCTTCCCCCCCTTGCCAGGCCGATCCCCGTCTTCCCCCCCTTGCCAGGCCGATCCCCGTCTTTCCCCCCTTGTCAGGCCGATCCCCGTCTTCCCCCCCTTGAAAGGCTGATCCCTGTCTTCCCCCCCTTGCCAGGCCGATCCCCTTCTTCTCCCCCTTGCCAGGCCGATCCCCGTCTTCCCCCCCTTGTCAGGCCGATCCCCGTCTTCCCCCCCTGCCAGGCCAATCCCCGTCTCCCCCCCTTGCCAGGCCCAATCCCCATCTTCCCCCCCCTTGCCAGGCCAATCCCCATCTTCCCCCCTTGCCAGGCCCGATCCCCGTCTTCCCCCCCCTTGCCAGGCCGATCCCCATCTTCCCCCCCTTGCCAGGCCCGATCCCCATCTTTCCCCCCCCTTGCCATCTCCGATGTCCAGCCTTCCCCCTGCCCCTCTCTCCCCCCCGGGATCCCCCGTCTTTCCCCCCCCCAGCCAGGCCGATCCCCGTCTCCCCCCCTTGCCAGGCCGATCCCCGTCTTCCCCCCCTTGCCAGGCCGATCCCCATCTTTCCCCCCCTTGCCAGGCTGATCCCCGTCTTCCCCACTCTTGCCAGGCCGATCCCCGTCTTCCCCCCCTTGCCAGGCCGATCCCCTTCTTCCCCCCCTTGCCAGGCCGATCCCCGTCTTCCCCCCTCTTGCCAGGCTGATCCCCGTCTTCCCCCCCTTGCCAGGCCGATCCCCTTCTTCCCCCCCCTTGCCAGGCCGATCCCCATCTTTCCCCCCCTTGCCAGGCTGATCCCCGTCTTCCCCCCTCTTGCCAGGCCGATCCCCGTCTTTCCCCCCCTTGCCAGGCCGATCCCCGTCTTCCCCCCCTTGCCAGACCGATCCCCGTCTTCCCCCCCTTGTCAGGCCAATCCCCGTCTCCCCCCCTTGCCAGGCCCAATCCCCATCTTCCCCCCCCTTGCCAGGCCAATCCCCATCTTCCCCCCTTGCCAGGCCCGATCCCCGTCTTTCCCCCCCTTGCCAGGCCGATCCCCGTCTTCCCCCCCCTTGCCAGGCCCGATCCCCATCTTTCCCCCCCCCTTGCCATCTCCGATGTCCAACCTTCCCCCTGCCCCTCTCTCTCCCCCGGGATCCCCCCCAGCCTGATGTTCTGCAGCCCCGGCCTCAGGCCGGGGCTGCGGAAAAGCCGGGCCATAAGCGACTTCGCTTATGCCGGCTTAAGGCAGGCTTCAGCGCGACCTGACCCTGGATTCCCCTGTGCATCATCTGAATGCACAGGAGGGAAACCGGGCCTCACACCGTGCTAACGCCTGGTCTAGCAAGGCCCTCAGTCTACTGAGAAAATGTGAGCAAATTAGGGCATTTGCACAAAACAAACTGGGAATCCGGAACAATGCAAATGCGAGTTTGTGAATACTTTCAGAGGACACCCGTTCACACTTGGAGCTTTGAACAAGGCATGCTTGCATGTTTTGTGAGCAAAAAAGAAATTCTCATACATCCCTATTGGTACAGTATATAAAGAGATGGCACAGGTGTCTGACTGGGGATCAAGGCCCAAGAGAGATCTCCATCTTGATTCTGCAAACACCGGTCCAAGGATTCCTACCCTTGCCTGAATCAGCCCATACTGAGTCATGTAAGTGTGCAGCTGCCCAATCCCTTGCTGACCTGCCATTTTGCATGAAAATGGCAGCTCGGCCTTATTTTGGTAAAGGGCCATTTGTGCAGATGGCAGCTGTATATTGTCAATTTATCCCTGTAACCTGGCACAAATGGCCACTTTACAGCTGCCATTTGCGCAAATACACCTTTATGAAAAAGGCTGAGCCATCAGATGTTATGCAAAATGGCGGTTTGGCAAGTGATTGGGTGGCTGCATGCTGATTACTAGGCACCTTCAAACTGCTGGGCATCTCATTGCATGTGGTGAGCTGGGGCAGGCTGTTGGTAGGGTCCAGCAAGTGGCGCACGGCCTATTCAGTATCAAAGCCAGAATGCCTCTCAACATAAGTTTCTGGAGAACACAAGCGAGAGGATGCTATTGTACTCATTAGGGATGTGCTCCGCTCCGATTAGGAGCGTAGAAGCAGTAGCGGATTGGCCTGCTCCGCCTTACCCAGAGGCGGAGTAGGAGCGGACCGCGGACCCCCTAGAAGCAAGGCGAAGAGAAGCGCCCATTTTTCGGAGCTCCGAGTTCAGGCGGAGCGCTCCGGTCGCCATCTTGAAAACATTTCGCCATAGGATTGCATTGCGGCAAATAATCACGCATAACTACGTTGTTTTTGAAGCTATCATTCTGAAAATTCTTGTGCACAGAGAGTCGTGGATAGGGGTCATTTTGAGACCACTCTCACCTCTCTGCGTTGTCTGGGTCGCGGGCTATATTTTTGTGAAAATCGGGTCAACCGCGCAGCTCAAACTGCGTTTTCGGCTTTTCGCCCATAGGATTGCATTGAGGGAAAGAATCGGGGATAACTGGGGGGGGGGTTAAGCTATCGTTCTGAAAATTCTTGTGCACAGAGAGTCGTGGATGGGGGTCATTTTGAGACCACTCTCACCTCTCTGCGTTGTCTGGGTCGCGGGCTATATTTTTGTGAAAATCGGGTCAACCGCGCGGCTCAAACTGCGTTTTCGGCTTTTCGCCCATAGGATTGCATTGAGGGAAAGAATCGGGGATAACTGGGGGGTGGTTTAAGCTATCATTCTGAAAATTCTTGTGCACAGAGAGTCGTGGATGGGGGTCATTTTGAGACCACTCTCAACTTTCTGCATCGTACGGGTCGCGGGCTAGAAGTTTTTAAAAAATCGGCGGGAAAAATACCTTTTTCAAAGGGCTGAGGGGCAGAGTCAGCTCCCGGTCATGATGATCCCAAAGTTGGAGGAGGGCATAGGCAAAACAGTAACTTGGGATTCTGGGAAACTTCTCTTTCTTCATCTGAACGGGCTTTTCCCCGTGTTTTTTAAAACAGTAGCCCCACCAAATGCACAAACACAACCTGAAATCATATACTAAGCCAAGAATAAGAGATAGAAACACAGCACTGCTCCCCACCCTAACCTTGGTGAACAACTGAATCGATGTGGTGCAAGGGGATGAGCTCCCCTAGGGCATCTCATCGTGGACGTGCCCCCACTCTCTCCTGCACTGGAAGGCCATTAGAGCCTTCCAAAGAGAGTAAAACGGTGGAGCAATGCCTATCATGAGTTGAAGTGAATGGTCACTTTTCAGTGGTGGAGCAATGCCTGTTATGAGTCGAAGTGAGCGTTTTACTTCTTCTCAGAGCTGTTGGTGGCTGTCAGTGTCTTGAACTGGCAGCTACTTCCCCCTCCCCCGGGCACGTCCCCCTATTGCTGGTAAAAGACAGATATAGCCTTTTTAAAAAAATTCTTCTTGCTGTTTATTGAGCAACACTGCTGCTTTTAATTCCACCCCTCCTTTGTTTATTGATTGATTTATTCCATTTTATATGCATTACTGGCTTATCCTTGGCTCACTTCCTTATGCCCCCAGAAATGCCAGCTGCATGCCTGCCTGCCTTCCCTCCCTCCTCCCCTGCCCACCTCGCAGGGATGTTGTGTGTGGGGTGCCCGATTTTCAAAAATTCGCCAAAAATCAGGGGATGATGGGATTGCTTTGAAACTTGGCGTGCGTGTGTATATCCCCATGAGGTGTCATGGTGCCAAACATGAGGTTTCTAACTTGAACAGAAAAAAAGTTGTATAATTTTTTAGCTTTCAATGCAAGCCTATGGGGGGGGGAAACGGAGCTCCGGATCCGGATCCGGAGCTCCGGGCGGAGCGGAGCGGAAGTGGGCGGAGCGGGGGCGGGGCGGAGCGGCCCGATCCGGAAAATGGCGGATCTGCAAGTGAAGCGGAGCGGGGGGTCCGTGCACACCCCTAGTACTCATGTCTAACTCGTGTGCTTCCCATGGGCACCCTGGTTGGCCAGAGTGCCATACTGGAGAGGTGTTTTGTCTTATCTAACATGCATCTTCTTCTGGACGTTGTTCAACTGTCTATTTGGTTTTGTATTTTCCTACCCCTTAAATAGCCAGGATAATATTGCCAGGATTCGATCATTTTTGTCTGTCTCTTCTGCCAAGACTCTTGTTCATGCATTGGTTATTTCTCGGTTGGAACCTTCTTCTCACTGGCCTTCCTTCTTCTCACATCAGTCCATTGGTTTCTGTTCACCACTCTGCTGCTAAGATCATCTTCTTGGCTCGCCGCTCTGACCATGTTACTCCACTTCTGAAATCTCTTCATTGGCTTCCAATTCACCTCAGAATCCAATATAAACTTCTCTTGTTAACCTACAAAGCTTTTCACTGTCTAGCTCCTTCCTATCTTTCCTCTCTCATCTCACACTATTGCCCCGCTCGTGCTCTTTGCTCTTCTGATGCCATGTTTCTCACTTCCCTTGCTCGGCTTTGTCCATTTTCTTCCACTGCCCCTTACGCCTGGAACACTCTTCCAGAACATTTGAGAACTACAAGTTCAATCACAGCTTTAAAAGCTCAGCTAAAAACTTTTCTTTTTTCTAAAGCTTTTAAAACTTGATTTTGATCTGACTTTTTACTGTTAGTTTTACTCTACCCTGTGCCTGTTTGGTGCATTCTCTTTCCCTTCTTATTGTTTTATTATGATTTTATTAGAATGTAAGCATATGCGGCAGGGTCTTGCTATTTTACTGTTTTACTCTGTACAGCACCATGTACATTGATGGTGCTATATAAATAAATAATTAATAATAATAATAATAATAATAATAATAATAATAATAATAATAATAGCCTAACAGTTTTGTATACATGTTGCTACGCAATATGTCCAGGGTGAAACAGCTTCCACCCTTTCTCTCCAGTTCTTGTTTTGGAGCAGGGGTGCACAACTATTTTGGCCCTTTGTGCCAGAGCGCCCCCACCTCACACACACACACACAGAAGCTTGGGAATTCCCTTGCTAACTCTGTCCAAGGAATCCCTTCCTTTTCTCCAATCTCTCACCAGGGATCAGATATAAGGGAGGGATTCCCTTGCTATTATTATTAGTAGTAGTATTAGTATTAGGGGTGTGCACGGACCCCCCGCTCTGCCCCGCGGGCCGATCCAAAAATTTCAGATCGGCCTGCTCTGCTCCGTGCCACTCTGCCCATACTCTGCTCATCTTCGCTGCGGAGCTCCGGCTCCGAATCGGAGCTCCGCAGTGGAGGGGAGTGGCGCCAGGTAAGGCCGGGAGAGGAGGGCGGGAGGTTTACCGGGCCCTGCCTCCATCACCGCCCGTGCGGCGATGGCGGCAGAGCCCGGTAAGGGACCAAGGGGGAGGGGGGCCTTACCTGCCTCCATCCGCAGTCCGTCGGCGTCTTCAATTGAGCCCGCGGTTCAACCAGGAAGTCTGGGCCGCAAGCGGCCCAGACTTCCTGGTTGAACCGTGGGCTCAATTGAAGACGCCGATGGACCGTGGACGGAGGCAGGTAAGGGAGAGGAGGGCGGGGGGGGTTTCCAGGCCCTGCCGCTGTCACCGCATGGGCGACAGTGACAGCGGCCGGGCCCGGTAAACCCCACTTACCTTTCCGGCGGAGCTCCGGATCGAGGCGAAGGATCCGCCTTCACCTCGATCCTCTTCGCCACGCTCCGCCGGCCCCCAATCCTCTTCGCCAACGCCTTAAGGGCGGGCGAAGCCCCCCACTCCGCTTCTAATTCACCGGTCCGATTAGAAGCGGAGCACATCCCTAATTAGTGTTAGTATTAGTATTCTGCCTTTTGCCCAGTGCTGGGCCTCAAGGCGGCCTTACAAAGTTTAAAACATACATGGGGGTGGGGTGGGGGAACAAAACCATAAACATTTAAAATAAACAACAAAATTATAAGACATTAACATACATGGAGGGCCAGATTATTCTCCAAAGCCCTGCTGGAACAAAAAAGTACACTAGGAGTACTTGAATTACACTAGGCAGGAAACCCCAGGCGATGCCACAGTGGCAGAAGATGCAGGACTCTGGTAAGCCACCAGCAATGCCTGGCAGGCTGCACGTTTTGCATCCTTGCTTCAGAGCTGTCTGTTTCATGTTTCAACCTCTGGTTAGATTTAGAAGTTCTGCTAAGAACCCATCCATAAAGGGATCATAGAACCATAGAATAGTAGAGTTGGAAGGGGCCTACTGTATAAGGCCATCAAATCCAAATCTTGTTCAGTGCAGGAATCCCCCTTAAAGCATCCCTGACAGATGGTTGTCTAGCTGCCTCCTGAATGCCTCTAATATGGGAAAATCCACAACCTCCCAAGGTCATTGTTTCCATTGTTGTACTGCTCTAACAGTCGGGAAGTTTTTCCTGATGTCCATCTGGAATCTGGCTTCCTGTAACTTGAGCCCGTTATTCCATGTCTTGCACTCTGGGAGGATCGAGAAGAGATCCTGGCCCTCCTCTGTGTGACAATCTTTCAAGTATTTGAAGAGTGCTATCATGTCTCCCCTCAGGCCTAATCTACACAAAGCAGGATATTGCACTATGAAAGTGGTATATAAAAGGCAGGAGCCACAGTGCTGCCTTATAGCGGTATTAAGGTACACTGACAACTGTTGGGGCTCATTGACACATACCATATACCGCTTTCATACCACTATATCCTACTTGGTGTGGCTCCTGCATTTTATATGCCGCTTTCATAGTGCAATATCCTGCTTGGTAGAGATGAGCCCTCAGTCTTCTCTTCTCAAGGCTAAACAGTTTTGTCAGTCTCTCATCATAGGGCTTTGTTTCCAGACCCCTGATGGTCCTTGTTGCCCACCTCTGAATGGCTTGGGACCACAATACCTGACGGAACGCCTCTCCCAACGTGAATATACCCGGTCACTACGTTCAACATCTTAGGTCCTCCTCCTCCGGGTGCCTACTCTGAGAGAGGCTCGGAGTGTGGCAACAAGGGACAGGGCCTTTTCGGTGGTGGCCCCCAGACTATGGAATGATCTCCCTGACGAGGCTCACCTGGCACCAACGCTGCTATCTTTCCAGCATCAGGTTAAGACTTCCCTCTTTGCCCAGGCATATGGCGGCACATCTTAATCACCCACATGTTTTAGTTTTTTTAACGGTTTTTAATGCTTTATGTGTGCATGTTCTATGTTTAAGAAATTTTAAATTTTGTATACTCATTTTAATCTTAATTTTAGAATTTCTGTAAACCGCCCAGAGAGCCCTGGCTATGGGAGTGGTATATAAGTGCAATAAATAAATAAATAAATAAATAAATAAATAAACCCCCTCCAGCTTGTCTGCATCCTTCTTGAAGCGTGGTGCCTAGAACTGGACACAATACTCAAGATAAACTGGAAACCAGGATTATATTCTTGTGTGGCTTTTCTTCTGCTGGTTTTAGTAGTTGGTTGGGGGTGGATCCCAGTGGTGAAAGTTGACTTGAGAAAAAAAGGTTTGAACGATTAGATTGCTGTTTGAGAAATACTGTCATCCTGATTATAGCATCGTTATGTGAAACTGTTTTGTAGGCAGTGGAGGCTGGTGTCTCTAAAGAGGGTTCAGCACTTCAGATAGCTACTTTAGTGTCCTGGCTGGTTTTGACTGAAACCCGGAATGGATTCACAGCCCCACCAAAATTGGAGCCATCAGCCTTCACTGGTAGTAGGTGGGGGTGCTTTTAAAAAAGTTAAACAGTAGGTGGGGGGAGTACTTTTACAAACCTCAAGATTACTCCAAGCATCCTGATATACCTCCCTGTTTATTTATTTTCACTTCCTCAGTGGCCTAGTTTGATTGTGGGCCTTGCTAAACCTACCTTTAAATCCAGCCTTCAGGTGCGGCGAACCTGTGCTACAATTAGCACGAGCCATCGCGCCTATCCAGATGTCAGATGCAACGGGGAAATGAAAGACCCATTGCGTCCTGCATTTTTAAAAAACAGTTTAAGGGGCCATGTGAGCAGGAGTGCACCAACAAAAAGGTAAGTGGCTTTTTAAAAAAATAAACCAGGGCTCCCCCTGCCCCTGGTTTCCCCCAATGTCTGATGCCCCCCTGCTTGCCCCGCCGCTCACCTGCTCACCCGCTTGCTCGCCCCCTCGCTCAACCCCCCCGCTCGCCCGCTTGCTTGCCCCCTCGCTCGACCCTCTCGCTCGCCTCCCGCTCAACCCCCCTGCTCACCCGCTTGCTCGCCCCCTCGCTCACCCCCCCACTCACTCCCTCGCTCGCCCCCCTCTCTCGCTCCCTCTCTCGCCCCCTCGCTTGCTCCCTCGCTCGACCCCCTCGCTCGCCACCCTGGCTCCGCTCTTCCCCCCATCTCTCCTGCTGGGTCTGCTCTTTCCCCCCCCCAACCCCCATCTCCCCCCCCATGATTTCCTCCCCCGGCCCGATGGGCACAGTGCTCGGCTTCTCCTGGCTACTCGCGAGTAAGCGAGCAGCCGGGAAAAGCCATGGAACCAGCTAGACTTTCTGCAAAAGTGGATCCGGTTATCCCGGGGGTCCCCTGTGCATCATCTGCACGCACAGCAGGGAGCCTGGGCCTCGCACCGGGCTAAACCCTCATCTAGGAAGGCCCTGTGTTTCAGTCAAAACTAGGCAGAACACTAGCCAAGTAGCTATCCAAGGTGCTGAATCATATTTTGACCCACAGTCAACAACCTTCATTTTCCCCCATTAGACAGACTGATAAGAGAACTCCTTCTGTCCTGAGAGTTAACGTGGAAGGGATCCCACTGGCTGCAGTCATTCTTACTCCTCTATGATGGGTATATATAGAATCAGGGTGCTGTGAATTAGTGGTGCGAATTGCTTTCGAATGCTTTGTCTGCAAACTTTCACTGGTGATAAGAACAATATAATTATACAGTGCCAACTGGTACTTTTGCATTGTCGATTCGAAGAGCAGTTAAAACCCACCAGGGAAAACAAGCCCTTAAACAAACAGCCCCATCTGTCTGCTTAACTAATTTATATGTGTGTTTTTCAATGGCTTGACAAATAAATAATGATTTTGAAAGGCATCAGATAATGTATCTCTGCAGTCCCGTAAGTCAGATGGGTAAAGAATGCTCTGCAACCCCCATTGTGATAATACAACATGCAGAGATCAAGTGTATGAAAAGCATTTTCATTTTTATTTATTTGCAGCCAGGTTGCATGTCAGTGCCTTTCCCAAGTCCATTCTGCAATTTCTGAATGGATTGCTGTGAACTTGAGCTTTCCCGTATAATTCTCACTCTTCTGAATTTATCCCTCATAGTGTGATGTGTGGTTAGCATTGTGACATTTCATGCTAGCTCCAAATTCTCCCCAATTTTCAAAATCCCAATTGAAAACCTGTAAAAATTGTGGCTCAATCATCCCAGTCATTTGCCCCCAAAGTAGATATTAGAGAAACACAACCAGATAAAATGTGACATTTGGAACGACACATTTTGCAAGTACATTAATTTCTAGATGCATAAAGCCTTGGAATGAATCAGAACTCAAATAGCTGAGTCTTTAGAAAAAGCTATCATGCTTTTCTTTTCAGAGGAACAGATAATCAACTGTCTCTACCAAACTTTTCCCCCCTGCCATCGTCATCATAATGTTCGAGAAAATTCAGCCAAAATCCTTTCTAACAGAGATAAATGGTTAGAGATGCAATAAGCTAATAAAACCTTTGCACGTTTTGAATAATAACATCCAACAATGATAGGCTCTTTGGCAGATTTTCAGGTTCATATTTGGCTTTGAGACCTACATCTCTCTCTCTCTCTCTCTGTCTGGCAATTAATTTCCAGAATATATCATCAGGAGAACATTTGGAAGTTCCATCATAGGAGGATATCAAGAATTTCCAGATATGATATCTAATCAAATTAGCCTAATACTTCTCACTGAACCTAGTGCCGCCTTGGGGCAGGGGGAATTGGCTTTTGCAGCTGCACCCAGAGAAAGGGATGTCATGCTAGGGCCCCAGATGTGTGGGCAGGCTTAGTGTCTCCAAAACTGATGCTTGGGTGGGACATGTGCATTGGCATCACTGGATATGCAATACCAACTTGCGTGTGTGAATAGACCATCACAGATGATACACCAGCCATAAAAGCTTGGTATTACATTGCAATGACCCCGTTCAGAAGACACCTTAAACCATGGCTTTAACCATGTCGGTTAAGCCAGAAAGCCAGGCCATGTTCAGAAGACACCTTAAACCATGGCTTTAACTATGGTGAATAAAGCAAAAAAACAAAACAAAAAAGGCTTATGGTTAAAGCCATGGTTTAAGGTGTCTTCTGAAAGGGCCTACAATGTTTCAGTGGAGTCAATTCACCCATTTTTCTGCCAGCCTCTTATGAAGGGTACAATAATCAAGTGTGTGTGTGTGTGGGGGGGGAAATCCACATTGCTGATACCATGTCTGACACCAGTGCAGGTGGCAACACAGGAATAGCATTTATTTATTCATTTATTTATTTATTTATTTATTTATTACATTTTTATACCGCCCAATAGCCGAAGCTCTCTGGGCGGTTCACAAAAATTAAAACCACAGTAAAACACCCAACAGGTTAAAACACAATTACGAAATACAATATAAAAAGCGCAACCAGGATAAAACCACACAGCAAAGTTGATATAAGATTAAAATACAGAGTTAAAACAGTAAAATTTAAATTTAAGTTAAAATTAAGTGTTAAAATACTGAGTGAATAAAAAGGTCTTCAGCTGGCGATGAAAGCAGTACAGTGTAGGTGCCAGGCGGACCTCTCTGGGGAGCTCGTTCCACAACCGGGGTGCCACAGCGGAGAAAGCCCTCCTCCTAGTAGCCACCTGCCTCACTTCCTTTGGCAGGGGCTCACGGAGAAGGGCCCCTGTAGATGATCTTAAGGTCCGGGTAGGTACATATGGGAGGAGGCGTTCCTTCAGATAACCTGGCCCCAAACCGTTTAGGGCTTTAAATGTCAATACCAGCACTTTGAATTGGGCCCGGACCTGGACTGGCAGCCAATGAAGTTGTAAAAGGACTGGCGTAATGTGATCTCGCCGGCCAGTCCCTGTTAATAACCTTGCTGCCCTGTTTTGCACCAGTTGAAGTTTCTGGACCGTTTTCAAAGGCAGCCCCACGTATAACGCATTGCAGTAATCCAAACGAGAGGTTATCAGAGCATGGATAACTGTAGCTAAGCTATCTCTGTCCAGATAAGGGCGCAGCTGGTATATCAGCCTAAGCTGATAAAAGGTGCTCTTTGCCACTGAGTTCACCTGTGCCTCAAGTGACAGTTCTGGATCCAAGAGCACCCCCAAACTACGGACCCGATCCTTTAGGGGGAGTGCAACCCCATCCAGGACAGGGCAAACATCACCTCTCCGGACAGAAGAACCACCCGCTAACAGTACCTCCGTCTTGTCTGGATTGAGTTTCAGTTTATTAGCCCTCATCCAGTCCATTACCGTGCCCAGGCACTGGTTCAGAACAGCCACTGCCTCACCTGGGTTTGATGAAAAGGAAATGTAGAGCTGGGTATCATCCGCATATTGATGACACCTCAGTCCACATTTCCGGATAACCTCCCCCAGCGGCTTCATGTATATGTTAAACAGCATAGGGGATAAGATAGAGCCCTGTGGAACCCCGTGGCTTAGGTGCCACGGCACAGAGCAATAATCCCCCAGCACCACCTTCTGGAATCGGCCATCCAAGTAGGAGCGGAACCACTGCAACGCAGTACCTCCAACTCCCAGCTCAGGCAACCTATCCAGAAGGATACCATGGTCGATGGTATCGAAGGCCGCTGAGAGGTCTAGGAGAATCAACAGGGTCGCACTCCCCCTGTCTCTCTCCCGACAGAGGTCATCCCACAGGGCGACCAAGGCAGTTTCCGTTCCAAAACCAGGCCTGAAACCCAATTGAAATGGATCTAGATAATCCGTTTCATTCAAGAGTGCCTGGAGTTGTCCTGCAACCACCCGCTCAAGTACCTTGCCCAGGAAAGGGATATTAGCTACCGGCCTGTAGTTGTTTACATCTTCCGGGTCCAGATTAGGCTTCTTCAGGAGTGGTCTAATTGCCGCCTCTTTTAAAGAGGCCGGCACCACTCCCTCTCTCAAGGAGGCATTTACAACCTCCTGGACCCAGCCGGCGATCCCCTCCTTATTTGATGTAATGAGCCACGAGGGGCAAGGGGCAAGCACACAGGTGGTCGACCGGACTTGGCCAAGCACCTTGTCCACATCCTCGGGCCTCAATAACTGAAACTCATCCAATAAAACTGAACCGGACGGCGCTCTGAACGCCTCTACTAGTGGTGCTGCATTAAGTGTGGTGTCCAATTCATGACGAATCTGAGCGACTTTATCTTCAAAGTGCCGTGCAAACTCGTCACAGCGTGCTACTGAGGGTTCCACCATCTCTCGCCCTGGCCCAGAGTGTAACAGGCCGCGAACCACTCGGAAAAGCTCCGCCGGACGACACTGAGAAGACGCAATGCTGGTGGAAAAGAACTGCCTCTTTGCCACCCTCACCGCCACAGAGTAGGCTCGATAGTGAGCTCTAGCCCGTGTTCGATCAGACCCAGCACGAGTTTTCCTCCACCTGCGTTCTAGCCGTCTCCCCACTTGCTTCATTGCCCTCAGCTCAGGTGTATACCAAGGAGCTGACCGGGCTCTGCTCAGAGGGAGAGGACGCTTGGGCGCGATCGTGTCAACCGCCCGAGTCATCTCTGCATTCCACAGAGCGACCTGGGCTTCGACAGGAGCACCGGCCATATCAGCAGGAAAATCCCCCAGAGCCCTCTGGAATCCATCAGAGTCCATTAGCCTCCAGGGGCGGACCATTTTAATAGGGAAAGGCCTCTGCAAGGGTGGGTAGGAGTAGGAGCTGCAAGGTAGTAGGAGCTAGTAAATTGCCTGTGTGATTGCATGGTTCATTGCAGAAGAGCATGAGGATGATGGCAATATGGTCCAATGAAACATCATGAGTGTAGACACAGCCATAGATTTATGAGATGCAACCATGTTGTTAGATCAATGTTCTTTTCACCCAAGGATGAAATCCAAACAGCCCTTAAGCACGACTCCATCATTCCAACGACAGAGGGTTCAAAAGCGCTTTATTGATTAGTAATCAAGGCCTAGTCTCTTCAAAGGGAGCAATCAGACCTAAGACATTGGGAATACAGTACAGCATTTGAGCCTGCAAGGGGCAGGGCCCAGTAGCAGCATTAACCAATCAGAACATAACACTGGGGCATAGCTAATTATGCTAAACAATTATCTCTGTTCTATAAACAATACCTTTGGCCTTACAGTAAGTTACAAAAAGTTAACTTTGACACAGGAATACTGGAGCCGGAGCTCTTGTTTATATTAGATAAGACAGATGCAAGGATGCACACAAGGAGATATTTTCGCATACATGACATTATGACATTTTGCCTGCAATATGATGGCTACTTTACAGTTTCCTGTTAAAAATGGAGAGACTTCTGCTAACAATGTCAGAGCATGTAGTGAGAATGATACATGGGATCTGCGTGGAACATTACATCTCTCCTTCAATGTCTGCTCTAGTTGCCAATTTGCTTCTGGGTATAATTAAAAGTGTTGATGGTTACCTTAAATCCTTAAATGGCTTTGATCCAGAAAGTTCTCCTCCTGTACTATCCTGTACCACACTGCACTGCCTAAGATCAGAAGGAGAGACCCTTTTCTGTGTCTCACCTGGGGTGGAGGCACAGCTGATGGCAATAAGAGATCCGGCCTTCTCAGTGGCTGCACCAATATCACTCATGAAGATGAACCTCATTTGGTAAAGGCATTTTTGTTTTGGAAAGTTTTTTCCTACTAAACACCTCCTATTTCATGTAGATAATTGGCTTTATCAGTGGTCTGTGCCTTTACTGGGTTTTTAAAATGTATTTCATTGTTGCATCTTAAATATATTTGAATGGGGTGTATACAGATTTTGTTAAATACATTCCATCTATGTTGAATGCTAATGAGCATTTATGCTAGTGCATTTATGCAAATCCTCTCCCGCCCCCCAGTAAAAACAAAAAACAAAAACCCAACAGTCTACAAGTCCATATTTGTGTATATTTTTCAAAATTTTGCAAACATACTACTGAACTTTTTGGGGAGTGGGGGTGGGGTGTCTGTGAATCACATTGCAAGCTTGGAAATGTATGTACTTCAACTGCAGATTGTGTTGAGTCTGTCTTCGGTCTGGTATGTGTGAACTTGGTAATTCTAACCAAAAAAAAATTGTACTGAAATGAATTTTTCATACATACTTACTGGAACTACATGTGACGTGGGAGATCCACTAACTGTTTTGTTTTGTCTTTTAAGTCAGCAATGGGGAGGGGGCATCCACTTTGGATCAGAGCATCAGTGCTGGAGGAAATTAAGATGCTCTACTTGTATTTTGTCTCCTGTGGCTAACAGCAGCCCTACCTCCCTCTCTCTGCAGGTGTTATTTCAGTGTTATTTCAAGAACCCAAAGCTACACCAGCCACAGCCTGGTGCAAAAGACATATACTTTGAATTAAAAAAAACTCTGAGGTGACGAATTTGTTTTGAGACCCAAAACAGAATGGAGTTCACAGTCCTTCTACCTAAACAACCAAACCTGGTTACCCCAAGCTTTCTTCATTGAATAATGCAATAATGTAAAATGGGATGCCAGGAGAGTCATTCCGTTGCTATTATTGTTGCATAACTGGAAGTCACAAATCCTTGCTGATCTCCTGCAAATCACCTGGGCAACTGCTGGTAGATTCAGAGCTACCCTCTGCCCACTCCCCTGTGCTTCTGCAACAGCCTCTCCCCATGGCTGCTTTAAAGGGAAACTAAAAGCATCAGAGGATCTGATCATGTCTGCTTTCTGCCTCCTCCTTTCTTGGGAGCAAGCTCAGCTCTTCCCTTCTCCTCATGCTTTGAAGCCAGGTAAGTGAGACCAGAATCCACAGGAGGGGGGCTGTCCAAAGCCTTTGGTGGCCACAGACTTATGCTGGCCAGGCCAGGCCAGATTTGCCATTGACTGTCACCTAAAGAAAATTGGAATACTCCTCCTCAGACCAAACATTGAAAGAATTTGTGAAGGATATAGTGACAAGTGAAATTGCACAGGGGGGATGGGTGGTGGTCTCAGCAAGGCCCTACTTTGAGGCAAAAGTAGGTGTGAAACCTGTGATCAGAGCTCCCAATCTATTTTTCATAGTATCATAGAATCACAGAGTAGTAGAGTTGGAAGGGGCATATGACACCACTGAGTCCAACCCCATGCTCAATGCAGGACCTTAAACCATGCCTGACAAATGGTTGTCCAGCTGCCTCTTGAATGCTTCTAGTGTGGGAGACCCCATCACCTCCCTAGGTCATTGGTTCCATTGTCGTACTGCTCTAACAGTCAGGAAGGTTTTTCCTGATGTCCAGCCAGAATCAGGCTTCCTGTAACATGAGCCCATTATTCTGTGTCCTGCACTCTGGGAGGATTGAGGAGAGATCCATGCCCTCCTCTGTGTGATGATCTTTCAAGTATTTGAAGAGTTCTATCATGTCTCCCCTCAGCCTTCTCTTCTCAAGGCTAAACATGCCCAGTTCTTTCAGTCTCTCCTCATATAGTTTTGTTTCCAGCTACTTGGATTGGGTGGGATTTGGACCATAGCACTGTGAGAGGGGTGTTTAACCCTTTCCTCGAATTGGAAAAAAAAGTTCATAAAAAGGCAACTAAAATGATCAAGGTTTTGGAGCAACTCCCCTATAAGGAAAGGTTACAACAGCTGGGACTGTTTAGCTTGGACAAAAGACAAGTATGGGGCCATGATAGAGGTGCAAATATATATATATATATATATATATATATATTCATGGTGTGGAGAATGTGGATAGGGAGAATTTTTTGTTCTCCCTCTTGCATAAAAGCAGTACCTAGGGTCATCTCATGAAGCTGACTGATGAGAGCTTCAGGACAGATAAAAAGCAGTACTTCTTCCACAAGACAGAGTGATGGCCACCATTTTGGATGGCTTTAAAAGGTTAGATAAATTCCTGGAGGAGAAAGCTGTCAATAGCTACTAGTCCTGGTGGCTGCATGCTACCTCCAGAAGCCGAGGCAGGATGCTTTATGTACAGCACTTGTTGAGGAACATGAGCAGGAGTGTGCTGTTATAGTTAATTTATGGAGCTCACTACCACAAGATGTAGTGATGGCCACCAATTTGGATGGCTTTAAAAGGGGGTTGGATAAATTCCTAGAGGCAAAGGCTATCAATGGCTGCTAGCTTTTAAAACTTGATTTTGATCTTACTTTTATACTGTTAGTTTTACTCTCCCCTGTGCCTGTTTGGTGCATTCTCTTCCCCTCCTTATGGTTTTATTATGATTTTATTAGAATGTAAGCCTATGCAGCAGGGTTTTGCTATTTTATTGTTTTACTCTGTACAGCACCATGTACACTGATGGTGCTATATAAATAATAATAATAATAATAATAATAATAATAATAATAATAATAATAATAGCCCTGATGGTTGTGTGCTATCTCCAATATTTGAGGCAGTAAGCCTGTGTGCACCAGTTGCTGGGGAACGTGGGTGGGAGGATGCTGTTGCACCATGTCCTGCTTGTTCATCCCTGGCCGATGGCTAGTTGGCCCCTGTGTGAACAGAGTGCTGGACTAGATGGACCTTTATTCTGATCCAGCATGGCATTTCTTATGGTCTTAGGCCATTCCCTAAACCCCTTCCCATCCTGTAACTGCTGTTAAGACAAGAATGAGGAAAAAAGTCAAGTGCAGTACAGATGCTATTGCTCTCCCCATATGTGACTCATATCAAATTCAAGGTACAATTTAAGTTCGCATGGGGGAAAGAGTTCAACACCCCCCCTTTTCTTCATACTGCAACCCTTCTCCCATTGTAGTGACTGATTATAAATTGACTGTAATACATGAAATGGGACTTTATGGGACTTCCCCCAACCCATCATCTCTTTAGTTACTTTGATTTGTTCATTTCTGAGGTATGAGAACATTACTTGCAAATAGGGATGTATAAGAAATTTGCTTCAGTTCATTTGTTACCAGAATGTATCCACTTCACATCAGACTGCAAACTACTGTCAAAGTTAGGCACATTTCTAAACTTGTGATGTGATTTGTGGAACATAACCCCCACCCACCCCTGTACATTTGGGGGGGGGGGGAAATGTGCATGGAAAAATGCACACTTCTGAAAAAAGCATGCACACATGCTTTAATGTATGGGAGAAGAATACCTACATGGCAAGACTGTGAACAATTAATGAGTACATTTGAGGGAAGGTTACAACAACTGGGATGGTTTAGCTTGGAAAAAAGGAGGCTAACGGGAGACATTATAGAGGAGTACAAAATTATGCATGGTGTGAAGAATGTGGAGAGGGAGACATTTTTTCTCCCTCTCCCAAAATATAAGAACCCAATGGGGTCATCCCATGAAGCTGATTGGTGGGAGAGTCAGGACAAATAAAAGGAAGTACTTCTTCACACAGCACATAGTTAAATTATGGAACTCACTACCACAAGATGTAGTGATGGCCACCAATTTGGATGGCTTTAAAAGGGGGTTGGATAAAACCCTGGAGTAGAAGGCTATCAATGGCTACTAGCCTTGATGGCTATGTGTTACCTACAGCATCTGAGGCAGTTAGCCTATATATAACAGATTGCTGGGGAACATGGGGGGGAGGGTGCTGTTGCACTGTGTCCTGCATGTGGGTTCCTGATCAGCACCCAGACGGCCACTGTGTGGACAGAGTGCTGGAGTAGACGGATTCTCGGTCTGATCCAGCATGGCATTTCTTATGTTCTTATGAAAAAATGCATATCAAGTTATGCAAAACTTCCATGTGAAAAGACAAAACAAAAATAAAGGTCGCCATCAGACATGGATGCAAACATTGGAATGACCTTTGAAGGGGATTTCGGAGAACCTCAGCAAGCAGAATATATATTTTTCCTAGCTTGGTTTGCCCATGGCGTGTCCTGAAAATTGCAGCCTATGGAGATTGATTGATTGATTGATTACATTTTTATACCGCCCAATAGCCGAAGCTGTCTGGGTGGTTCACAAAAATTAAAACCGTGAAGAGCATAAAAACAACCAACAATTTAAAAACCTGAATACAAACTACAATATATATAAAAAATACAATATAAAAGCCCCCCCCCCCCACTCATTCTCTTCTTTTCATCATGGCTTTCCATTGCCTTTCAGTTTCCACTTTGCAAAAGCATCTAAAGGCCTCTGCGGAAAGATGACTGTTCTTGACTTCGGTGTTTTCCTCTAAGGAACAGTATTGCATATCACTTCAAGGCACTTTCCCGGAGGCTTTTTTCCTGTTCCAAAATGTTCTGCTTTTTCTCCTGTCACTTTATTTGTTTCTAGCATCTTGCTGAGTAATAGGATCACTATGAGGAACTCAGTCACTGCTACATGTACCCAAGATGTGGTAAGTGTTTGACAAAAAGAAAAAGAAAAGGCTGCAGGATGGTTACTTTCAGGCTGTTCTGCAGCCAGCCGTAGGTTCTGTCTGTGAAAGAACCAGGAGTTCTAGCAGCTGTTGCACTGTGTAGTGTCGCTGAGTTCCATAACCATAGCAACAGCATCAGCACCATCCGCGGCATCCTCCCCCTCCCCCTCCCCCTCCCCACTCATACTCCTCCTCCTTCTTAACATCATCAGTACCAGGAACAGCAGCAGCAGCCTTGGTAAAAGCCAGAACCTGGTAGCGCTGACTGCTGGCTTTGTAGACCTGCTCGGCTATCACAACCGTTATGAGGTGCAGCAACTGCTACGTTGTCATTTTCTGGAAGATGGACAGATAGAAAAGGAGGGAGAGGAAGAGAGTTGAAGGCGGTGCACTGCGGAGGAACCAAAGAAAACACAGGTAAAGCAACCCCCCCCTCCCTGCTGTTTGCCAACTCTCTGCCCTTGATTTGGCTTACTTATATGTCTGTGTCTTTCTGATTTACTGACTAATCATTTTAAAGGAATTCACATGATTTCCCCCCAGCAATCCCTGTTTTCAAAAAAGGGTGATTTTTCTCCCTCCCCTTGCCACCATCACTTTCATATGAAAAATAACACATGTATTCAGAGAGAGAGAGAGAGAGAGAGAGAGAGAGAGAGAGAGAGAGAGAGAGAGATTGGTTAGAAACATATGTTGATGATGGGGGGAGGGATGAACATTTGCAACGCATTGAAGAGGTAAAAGAAGGTTCTTCCAGAGTGCTTTAGAATCAAGAAGTGGACAATAGCTTAAAGAAGGGGCTGGAATAGCAATGGTTTGTCCTTCTTCAAAATAAACAAATCTAGGTCTACATCCAATCCATCAATTAAATCACTTTGAAAAATGTTCTGCCGAGGTTTGCAAGGTAGCAAGGTGTGTGTGTGTGTGTGTGTGTGCATGTGTGTGCGCACACACACGCATGTGATTAGGTATGTGGTGATGGAACCTCTCCAAAAAGCTTGCATTACGTAGTAGGAAAATTAGAAAAAAGCTACCAGGCAATTAGTGGTGGTTTGCTTATGAGACCCCATGTTATCTACATCTCGGGGTTACACCATTTGAGATTAATCATATGCAGATGCCCTGTACTGGGTCAGAATATTGGTCCATCTTGCCCAATATTATCTACTCTGTTTGGCAGCACTTGCCCAAGGTCTAAGTAAAAGGTCTTTTTCTGCCCTCCTCTCTGAGTTCTTTCAAACAGAGGTAGCACGTCCCTGAGCTATGGGTACATCCAACCTGATATGATCAGTGGTGGACAGTCCTACATTGAGCTGTCTCTTTGGGGAAGACTTTGGGGGCAAGGAACTGGTTGGATACTCTTTGGCGCCTTTTTCCAGCCCTATGTTTCTAAGGCTGCAATCCTACACACACCTACCTGGGAGTAAGTTCCATTCAACTCAGGAATGGAACGTACTAGGACGTACTTCTAAGAGGGAATAAATAGGATTGCAGTGTAAGCCTTTTTGTGCCCAAATGTAGACCTGTGGTGATGTTGTCATCCAATACTACCTTTTAACAAACTTTAGATTATCCCAGCATTTGGGGTGATCCCAAGCTTTAGACGAAGTTATGTCGTATCAGTGAATGCAATGAAATGTGCGTATTGTTTCCCACCTTGAAAATGTTTTATGTCTCTACTACTACGATTCACCAACCAGTTGAGCCAGATCTCTCAGGCTTCCTCTCATTTACTGGCCTGAATTTAGCTTATCTGCAAGGCTGACAATGGGATCCACTCAGACTGATGATTTGCCATGGCATTTTTCATGTGTCAAGTGCTTGACCTATCTCGCTTATCTTTAATCCACCTCACAATAAACCCCCATTTACAGTTGGGGAGTCAAAGTTGAATGATTGCAATTCACTGAAAGTGACTGCAGTGAGTTTAAAACCAAAGAGAAATTTGCATATTGGGATCCCATGTTTAAAGCTGCATATTCAAGACCTGTGTGTGTGTGTGTGTGCATGTGTGCGTGCGTGCGTCTGTATTATTTGATCATTTTTAAACCTAGAGTTGCCATCACATTCCACCTAAAGCTAAATTTGGGATGAAATGAAAAGAGCAAAATATCAACAGACATTTGAAAGGAGATTATAAAACAATCAGAATATTTTTTTTCTCAAGGAACTCTTTTGCACGTCTTTAGAATTTTCCCAATACCAGAATTTGAAGTGAATCCCAATGGCGAAATAATTATGAGAATTTAGTCAATGATTTCACTAGGACTCCCTTCCTCTGATTCTTTCCAAGTAGACATATTTATGGTTAAAGTACCAATGATTGTGAGTAAACGTGTGTGTGTGTGTCTGTGTGTAGCAACAATCATCTGTTCCAGATCATAAACACAGCCATGCTGGATAAAGCTGTCTAGCTCAGCAGGCCATCTTCCAGTGAACAGCAAGATACCACTGGGAAATTCTCATTCAGATATGGTGATATCCACTCTGTTCACTGTTCCTGATGGTGAGACGTACAGTTGTCTCTGCGCAAGAAGCTGCATTTACATGGTTAGTCCCCATTGGTGAACTGGTTCTCCATGTATCTAGCAAAGCCCACATTTAAAATACTGTTTATGCTGAAGTCCTTTCTAAGAAATCCCTGTTTTCCAGTCTGTTTACTGTGTGTTGTATGACACACAAACCATCAAGCTATCTGCTGCAGGGGATGATATCTTATTTTAAGAGCATGAATAGCCTTCATTCATGCTCTCTGCATATCTTAACTAGGGATAAAGAAATCAGCCAGTTTTGCTTTTCCCTATATTCATAAAATCATAGAATCACAGAGTTGGAAGGGGCCTACAAGGCCATTGAGTCCAACCCCCTGCTCAAGGCAGGAATCCACCCTAAAGCATCCCTGACAGATGGTTGTCCAGCTGCCTCTTGAAGGCCTCTAGTGTGGGAGAGCCCACAACCTCCCTAGGCAACTGATTCCATTGTCATACTGCTCTAACACTCAGGGTGTTTTTCCTGATGTCCAGCTGGAATCTGGCTTCCTTTAACTTGAGCCCGTTATTCCGTGTCCTGCACTCTGGGAGGATCGAGAAGAGATCCTGGTCCTCCTCTGTGTGACAACCTTTGAAGTATTTGAAGAGTGCTCTCATGTCTCCCCTCCATCTTCTCTTCTCCAGGCTAAACATGCCCAGTTCTTTCAGTCTCTCTTCATAGGACTTTGTTTCCATTTCCATTTCCCTCCCCTTAAATCTCAAGTTCATATATATATATATATATATATATATATATATATATGAATTTTTGCTACATTCTGATAGAAAAGCAAAGGGAAATAAAGGACCAAACTGAATTTTTACACATCCCTAATCATAACCTCTGTCATGGCCACAACAGCAAAACACACACACACACACACACACACACACACACACACACATTTCTGAGCAAAAAAAGCCCCCAAGTCTTTCAAGCCTTTCCCCCCCTTAAACATGATCTAGCCTTGAAGCCTTTTACCTATCAGTTAGATCCAGAGTATAAATAAGAGCTTGAAGGATTGAAGATAATGAAGTTTCGCTGGATTGTTCCTTTGCTAGACATTTTGGGAAGTTCTCTTGCATGTGCCCCATTTAAATGGATGAGAGCTGAGCTATGCAAGATCAGATGTCCCCTTTCATGTTCAAAGACAGTATATCACTGAATGTCAATTGCTGAGCAGCAGAAATTCCAGTGAGAGTCTTTTGGGCTAGGATATAAATTTGGAGGATTGTAAAAAAGTCTGCGTCAAATGAGAAGTGAACTCTTAAAGGCCACCCCCACCCCCAAACCAGCTGAGACAACAATCCAATCTGGGGAAGAATTCCTGGCTTCCCCCTGACCAGACCTGCCAACCTTTGCTGCACCCCAAATCTCTCCCTGACAGCCCCCCCCAAACACACAACTTCAGCTTTCTCCTCCCTTACCTGGCAAGCAGCAGCAGCAGGAACACTGGCAGAGTAAAACATTTTTCATCGGGGAAAGCGCAGAGGAAAAACGCTGGGGAGGCAGGTGGGTTGGGGGATAGGTCATCAAAAAGAAAGCTTCTACGATGGGTGGATTGAGAGGTAATGATGACAAAAATAAAGCTGAGTTTATAGATTTTAATTGGAAACTGTAACTTGTGAAGTTTACAAAAAGCAAATCAATGTAAAATTAGTGATGGCACCAAATGTCAACGTTAGTCGGCTTGTGGGTTGAACCTCATGCATGCATAATGTTCAACTTTGCAGCAAGCTTGGATTCCTGTTGCGAGTGTGAAGCGGAAGCATGGAATAAAGACACAGACACAAGAGCCTGGGTTAAACTAGGGCTTCTTTATTTATAATGAATAGAATCCCTCCCTCCCTGGATCTGCACATGAAAGTGCGGGAATTAAATCCTTATCTCAGGCCACTTGCCTGGCTTAAGGGCGAGCCACTCTCCAAAGCAAGGAGTCAATAAATCTGGCTTCTTGCTTATGTGACACTTTGTAAGTGTGGGGAGACCGCCCTATGACACCCCCGCCCACTGCCATAAGGGACAGCGAGTGGATGAAGACAGTGCGGTCTCCAAAGGCACACCATATGCTGACACGTGAGCCACACAGCCCCCCAAGGAGCAGGTCCTCCGGATATGCCGATCACTCAAAGGGCGCCAGAGTGCTCACCATCCCTATCTAATACAGTCAATTCCCGCACATTTCCTGCCACAAATTAACCTAATTATGCACCCTTCCGCAATAACGCCTCCAGTATGAAGTAGGCAAAAACCACAATGGAAAAATTCCTACTTAGCCCTCCCTCCAAAGGGAGCGACTGGCTAATCCCATACTAGGAACAGGGTGGGAGGGTGGGAGCCAAAACTGAAAGAAGCCAAGCCGCGGGTGGGGCAGCCTTTTATAGTTGCAGCCCCGCCCTACCTCACGTAGCTTATGTTTCTGAACCACAAGATGTGTCTCATTCCTGTTCCTTCCACACAAAACGGCTGCTTTCCCACCCAAACCGTTGGCTGGGCGCGAAGCGGATTTTTACAAATCCAGTATTACGTTCAGAATAGACTGCACATTTTGTAGCTTGCACAGGCCATAGCTAGACCTAAGGTTTATCTCTGGATCGTCCAGGGTTCAAACCTGTTCACTTAGGTGACACACAGGGGATCCAGTGTTCAGGCAGGGGTGAACCCTGGATGATCCCAGGATAAACCTTAAGTCTAGCTGTGGCCACAGTCTGCACCTAAACAGGAGCATTTCTGTGCATGTGCTGAGCTGGTTGGTTTAACTCTCTTCCTAAGTTATGTAGAAAGGCTATGTGGAAACAACCAATCAGGAATGGGCATACAGCATGGTGATGCATGATGTTACAACACATTATATGGTTACAAGCTACAGCTCCTGAGACACAGTTTTATATTGTGCATGTGCAAAAGCTCATATATGCAAAGTGAAATCTCGAATTAAAGGAGAGCTCTTCTCCATGATTACACAGGTGAAATTGTTACTTTCCAAGGAAATAATGAATGCATTTGGGGTATGTCTGCCCATCATAATTTAAAATACAATATGTTCCATGGATGAAATAATTGTGTAAACTAAATAGCATTGATTCGTGGAAGTAAATGCATATTCTGTGATGTATCCTACTAGAACTGTCAATTTGTAGTGCAGCATAATCTCTCTGCAAACTTGCAAAGGAATTTATCACTTGAAATTTACCAAAGGTGTTAGCCATATAATCTTCTAAATGGTTTTGAAATGGAACCAGGTTAAAAAGTTCTTTGTGAATTGTAGTTCTGTGGGACCAGGCTATTAATTTTCAGCACCATCTCAGCAAATGGCCAGAATTCTTTCAAGCTGGGTCAACTTCAAATCTGTTCTGAAGAATGCATTGTGGTGGCCAGAAATAGTATGTTAGCTATGTAGCATACTTGGGAAATGAAACATAAATTCTAAGTTTGTACTTCATAAATACTTGCAATTTTATTTGTACTTCAACTAGTGCTGGTACAAATCCTGCCCCTTATTTTGGGAACTTTCTCTCTCCCTGTTTTTTTCTGCCTTTTTTGCTGGAAGAGGGGAACATTTGGGGATTTTTCTCCTTGGGTGGGGGGCCTTCTTCCTAATTATTTTAAAACAAAACAACAACAAAAACACTCAGCAGTTCTTAGTGAATACCTAATGGAGACAATGTGACCTCTCTCTCTCTCCAATAAGCATTCAGGAAGAACTCCTGGGCTCCTGAAAATGCTGGGGTTATATTAAAAAGAAAGAAAGAAAGAAAGAAAGAAAGAAAGAAAGAAAGAAAGAAAGAAAGAAAGAAAGCCAGCCAACCAGCCAGCCAGCCAGCCAGCCAGCCAGCCAGCCCTATGAAGAGAGACTGAAAGAACTGGGCATGTTTAGCCTGGAGAAGAGTAGATTAAGGGGAGACATGGTAGCACTCTTCAAATACTTAAAAGGTTGTCACACAGAGGAGGGCCAGGATCTCTTCTCGATCCTCCCAGAGTGCAGGACACGGAATAATGGGCTCAAGTTAAAGGAAGCCAGATTCCAGCTGGACATCAGGAAAAAATTCCTGACTGTTAGAGCAGTACGACAATGGAATCAGTTACCTAGGGAGGTTGTGGACTCTCCCACCCTTGAGGCCTTCAAGAGGCAGCTGGACAACCCTCTGTCAGGGATGCTTTAGGGTGGATTCCTGCATTGAGCAGGGGGTTGGACTCGATGGCCTTGTAGGCCCCTTCCAACTCTGCTCTTCTATGATTCTATGAAAGAAAGAAAGAAATTAAGAAAGAAAGGAAGGAAGAAAGAAAGAAGACACCTCAAAAACTGGCTACATTTGAAAAGGTACGTGGGAACTCTGTCCATGTCCACAAGGAGAAAATTCTCTGAAATTATCACCTCTCCCAGCCTCTTTCACCCAGGTTTTTGTTCCCCACCACCAGCACCAAATGCCGAAACTGGAATGGTCAAATTTTTTGGCACAGCACTAATTTCAACTGTCAAATCAGAGACATGTACTATGTGAAGAAGCAACCGCATCAATTTGAAACAGGAAAGGAAGGAGCACTAAGTAAAATAAACGAGCACCGTTACTGTGATGGTTGACTGATTTGTCAAGACTATGTATTTTTTAATTTATTTACTAAACTAGGTAAGAGAGATCCTGGACACACATAATATTCCAGCTCCCCCCTTTCCAGTAGAGGCTGGTGGCTCTGATGTCAGTGGGTTGGTGGCTCTGCTTAGGAATTCAGTCAGAAACAGTCAGAACTGCAATGGAGCTATCCAAGGTGCTGAACCTATTTGGGGGCTAGCGATCAGCACCTTGGCCATTTTTAATTTTTTTTTTAAGTAGTTTTTATTCTTTTCAAAACTTAAACATACATCAATACAATAACAGAAAACATCAACATAATACATAAATGTTGAATAACCTTAATAACATTTTCTAGTTTAATGTGTTAACATAATCATACTTAACATAAAAGTGCACACCCACCCACCCCGGGATCTATTCCTGTTTCCAGAATCTCATCGTTTCTTCTGGAGGTGGTTCCCCACTCCCCTTAGATAGAACAAATTCTAGGAACTGTTTCCATATTCCCTCAAAATCATTCGTTTTTGTTATTCCTCTTCTTACTTTTATATTACATGTTAATTTATCATTAATGGCAATATCCCATATCTCTTTATATTTCAATATGATAATCTCCTTGAACCTTCCAGTTCCTAGATATGATTAACCTTGCTGCCATCAGCAAATTCGTTATCTATTCTTTTGTCTCTTTATTACAGTTTATTTCTCCATATAATGATAACAATGCCACTATAGGTGTCTCTTCAATCTCCATTCCTACAATTTCTTTTATCTCATTAAACACCATTTCCCACAATTTTTGAACAAATTCACATTCCCACCACATATGTAAATACGTTCCTTTTTGTGTGTGTGTGTGTGTGTGGACACCCTCTCCAACAATTTGCTGAGTTCAGCTTATTTATTTTATTTAATCTCACCGGGATTAGATACCACCTCCATATAATCTTATAACAATTTTCTTTTATCCTCACAGACATATTTCTCAACACCTTGGCCATTTCTACACCTAAGAGTTTTCCCAGGAAAATGGAGGGATTGTCCCTGCCTGCTCCCGGGATGCCCCGTGCATCATTTGGATGCACAGGAATGATGTAGGGACGTTCCTGGGGGGAAAAGGCAGGTGTAGAAACAGCCCTTGTATATTACTTTTAGAGATCTGGTTCAAACCCAGAGTAGGTTCAATACCCCTTGACTTTGGAGCCACCAGCCTCCACTGGCTCCTCCATGAATCCTGGGCCCCAAAAATGCTGCTCACTCACTTTTTGGCTTCACACGTCCTATGGTGGATTAGGCTAGGCTGCTTCACTGCTGCACTCTTTGCCTGGGGGCACTGAAAGCCTAGGCAAGATGGATGCACAAGAGCACTTACCATCTACAGAGGCTGGCTGAGCACTGCAGAAGGACATACTCCACAGTTCATACCAATTGGGTCCTCCCCATTTTTCCTTTCTTCCAGCTGTACAATGGACCTCTCACAGTTGTGCACCCCAAGACCAGATGGCCTCATCCAGCAAGTTTCCCTCAAGTACTTGGGTGCCTCTTGCAAATTTGTACTGGATTTTGCTTTCAGAGAAACCTGACGACCACCTAGGAGTGAGCAGAATCCCCTTAAAAGTAGTTTGCCTGTCTTTTTCAAGACTCTTTAGGGTTCCTTTCCTGGTCCTCAGAAGAACCCAGGCGTTTGCATCCAGTCTCACTCTAGTGCCTTAGCTAGACCTAAGGTTTATTCCGGGATCATCCCAGGGTCATCCCTGTTCATGTAAATGACACACAGGATATCCCAGGAGCAAGCAGGGACAACCCCAGGATGATCCCGGGATAAACCTTAGGTCTAGCTAAGGCCTAGGTGAAATGCAGTGGTGATGCTTAACATTGTGAACCCTTTTGTTTCTTTTAAAGCTTTTAGGAAATTTCTTTTAAAGCTTTTAGGAAATAATGCAAAAGGCTATGCAGTTTCACTGCTGTTCGAACTCCTGCTGAACTAGCTACAGAGAGAGAGAGAGAGAGAGAGAGAGAGAGAGAGAGAGAGAGAGAATCATAGAATAGTAGAGTTGGAAGGGGCCTATAAAGACTGATTTCTTCCAGCAGGCCTACCCAGTTGAATTTTAAGATGCATTTTAATAATGTGCTGCTTTTAATAATGTATTAGTTTTAAATGTTTTAATCAATTATATGTATTTTATGGTGTTTGCATTTGTGTTGTACCCCGCCTTGATCTGGTGGGAGAGGCGGGTAACAAATAAAATTATTATTATTATTATTATTATTATTATTATTATTATTATTATTATTATTATTAGGTTATCAAGTCCAACCCCCTGCTAATTGCAGGAATCCACCTTAAAGCATACATGACCGCTGCCTCTTGAATGCCTCTAGTGTGGGAGAGCCCACCACATCCCTAGGTAATTGGTTCCATTGTCATACTGCTCTAACAGTCAGGAAGTTTTTCCTGATGCTCCACCAGAATCTGGCTCCTCATAACTTCCTGCCCAGTCGGAATTTGTACTACGGGGTTGGCAGCAGCATGGCTACCTGCACCTCCTAGCCTAAGCATCAAGACTATTCTCCCATTCCTACAAACGGCCAGAGGGAAAATTGCATCTTTGTCATTGAGAAAGCCACTTGTGGGAACGTCTTGCAGTAAGTGGAAATACACTTGCATGGCACGCTTCAGCGACTGGAACAGTCCTTCACTTTGTGTTGGATTACTATTCCATCGCTAAAGGTGAAGAACATTTTTTATTACTGTTATTCAGGGAAGCCTTGCTCCCACTTTCTCAGGGAAATAAATCCAAAGGGAGGCAGGAATGTCACACCACCGGCTCATTCCTGGTCATGATAAATCAATTGCAGCTTTTTAATCCGCTTCGCGCACGTTGCAAAGAGAGCTGCGTCACATAATAAAGGAAGTGCATATAGGGTTGTGGGATGAAGAATGGAGTCAAGTGAGCATTTCATCAGCATAAGCGAATGATGGAAGGTCACTGGTGGCCTAGAGCAGGGGTCCCCAATCCCCGGGCCACGGACCAATACCGTTCCGTGGCCTGTTAGGAACCAGGCCACACAGGTGAGCTGCTTTCCCCCACCCACCCCCACCCCAGCGCACCTGGGCACGGGACGCCATCTTGCCTGCCCAGCTGAAGCAAAGCCAGGATGCTGGGGTGGGGTGGGGCAGCTTCAGAATGGCGCGCCCAGCCGGAAGCCCCTCTGGGAGAGCGACTTCCAGGCGCGCTGTTCCAAAGCTGCCTGCCCGCCCCAGCGTCCTGGCTTCGCTTTGGCTGGGCACCCACCCAGCTGAAGTGAAACCAGGAAGCTGGAGTGGGGCGGGGGGTGGGGGGAGGCTTCCCAAAACCATCCACTCAAACCCCCCCCCCCCAGTCCATGGAAAAATTGTCTTCCATGAAACTGGTCCCTGGTGCCAAAAAGGTTGGGGACCGCTGGCCTAGAGATAACACTGAACCCCATATATATATATATATATATATGTGTGTGTGTGTGTGTGTGTGTGTGTGTGCGTGCACGTGTGTGTGTTAGCTGAAGACAAGTATGAACCAGAAATACAGATGTATACTCTCTTGATTATTTTGTTTATTATGTTGTTGCAAAACTGTCCAGAAATATATTTCTATTTCTAACAGAACAATCCTAGCCATGTCTACTTAAAAGTTATTATTATTATTATTATTATTATTATTATTATTATTATTATTATTATTATTTATTTATTTATATAGCACCATCAATGTACATGGTGCTGTACAGATAACACAGTAAATAGCAAGACCCTGCCGCATAGGCTTACAATCTAATAAGTTGTAGTAAACAATAAAGAGGGAAGGAGAATGCAAACAGGCACAGGGAAGTGTAAACAGGCGCCGGGTAGGGTGAAGCTAACAGTATAGAGTCAGAACAAACTCAATATTTGAAGGCTATAGGGAAAAGAAAAGTTTTTCGCTGAGTTTTAAAAGCAGTGATTGAGTTTGTAGTAAGTAAGTCTTGTTCGGTTCAATGGATCTTGCTCCCAGTTATATTTGCAAAGGATTGCTTCCTACACCTCTCTCTCTCTCTCTCTCTGTGTCATTCTATCATCTATCTATCTATCTATCTATCTATCTATCTATCTATCTATCTATCTGTATCAGTGTGTATTTATAGCAAAATCAAGGTCATGCAATCAATGAAATATCTCAGGTTAGTGCAATTTATTTATGGTGACTCTCAATGTAAATATATTCAGCAAGGATGTGCTGCAGTTCAAACAACAACACCTAGCTGAGGTTATTTGTTCTTAGACTAAATCAGTGTTACCACATTTCCCCATCCCTTTCATATCAGATAGCTTGTTGTCTTAGTAAATATTATAATGTTACGTCTTTAACGTATTACTCTCATGTCATGCTTGGCAGTCCCTACAATCACTCTAATTGCTGGCTTTCTATGTTGCCCTCTGATGCTATTTTAAGGGAGTAGTGTAATCTTATAGTTAGATTCAATATCCATTTAAATTGCGATTTTTTTTCAGGGAGAGTTAATGTTATTCCTAGGGATACGTGAATCTATTGAACTCAAGCTTGTCCAGGTTCTCTGAATTCCACCTCAAAGCTCTTTCCGACTTTGCTTTTTTATCCTTTTCTTTTTCTTTTCAGACATGGGTATCTGTACCCACTTTTTGGTGCCCATTTCCCCAAATGGATGCAAAAATTGATACATTGTAAAATACCAATTTTTTTCCTGCTTTGTAGCATGTGCGCCTTGATTAAAGCGTGATGGTGTGTGGTTTTCAAAAGTCCAATTTTTAATGTGCGGTTTTCAAATGTATACTTTTTCCAAATGCATGTGTTGGTTTTGTTCTCTGAGTTGCACCCACAAATAGGAGCTATTGATTTCCTTCCCATTCCCTTTCTCAGTTTTTTTGCCCACATTTTTGAAGAAATGGCCATATCTGGCCCACCCTTGTCCTCTATGATGGCCTGCTAAATCTTCTGGGGGAAGGGAGCTGAAAGGCGGTGGGCTGCCCTCCCCAGAGCAAAAGTCTTGCCCTCACTGTCCTTGACCCCTGACTTTTTTGCCCTTAGTATCACTGACTGGTGCTGTCCCTAGAAGTCCTGGAGCAGACTTGTGGTGGTGTAGTGGTTGCTTCCCCCTCATAGAACCACAGAATAGCAGAGTTGGAAGGGGCCTACAAGGCCATCGAGTCCAACCCCCTGCTCAATGGAGGAATCCACCCTAAAGCATCCCTGACAGATGGTTGTCCAGCTGCCTCTTGAAGGCCTCTAGCGTGGGAGAGCCCACAACCTCCCTAGGTAACTGATTCCATTGTTGTACTGCTCTAACAGTCAGGAAGTTTTTTCTGATGTCCAGCTGGAATCTGGCTTCCTTTAACTTGAGCCCATTATTCCATTTCTTGCACTCTGGGAGGATCGAGAAGAGATCCTGGCCCTCCTCTGTGTGACAACCTTTTAAGTATTTGAAAAGTGCTCTCATGTCTCCCCTCAATCTTCTCTTCTCCAGGCTAAACATGCCCAGTTCTTTCAGTTTCTCTTCATAGGGCTTTGTTTCCAGACCCCTGATCATCCTGGTTGCCCTCCTCTGAACACGCTCCAGCGTGAACACCCTGTTCAGATCCTTTCTGCAGTACAGACATGTGGGATAGCTAGGATCTGCAGTGACCTCAGAATGATCCCACACAACACTGTGATTCTTGAAAGGTGACCCAGACATTCTACTGAATAGCAGACACAGGATACAACACAACCCACCCATACCACACAGAAGACAGAACGAGGATAGTGCACACTGTGGATTTGTGTCCCTAGTGAGTGCAGTGAAGAATGTAGTGAAACCAAGTGCTGGAGCACTCATCTCTGAATCAGCCCTTGGTCTCATGGGAATCGAAACCCATCACCATCAATTAATCAAATTTATTATGGTCATAGACCAGCAGAACCCAACACCATATTGTGCATGGTTGCCCTGAAAATGTGGGCCAAGGAGAAACTTCTTTGTGATCACAAATCCATTGGGGGGGTGCTCTCCACCCCAGAATTATCTGGTAACCACAAACATCCATGGAGCATTCGTTCTTCCAGAGCAGAGATTGGCCACTTCCAAATCCATCGAATAAACTCAGAGCGGAGATGCCGCCAATCAATGCTTCTAAAGTCTCTGTGGTTATCTGGCTGCTTTTCAGGCATCAGTGCTGTGTGTATCTCCATATTTGGAAGACGCTGAGTCGGGTGAGGTGCAGCTAACCAATTAGGAATAGCCACAGCATTCTCCTCCAATCATAGTGTTTGTGAGAGTGGGAAACACTAACTGGCTACTGATTCTGGTGAGGGGGGGGGGAGAGGGAGGACATTTCTGCTTGGACTCATAGAAGTCAATCATCCACATTTCCATAGTGTGAAAGTGCTGCTGGGCTGGCTGGCATCATAAGTGAGAAAGCTTCTACACTTGAGTCAGGCACAGGCAGGCTTTTTATTTCAATTGTTGGGCTTATAATACGGGGTGGGTGGGCTCTGTCCAATAGATCTGGAGGGCACCAGGTTGGAGAAGGCTGGTGTGGGGATTATTATCATTTTTAAAAATCCTAAATCAAGGCATGGATGGTTCTGATTCAAACGGTGTGGCTAAAGCCCTAATTAACAGCTATCACCTTGCCATGTTTCATCTCTTTATCTATTAAAATGATGCAGATGTAAGCATTTCCGTTAATTTCTATTATAGAAATTCCTTAAAATCAAAGCATGAACAGATCTGATTCAGTCTTGGTGGGGCTAAAGCCCTCCTTAAGCACTAACGCTGTGCCAAGTTTTATCCCTTTATCTTTAAAAATGAGGGAAGTGTATGCATTTCTGTTAATACTGGTTACCCGAATACTGAACTGTTCGACGGGTAATTCGACGAGGCTGAGAGAGGGAAGTCGCTCTGAAATTGAGGCAGAGAATCACCTCTATGGAGCTCCAGGTCGGATTTTGAGGCAGAGAAGACCCACTTTGCTCACCCCTACTATGCATGCATGAAAGAAGTGGGTGATATGGAAGGGACACTCAATTTATATTATCTTAAATTACAGTGTCTTTTTGGTACCTAAAACACATCTTTGTTAAATGTTATTAGCACAAGCAAATGATCCAACTGTGTTTCTCCTTAAAATAGGAACTGCATTATTTAGCACCTGCTACAAATACTGTGCAAGACAGGAAGTGGCATTTATAGCAGTGAATATACATTTGGAATTCCTTGTAGTTTCAGTGGCACAATTTGAATCAAGTTCTGTTGAGAAGGTGGGGCTGGGTTTATGAAAGGGAGAGGCAGTGTGATGTCTTTAGGCACCAATTCATCCATGGATATCTTTCTTGGTGCCCAACAAGGTGCCGTACCCCTCCCACTTCTTCTTCTTCTTCTTCTTCTTCTTCTTCTTCTTCTTCTTCTTCTTCTTCTTCAACAACATATTTCCTTACTGGCAACTGGAATTGCAGTAAAATTTGACTCTATTGGTGCTGTATTTTAGTGTGTTGGGACCTAGACCCTGCCTTTGCCTTGTCATCAATCTTTGGAGCAGATGACTTGTCCTTTGCCATGCCTCCTAAAAGCAGCCATTTTGTGATGGTGCCCAGGGCAATTTGTCAAATTGTCAAATGTATTCACTGCCTGAAAAGGTTACCTACTTTCAGCTCACAGACCATAATTGGCCCCATCTGGGCTGCCAGTTCCCTAGGCCACACCACCTCTCCACAGGCAAAGTATCTTATCTCTGCTCAGCAGTTGATTGAAGATAAGGCCTTCTCCTTGCTCATTGGTGAGAAAGGGACCCCTTGGAATAAGGATGGATTGCAAATGGCCTTTTCCTGCAACACCAAAGTGGGAAATCCCACCACTGTCGAAACAAGGGTATGGTACCTCCACACAATAAAGTCTCATCCATTTTGTACCACAACTTCCTTGGATTACCCCAAGGAATCCTGGTAATTGTCCTTTGGCAAAAGTATTAAGCATTCTATTGGAGAGCTCTAGTCATCCTCACAGAACTACAGTTTTCTGAGTTCCCTGGAACACGAAATTAGTATTAAACCAAGGGATATATAGTGTCAGATAGAGACTTTGAACAGCTTCCACTGTTACATTTTTTTAAGACAGTAGGCCTCAAGATCCTACCCTAGTTCACACTATCAGTGTGGAATTCACATGGTGGAGGTATGGTGAGACACCATCCCTTCACCCTGAAAATAATAGCCTACTTTGTGAACTGTGTCCTATGTGTGAGTGCTGAATAGCATGGAGATGTTGCGTGTGTGATCCCTCCCTTGTGCATCTGGTGAGGACCAGTTCACAAAGTAGACCTCTTCACATTGAACTGGTGGGAACTCATGCTGCTCCTCCCTCACCCTATTTCAGTACTGCTCAATGTGTGAAGCAAGTTTAAAACCCACAAAATTCTCACTTTTAAATGTTGAGGGTGTGTGTGTGTGTGTGTGTGTGTGTGTTTGTGTGTGTGTGTGTGTGTGTGTGTGTGTGTGTGTTTCGATGTTATTTCATTAGATGCAGAAATCCCCAAATGCTGGTAGGCCAAGTCTGTGCACAAACAACTTGAAAAGGGATTGACTACATGTATAGCCCACCTTTTCCTCCAAGAAGCCGAAGTGGTGCACATTGTCCTCCTCCTCTCCATTTTATCCTCACAACAACCTGGTGAGGTAGTTTAGCCAAGAGCCAGTGACCAAAGTCACATAGGCCTCATCTACACCAAGCAGGATATTGCATTATGAAAGCGGCAGATAAAAGTCAGGAACTACACCAAGCAGGATATAGCAGTATGAAAGCGGTAGATGGTATGTGTCAATGGGCCCCAACACTTGTCAATGCACTTTAATGCCGCTATAAAGCAGCAGTTTAGCTCCTGCCTTTCATATACTGTTTTCATACCACTTTCATAGTGTAATATCCTGCTTGGTGTAGATGAGGCTCCAGTGAGTTTCATGACCAAATGGAGAATTGAATCTTGGCCTGTTTCTACACTTGCCTTTCCCCCCAGTATCATCCCGGGATCATCCCTGTGCATCCAAATGTCACACAGGGGATCCTGGAAGCAGGCAGGGACAATCCCTGGGTTTAGAAAAGGCCTTGGTCTCCCCAATCCTAATCCAACACTCTACTACACCAGTGGACTGACGAACGTGTAACTATTCTAACCCAACCAAGCTCCTGCAAAATAAAACATTATTCAGTCCTCTAGAATGAACCCAGCTTCCCAGTATCTTGACTCGGGATCATTTACCCCAAAATATGATTTCATTCTGGGAAAGGTGGCTACTCAACACATTTTTCCCCTGTTGCCAATGCACTGAGAGTAGATGAAGAGGGCATGTGTTTTAGTCATTCTACAGCTATCATGTAATAAACATTTAAAATCTCTTGTTTCTAGTCTTGGGCCTAGAAAGGGACAGACTCACCATTGGTGGCAGGTGCTGTTTACTGGACTCTCACCAGTGGCCCAACTCTGCTCATTGTGTATGCTGAGCTGCCACACAGTCCGTGGGTGAACAGCAAGAAGCGTGTGGCCTCCCACGTCCTTGTCGAGCTGCCATTTTGTCCCCAAATGGTAGCTGGGTCTTTTCATAAAGGGTCCTTTTTTTTCTTCTTCTTCTTTTTTTGCAAAGGGCCATTTAGACCATTTATGCCTGTAATTTTGCACAAAATGATTTGTTTTTGTTTTAGCCATTCAGCAAAACATTTGACGTGGTGGAGCAGTGTACAAACATTGTAAAGAAATACATAAAATAAATATATCCAAGTGCAAACTTTGCTCTGAATCTGGCTGCTACCGTCACTGAAATTACTCTACCACCCAACTATAACAGTAACTGGTGATCTGTTTCCAATTCCACCACAGGTATAATTAAGAAAACACCGGGGCCATATTCTTTGATGAACCGGGTATCACACGATGCATGAAATGTGCATCATTTCTACATATCTAAATAGTGTTTCTTTTTTAAAATAACAACAACAACAACAACAACAACAATAATAATAATAATAATAATAATAATAATATCCATTTGTAACTGCCCCTCCAAAACTATCTTCCTATTTGGGAGATAACTTTCATGTTAAAAACTATATTCCAAACACACACATACATGTAGACGCACACACGCATGCGCGCGCGCACACACACACACACACACACACTTCCCCTTCCCATATGGGAAATGACAATTTGTGCTACTCAATTCTGTGTCATCATGGTAGTATTCAAACAGGAGAGGGCTTTCTTTAGAAATTCATCAGGCAGCTCAATTTCTCTGCGGTTATCTGTACATCCCAGTTTTTCTGAACTTTCATCTGCAGCTGCATAAGAAGAAGAGAAACAATGAGGCAAGGGGATAAAACAAAGAACAATGAAGGGATACGGACAAAGGCTGATGGACTAGCTGGAGACAAAGAGATAATGAATAGCATTATGTTTCCCTTTAATATCAGTACAAATAGATGTGTGCTTGATATAAAATAATATAAAGGCCTACGTATGGCTTTGTGAACTCTTACTGATTAGGGCAGAGAGGGAACGACTTCAGGCCCTGGGCTGAAACTGGCTCCCTCAGGTTACCAAGAAGGCTACTCTAATTCCCCTGGCTCCACTCCTTTTCTGCAGTTCCTCCGCCCCCCTTTCTAAAAGGTTGACACGTCTTTACTAACTCTTACTTACTGCTAGTAAGAGCTGGCATTTCTTTTTCTATTTTGATCCTACTCCTCTTGCTCACCTTTCATTACAGTCTTGCCACCAGTGCAATGAAATCCCTGACAGCAACTTCAAAATGGAATTTGGCACTTGGGCTGAAATTATTATTATTATTATTATTATTATTATTATTATTATTATTATTATTATTATATCTCTTTCTTGGTCAAGGCAGTTTTTCCAGATGGACATGATGGACTTTGCCAGGTCATGCTGTCTTTTACAGATCCAGGAATTTCCTGACAATTGAGCATGCTTTAAGTAGGACTGCTTTCTGGATGGTGGTGTGGATGTATTTTGGTAGGCCCAGTTTCTGAAGGTTTTCTGTATAGATTTTTGATTTGATCCCAGTGTCTGATGTGACTAATGGAATAACTGTGAACTTTTCCTGTTGACATAGTTCTTTGACTTCCATGGACAATAGTGTATATTTTTCTCTCTTTTCCTTTTCCTTTTCAACAACATTTTGGTCATTCCATATTGCTACGTCAATAAGGTATGTGTGTTTTTCTTTTTTGTCTATGACCGTTATTCCTCGTCAGTTGCAAAATATTGTTTTGTCATTATTATTATTATTATTATTATTATTAATTTGTATCTCACCTTTTCCTCAATACTGGGACTCAAAGTTAAAAATAGAACTAAAACTGCTGTAATATTAAAACATTTAAACTACAAATAACATTTTTTAAAAAAAATCGAATGCATAACCAGAGGTCCAGACTATTCCCTAAAGGCCTGCCAGAACAAAAGTGTTTTTGCCTGCCTCTAGAAGCATAGCAAGGAGAGAGCCAGTCTAGCTTCTCTGGGAAGGGAATTCCAGAGCCCTGGAAAAGTCACTGAGAAGGCCCTGTATCCTTGGTAAAAGGATAAAAGAAAGGACTACTTCATGCAGCACATAGTTAAATTATGGAATTCACTACCACAAGATGTTGTGATGGCCACCAATTCAAGATGTTGTGATGGCCACCAATTTGGTTGGCTTTAAAAGGGCATTCGATAAAGTCCTGGAGGCAAAGGCTATCGATGGCTACTAGCCCTGATGGTTGTGTGCTATCTCCAGTATTCAAGGCAGTAAGCCTGTGTGCACCAGTTGCTGGGGTCCCTGGTTGACAGCTGGTTGGCCACTGTGTAAACACAGCACTGGATGAGATGCACCCTTGGTCTGATCCTGCATGGCTCTTCTTGTGTTCTTATCCTTGCTTTAGGGGGAACCGCCCCATTGGTGTGGTTTCTCCTAAAATCTATGTCTCCTAAAAATACAAACAATCTTCCCAGACCTCGGTGCATCGCATATATTAACTTGGCAAGACAAATTATATTTTGTCTCTTCCCAGCCCAGAACTGTCTCCTGCAATAACCATTCAATTGATCATTATAGCCCTATACATTGTAACCATAGGCAGAAGTTGTCCATGGATACCTCTAGTGTGTAGGTGGGGGGTGGGCAATTGCATGCATCATTGGCCCTGCCCAATCAACACTGGCACACTCAACAAGGATGTCTGCAAAGGGGGGGGGGTAAGTATAAGGGATGGCATGGCTGTCTACTCCATTTCTGTGGGTTTCCTCCATTTTTCCACCTCCAAGTCTGTTCCATGCCAGTTCTGTGAAGAGAGAGAGAGAGAGAGAGAAAGTCTTGCACATATTTTTGAAGGCATTTTTAATGGATACATATCCCCATTGATTAATGTGTGTTTATGCACATGTTATAATGTATTCAGTGTTCTTTGCACAGTTTTCAAATGTGTGTGTGTTGCCGAACATGCATTATGTTGGATGTAGTCTTGGGATTCTCACAGCAGACATCTTTATAATTGCAATCTACTTGTGGAATAATGTGGTCTGTCTAACTTACATATTAGAGCTTATAAGGAGTTGGACCCCACAGACTTTATTTATGTTATTCATTTCACTTATATCCCGCCTTTTTTCCTCCAAGGAACCCAAGGTGGCATAC
Source organism: Elgaria multicarinata webbii (assembly GCF_023053635.1). NCBI lineage: Eukaryota > Metazoa > Chordata > Lepidosauria > Squamata > Anguidae > Elgaria > Elgaria multicarinata. Next base: position 106,793,658 of record NC_086177.1, on the reverse strand, counting down.
ATAATCTTCCTCCTCTCCATGTTATCCTCACAACGACAACCCTGCGAGGTGGGTTGGGCTGAGAGTCTGTGACTGGCCCAAAGTCACCCAGTGGGCTTCCATGGCCGAGTGGGGACTCGAACCTGGATTTCCCAACTCCCAGTCCATCACTCTAGCCACTACACCACATTGGCTCTTAAGTCCCTACCAAGTCATTGATTGTAGGTATTTGAAGGCAGGTAATCACTAGAGACGATTTAAAGAGAAAAATCAGTTAAATGAGCCTGAAAGGATCCTGTTAAAGTGATTAAGCAGAGACGGTTGCATATGTAAACTCTTTAAAGATCCATAGGGAGGGAGGATTTTTCATAAATACTACATTGCCATTTAATAATTAATTATTAGTTTGGTAAGCTGCAAAGAAAAAAAAATAGAGTAACAGTCTCCTTGACTCCTTTTTTCTCCCCATGTGGCATTTCCAAGGGAATAATTAATGTTGCATGGTGTTTTATGTGGCTGTTGAGAAGATGGGTTGTTCAAGGAAGGGCTCTGCCATATAGCCGAAGGTGAGTTCTTCGTACAAAAGGAAGCATTCGATGGGAACTGAGCTACAGTCAGTAGGCACCGTGAAGGAGGGGCTGGCGATGGCTGAAACACCTCCCCCACCCCACCATCTCATGTCAGATTGGCCAAGCAACTTCAGCCAAAGTCAAGGATTAGCTAGGGTTGGACAGGGTCACCTGTTTGCAGTTCCTTCGGGTGCCCATCAAGCCACTGCTGGCAGCCACCTGCCACTGACCTTGGCACTGCATGAGCTTCTTATAGAATCATAGAATCGTAGAGTTGGAAGGGACCTATAAGGCTATTCCAACTTCAGGAATCCACCCTAAAGCACACCTGACAGATGGCCTGGGGAGCACCCAACAAAGCACAGAGCTTTCACACCTTTAACGTTGTGTACATGGGGCCTTTATGTCCACCATTTCCACCACTGTGGAAACGCACAATTCCTCTTTCATGCCATTGTTGCATACAATGGCAGGCCCGGATAAGGGCATGGGGCTCCTGGGTGATCGGTGAGCTACGGGATGCTTGAAGAGCAGATTGGAGAATGCACCACAGCTCAGTGACCTGTGGGGGTGGGGGTGGTCAGTAGATTTCACCAGACTTCTGGACCCTGTTGGTCATCCCTAGAATTAGCGTTGATTATTTCTTGGCCAATCCAAATTCAGACTAGATGGACTCTTGGTCTGATCCAGCATGGCACTTCTTATGTTCTTATGGAAGTGAGCTTCAATCCACCCACCAATCCAATCAGATTCATGCATCAGGATGAGGCCAGGAGGTTTAATGCTCTCCCACACAATCCCAAGTGAACATTCTCCTGGCTAAACATGCCCAGTTGTTTCAGTCTCTCTTCATAGGGCTTTGTTTCCAGACCCCTGATCATCCTGGTTGCCCTCCTCTGAACACACTCCAGAAGGACGCAGACAAGCTGGAGCGTGTTCAGAGGAGGGCAACCAGGATGATCAGGGGTCTGGAAACAAAGCCCTATGAAGAGAGACTGAAAGAACTGGGCATGTTTAGCCTGGAGAAGAGAAGATGGAGGGGAGACATGAGAGCACTCTTCAAATACTTAAAAGGTTGTCACACAGAGGAGGCCCAGGATCTCTTCTCGATCCTCCCAGAGTGCAGGACACAGAATAATGGGCTCAAGTTAAAGGAAGCCAGATTCCAGCTGGACATCAGGAAAAACTTCCTGGCTGTTAGAGCAATACGACAATGGAATCAGTTACCTAGGGAGGTTGTGGGCTCTCCCACACTAGAGGCCTTCAAGAGGCAGCTGGACAACCATCTGTCAGGGATGCTTTAGGGTGGATTCCTGCATTGAGCAGGGGGTTGGACTCGATGGCCTTGTAGGCCCCTTCCAACTCTGCTATTCTATGATTCTATGATCCCCTGCCCTGAACTGCCCTGGATTTGGGGGAACATACAGATTACCATATGGTGCCTGCATGCATTTTTCCTCCTTCAAGGCAGTGGAGGCATGGGGCTCAGATGTCAGTGGGGCAGTGATAGCTCCTTTAGAGTTTTGACTGGTTCTGACTGCAACCTGGAGTGAATTTACCGCCCCACGGATACTGTAGCCACCAGCCTCCACTGCTTTGAGGGTTCAGACAGGCCATTTTAATCTGAAAAATTGTGAAAAGGTAATCATAATTTTTTAAATCCAAACAAACGAAACCTCTCCCGCCTCCACAGTGCCACAACCTCAATCCAGCTTGGAGCATCCATATGACCCCTATTAACTTTGTTTAAATCTTGGCTCTTCTGAATTGTATAAAATAGTTTGGCTCAAAAAGTCTCCCTAAGACAGGAGAAAGCTGTTTCAAGTCTCTTTTCAAATGCAGCAGCGGCTATAAGCACCGAGAGGGCGATTCAAAGTGTTTCTTTCTTGTATAAATTTCTGAATAATCACCGGTAGTGCTGGCAGGAAAGATGTTCCCTCCTCAAGAGAAAGAGATCTTGCACTGATTAACGCTGGGAGGTCCCTGGCAGGTGTTCTCTCTGCATAGCAAACAGCCCTCTCTGAGCTGAACAGCATTTGTGTATCAGAAATGGATTTACAGCATTTCAGGAGGACTTAAAAAGCCAAAGGCTGCTTTCTGCCCTGGCATGATCAGGACTGCAACGAATCCTCGATATTTGGGTGCTTCGGCACATGCTAAGCCATCATGCAAGTGCTGGCATGGTTTCCCTGCGGGGCAGAGTTCTTCTTCGTGGTCTCTGTGCATCACACATATGGGCTCTGCGCCTGCGCGAGCTGCTGTCGGGAAACTTCTAAAGCTGAGCGTTTTGGCGGGAACCCTCCCCCACTCCCTATTGCGCATGTCTAGGAGGGTCCCCGCCCAGCTCCTCAGTTCTCCTTCGACCGCCTAACGGCTAGTTCGTCGGGTTCTTCTCGGAAAATAAATAAAAAAAAAAAAAAACCGTTTATAGCTGAGTACTTACCTTATAAAGTCTTCTTTTACTCTACACCTCTTCAACCTGTCTTCGTCACCTAGTTTATCCATCTATATCTTCTCTGAAAAAAAAAAAAAAAAAAAAATTTACCTCAAAGACTTATACCTTCTACATTAATCTCCAAACGGCCAAGACGATCAGCAGCTGCTGATCGCAACAAAAAAGGACGTTTATGGCCCTGCGGGCACCATTTCGAAAGTGCATAAGGTGCGGGGCTAAACTGCCGCCTTCAGACGGACACACCCAGTGTTTACTGTGCCTAGGAGAAGGCCATAAAGTGGAGTCGTGCCAAAACTGCCAGGCGTTCTCACGGCAAACTAGAAAGAACAGGGCAGATCGCCTTAAGGCAGAACTGTGGACAAAAGCTTTGCAAGCTGTCCAAAACCCAAGATTTAAAATGGCACAAACAACGCCTATCACAGAGCAAAATGAGGCTCCACTAGATAAACCTCATACCCCGTCGCATTCTTTATCGACGGCGAGAGAGGCACCTCCCACGCCAGGGAGGGCGGCGAAAAACCATAAATCAAAAAAGCTAGTAGAAGCAGCGAGGGCAGCGAAAGCCCCAGACGCTCAAAAGAAGAAGAAAAGGAAGTCCGGAAATAAGTCTACCACAAGACATGACGCATTGTTGTCCCCCTCGACATCGAGACCGGATAATGCACCTCCATTAGAGAGACTTTCGCCGTCGGTATCGAGGGCACTAGTCACGTCCAGACACTCGACCCCAGGAGCAGATAGAGGACACTCTCCTTCGATGCCTAGAGCGTCCACTGTGCCACGCCCCTCGGCATCGAGAGGCTCCGCGGCGCAGCCTCCCTCGGCATCGAGGCTTCAAGAGGGGCAGTCTCCGTCCGCAGGGAGAACAAGCAACGTATACATTACATCAACATCGAGAGCTAGGGAGGGGCAGTCTCCGTCGGCTCGGAGAACAAGCAACATACACATTCCGTCAACATCTAGAGCACGGTCTCCTCAGATAATGAGGAATAATAACGTCCCATCCGCTTCTATTTCTGAAGGCGAAATCAGGGATTCTCCCCAGGGACAACCCCATGTACAACCTAGGTCTCATGTAGAGCCTATTTCAAGAATTTCACAAGAGAGACAGACCCTCTCAAGACAGCGTTACCGAGAGGAATCGCCTAATTCAATCCACTCAACAAATACAAGGCGACGATACCGGTCACGATCCCCAGTTTCAGATAGAGACATATACTCTGACATGTCATCGCAGTATTATGAGCAATCTCGTCGGTATCGACACGATGATGATTACTATCATTCACAACGGAGATCAAGGCAGCAGACAACACCTGCATTAAGACGGGATGTTGAAACCAGGCAGAGTGGACACAACTGCCCTGCAGCCTCACGAGAGACAGAGCAAGATCGATATGAGCATCAGAACTTGTCAATACAAACAGCCTCTCCAGGTTCAGTATCGGATGATTATCAATCAGATACAGCCTCATATGCGTCCAGGGCGCCCTCTAGTGTACACCCAGAGGTAATACTAAAACCACAAGAACCATTATCAGCACCGGAAGATCTCATCCATTTTTCAGACCAAATTCAACGTATGGTACAATCTTTAGGATTGCAAACGCCACAACCAGCACAAGCACTAGAAGATCCGATATTTGATGTTGTGAATGTACAATCAACATTACCAATAGCTATCCCATTTGTGCCAACTCTTTTACAGACAATTCAACAATCGTGGAAGCAACCTGCATCAATGCCTCCTATATCCAAAAAGTTAGAGAACATGTACAAGGTTTTAGAAAAGGATGCGGAATTTCTTTTTTGCCATCCTCAACCAAATTCCATTATTGTTGAATCGGCACAAGGACGCTCCCAACGTACCCACTCTATACCAGTGGATAAAGAAGGTAGGAGATTAGACCTTATGGGAAAGAGGTTTTATTCATCTGCGGCATTAAGTTTAAAAGTAGCAAATTATCAAGCGACCATGGCAAGGTACCAAGTTTTCTTACTAGAAAAAATAACCTCAATTTGCAACAATCTAAGTGACGACCAGAAAGAACTTGCAAGACTTTTTACAGATGAGGCAACAAGGCTTGCAAAACAGCAAATTAATACCTCAAAGCATCAAACAGACTGTGTCTCAAAGGTAATGGCCGGTGCAGTTGCACTTCGTCGCCATGCGTGGCTCAGATCCACTGCACTAACTCAAGAAGCAAAGACCCGCATCGAGGACCTCCCGTTTGATGGGGAGGGACTGTTTAACTCTAAGACAGATGAGTCCATGGACTCAGTACAGAAGGCTAAAACGACAGCTAGAAAAATGGGATTGACGTTTCCCACACAACAATTCAAGCAGAGGCACTGGTATCGTCAGCCACAAGCTCAATATCAAAGATACATAAGCGATCGTCCCAGATTCCAACAGGGACGATTCCAGCAACAACAACAACAACAATCACAGCAACAAAGAACAAACAGAGGGCAGTTTCCTTCTTCTAGAAACCGCTTTCAGAGACGTAGATCTGACTTCAATAACAAGCAGCGCCTTTGACTGGACAGTCAAGGCTACAAGAGAAATCACTCCATTCGGCCATCGTCTACAGAAATTTTTACCAACATGGACACACATCACATCAGACAGGTGGGTCCTGTCAATAATTGCACATGGCTACCAAATAGAATTCGACACGCTACCACCATCAGGCATCATTCGGACTACAACTCCCTCAATGACATTAAAACAAGAGGTCTCTTCACTTTTGATAAAGGGAGCTATCATCAAAACACCAAGATCCCAAATACATCAGGGATTTTACTCCCGCTATTTCACCATACCAAAGAAGGATGGAGGCTTACGCCCTATTTTAGACTTAAGAGACCTAAACACCTACATAACCCCAAAAAAGTTTCGGATGGTCTCTCTAGCCAACATATTACCACTGATTTCAAAACACGCATGGTTCGCATCAATAGATCTAAAAGATGCTTACTTTCATATAGACATACACCCCCAAAGTCAACAATACTTGAGGTTTCTTATAGGCCAACAAGCATTCCAATTCGCAGTGCTCCCTTTCGGCCTTTCAACAGCACCACGTGTATTCACAAAGTGCATGGCTGTAGTTTGTGCGTTTCTACGGCAGCAGAAAATCGAAATTTATCCGTATATAGACGACTGGTTGATAGTTGCACAATCCCGCCAGTCACTACTTCAAAACATAAACACCATTCAGCTATTACTTCAAGATTTAGGACTCTACATAAACACAGAGAAATCTTGCACAACACCAACAAGAAAGATAAAATTTATAGGAGCTATCCTCAACGCAGACCTAAGCACAGCGTTCCTCCCGTCAGACAGAGCAACAACTATAATCAACTTAGCAAAGAAAATAAGACGACGAAGCAAACAAAAAGCCATTACCATCCAAAGGATGTTGGGACTAATGGCATCCACCACTATGGTGATAAAACTTGCTCGTTTAAAGATGCGAAGAATGCAACTCTGGTTCACAAGAGTATTCAATCCAAAGCAAAACGCAAGAAGAATCACACTTCATGTACCACCAGAGGTGTCAAGATCACTACTTTGGTGGATGTCACAAAGAAACCTACTGTCAGGAGTTCCTTTCCATCCGTCAGAACCATCAGGGGTCATAACAACAGACGCTTCAAGGACAGGGTGGGGAGCCCACTACAACAGCCTCACAGTGCAGGGACGTTGGACTGGCAAGGACAAGCGCAGACATATCAATATGCTGGAATTACTGGCAGTGCAGAAGGCACTAAAAGCTTTTCAAACACAGTTATACCACCAGCATATTCAGATAACATCGGACAATACAACGGTAGTTTTTCACCTAAACAAGCAAGGTGGAACCAGGTCAAGACCGCTAGTCATGCTCACCATCAAGATACTAGAATGGTGCAATGCTCGTGGCATCACCATCACCGCAATTCATATTGCAGGAGAGCACAACCAACTTGCAGATCAACTCAGCAGAAGCATGACATCTGCTCACGAATGGCAAATTCACCCAGAAGTCATACAGAACATATTCGACAAGTGGGGCACACCATCCATCGACCTATTTGCCACAACCAACAACAGCATCTGCAACCAATTTTGCAGCAAGGCGGGAATGGGTCACCAATCTATGGGAGACGCATTCCTCCGCAAGTGGGACATCGAATTCTTTTACATGTACCCACCGATCCCTCTGCTAACAAGGATCTTGGCAAAGATAATAATAGACAACACCAACTGCATCATTCTAGCCCCTTGGTGGCCCAGGCAGCCTTGGTTTGCTCCTCTCCTAGACAGATCACAGGGGAGATTCTGCCGACTACCGATAAGAATAGACATGCTTTACCAGAGCCAAGGCCAGATCCATCATCCAGACCTAGACTCCCTACACCTGACAGCTTGGAGACTAATGCCAATGTGAACCAAAATACTTACCCAATTGAGTTACAAACCATCCTAAATGCGGCCTTGAAACCGTCAACAAGACTTTCTTATAGAAGGAAATGGGAGGCTTTTTCAAAGTTTGCCATAACAAAAGACTCTGACCCGCATACATGTAATATAAGTGTGATTTTATTATTTCTATTACATTTAATTCAAAAGAACTTAAAATATTCATCATTAAGAGTTTACCTGGCTGCAATTACTGCATACCATGAGAAGTTAAATGGACACTCTGTATTTGTACACCCAGAGGTCCAAAAGTTTTTGAAAGGTTTTCATAATCTACATCCCCCTGTTAAATTCCCAGTTCCTTCATGGAGTTTATCTGTTGTACTCCATGCCCTGTTAACTAAGCCATTTGAACCGTTGGCTACAGTTGATTTGAGACTGGTAACGCTTAAACTGGTTTTCCTCATCGCAATCACCACAGCTAGGAGAGTAGGTGAATTAGCAGCACTCAGAGTGGATGAACCGTACCTCACATTCCATCGAGATAAAGTGGTGTTACGTCCAGACAGTCAATTCTTGCCGAAAGTAGTATCTTCGTTCCATGTAAACCAGGACATCATTCTTCCAGCCTTCTTCCAAGCTCCAACATCAGACATTGAAAGGTCACTTCACATGCTTGATGTTAGGCGAGCACTAGCTTTTTACAAGTCGCGCACAGACTCCATCCGTAGATCACAGCGACTCTTCATATGTCACAGTGGCCCTCAAAAGGGCTTACCTGCATCAAAACAAAGAATATCATCATGGATAGTTCAGACCATACTTCTGGCTTATGAACTAGCAGGCATGACACTTCCAACTGGTGTAAAAGCTCATTCCACCAGAGCAGTCGCAACGTCTACTGCGTTCAATAAGGGCATCTCTGTCACAGAGATTTGCAGAGCAGCGACGTGGTCTAGGGCGACAACCTTTATTCGGCATTACAGACTCGATACTAGAGCAAGAGCCGATTGTTCATTTGGAAGAGCGGTCCTGTCATCAATCCTGCACTAACACCTACCCACCTCCGGTAAGTGAGCTTGCTAATCGCCCATATGTGTGATGCACAGAGACCACGAAGAAGAAATGAAGGTTGCTTACCTGTAACTGTAGTTCTTCGAGTGGTCATCTGTGCATTCACACAACCCACCCACCGTCCCCGCTTCGGTGTGGTGCCAGGTTATGTTATATAGATTAGATTTTACAAAATAATTACTCCTCGGTACCGAGGCTAAGGTCTCAGGAGAACTGAGGAGCTGGGCGGGGACCCTCCTAGACATGCGCAATAGGGAGTGGGGGAGGGTTCCCGCCAAAACGCTCAGCTTTAGAAGTTTCCCGACAGCAGCTCGCGCAGGCGCAGAGCCCATATGTGTGAATGCACAGAGACCACTCGAAGAACTACAGTTACAGGTAAGCAACCTTCATTTGCACAGTTTCTGTCGATTGTATTATAATTGACGAAGGAAGTGAAAAGCATTTAAATTGTGTAGTGCTGTGCCAAAAATTTCTCCGACATTTTTTTTCCATTTAATTTTTTTTTTTATTGAATTTTATATTTGTAACAAAAAGATGTGACATCCAATCACATCAAACCTAACACAATAATCAAACACGGGACATCCTTAATACACACAATCTGCATCGAATCAAATTAATCAGGTGACGCGGTGGACTGATTGTAACTGTATATATTCAGAGCTAGAGAAAAATATATCGTAACAATCCCCCCCCCCAAAAAAAACCCTCTTATCCTAGCAAATCTTTCCAGCATGTTCCGTGAGTTAATGAAGGTACAGTAATGTCCTTATTGATACTAGCATAATGAATAAATGACTCCCATAGAATCATAGAATAGTAGAGTTGGAAGAGGCCTACAAGGCCATCGAGTCCAACCCCCTGCTCAATGCAGGAATCCACCCTAAAGCATCCCTGACAGATGGTTGTCCAGCTGCCTCTTAAATGCCTCTAGTGTGGGAGAGCCCACAACCTCCCTAGGTAACTGGTTCCATTGTCGTACTGCTCTAACAGTCAGGAAGTTTTTCCTGATGTCCAGCTGGAATCTGGCTTCCTTTAACTTGAGCCCGTTATTCCATGTCCTGCACTCTGGGATACCATAGACATTATATATGTCTCAGATCTATTCTGTATAACCTGTTTTGTTAGCTTTTCCATCAGTGTCAGAGACCAGAGTTTATTTCCCCATATAGTAAGGAATGGTGATAGTTCTTTTTTTATATTATTTATTCATTTATTTATTTATGACATTTTTATTCCGCCCAATAGCCGAAGCTCTCTTTTTCCTATGGAGATGCTATCATCATTCTAATCAGCAACACATCCCCATTCAGATTGATAGAAAGGGAATTGTTTTCATAAAAGAAATTCAATGGTGAAGAAATTCCAGAGAAATTCTAGTGGGTTGGGTCTGGTTTTCCAGTACTTACCTTACTTAGGAGCATGTTCAAGGGATGGAAGGTCCACCCTGTTGACTGCTTGCTGAACCCCCACTACTTAACCAACGCTATCTAGTGGTGGGGGAAAAACTGCTGAGTAGACCGCAGAAATGGGTGCTCGTCCTTGTTCCTAAATGTCCCATTTGTGCAATTGGCAGCCTTAAAGAGGTGATGTCAGTAACGTTACAGGCTCACCAAGGGAGTGGGCACCTGTAGGCCTGCCCAGCTTGGGGGAACTGAGTCAGGCAAGCCCTGGGGTCCGCGGTAGGGATAGGTCAAAAATCTACCGGGCCCTGTGAGCTCGCTGGAAGCCCTGCGCACAGCACCCTCGAGCCCCGGAGAATGCTCGAGGTGGATTTTCACCCCATGGTTCTTTTATGGATAAGGCGACGCTGGTCCTGTTGGGCTCAGGAGGGAAATAATGGCCAATTTCCCCAGCCTTGAGGGAATTGTGGCAGTCCTCCCTGCCCTGCTGATGGAGATCTTTGTGAGCATTGGGAATAACAACATCAACAACAACAAGAACAACAACAATTTATTTCTTACCCACCTCTCCATTTGGATCGAGGCGGGGAACAACATTGAATATAAAACACATTAAAAACTGATTAAAAACATAGCATACATAATTAAAACATCCTTAAAACATCCTAAAAACATCCTAAAATTTCACTGGAAAGGCCTGCCGGAATAGATCAGTCTTTATTGCTTTTTTAAATGCTAAAAGACTGTCAAGTTCACGAATCTCCTCCAGCAAGCCATTCCACAGTCTGGGAGCAGCAAAAGAGAAGGTCCTCTAGGTAATACTTGTCAGCCTAGTTTTGGTGGGCTACAATAGGTTCAGCCCAGAGGACCTGAGTGTGCGGGGCGGATATGTGGGTCTTCCCTCATGCCAGGCATGTCTGGCTGGATCCAAGAGCGCCAGATGTGAGGGGGTCCGCTGTCCGTCCTCTTGTGCCAACCCTACGCAGGTAGGCGGAAAACGCAGGTGGGTGCAAAGTACCCAGGTTGGCTGGCTGAGGAAAGAGGCAGCAAGTAAATGACAACAGGGCCACCCAAGTATGGCCAGGTCTTGGCTCTTGTGGAGGGAAAGACATTGGTCTGATCTGGAGGCCTTTGTAGCCTGGCTGGGTCAGGGAGAACCAGTGTGCTACCTGGGCCAGAAGCCATGCTGAGTAGAAATCCCCCTTCATCCTTCACCCCGCAGCCTCGTGTGGTTCACCAGAGGGAGAAATTGATGCACAATTGATGCACAATGATGGTTTGGGGCATTTCTTTCTCAGCCTAACCTACCTCACAGGGTTGTTGTGCAGATAAAGCAGTGTTGGGGAGACATATACGCTGTACAAAGCTTCCTGAAAGAAGGGAGAAATTAAAATATCATAAATAATGATGGGTAGCTAGCTCAACCCTAGGAGGAACAGAAGTAGCCATATACAGAACTATTCTGAGAATCTTGAAGGCAAATACCAACTGTTGGTTTTTTTTACCTTCTCTCTCTCTCTCTCTCTCTCTCTCTCTCTCTCTCTCTGTTTTTAAATGAATTTACCAAGTGCAGTGATGGCTTCCATAGCCATCTGCTAGGATTAAGGATTCAGTCTGAAATATTCTGCCCCCTTTTATTTATTTATTTTAAAAATGGTTAAGGCATGGGCAGATAATGGCAGCCAGAGGGATTTACCAGATTAATATTTCTACATGACGGCATTGCGCAAGGGAGACAGAGAGAACATGAGGGTGTTGAGATCACAGGATGTGCTTTGGGTAACTTTGGGCATCCCCTTTGACCTTCTCAACGGCTCCAGCTTATGGATGATCCACTTACTACATCCTACTGCTGCTGCTTACTTGCTATTTCCCCCCCTCCCCAGCACTCCTGCAAGCAGTCTTCTCATGTGCACAGTACACATTTCATTCCTGTTCACCAGTTATGCAAACCTGTCCTGTTTCACAACCCTAAAGTGAACAGAAGCAGGCACACAATTCTCAGGAAATGTTCACCATTTCCTCAAACTTGCTGTCACATAAGGCAGTGCACACTTGTGCAAATCCACCCTTCTGAAAAGATGCATTTGTGTGAATGTGCATTTTCACAATTTCCCCCCAACTTTGCATTTTCATGCTTTTGCCTGTGCTGGGAAATGCAGAGGTTTGGGTTGGGGGGGAAATGTGAATTTTTAAAAAGACACATTTTTACAACTGAGGAAATTGCATCCTGATCAGGAAGGGGGAAAGAAAAGATGCTCATGTTTAGGAAGGTGAGTGAGGCTAAATGAGCTTTGAAGAAGAATTTGGAGAACATCAATGAATTTGAACATCATACATTTCAAAGTGCTGGTATTAACATTTAAAGCCCTAAATGGCTTGGGGACAGGCTATCTGAAGGAACGCCTCCTCCCATATGTACCTGCCTAAGGTCATCCTCAGGGGTCCTTCTCCGCGAGCCCCTGCCAAAGGAAGTGAGGCAGGTGGCTATCAGGAGGAGGGCCTTCTCTGCTGTGGCACCCCGGCTGTAGAATGAGCTCCCTAAGGAGGTTTGCTTGTCACCTACATTATATGCCTTTAGACTCCAGGTGAAGACCTTTTTTTTCTCCCAGCATTTTAACAGTCTATAAATAAATTTTAACTATGTGTTTTAAATTTGTATTTTTGCATTGCTGCTGTTTTTATCTGGTTGAGCTTTTATATTGTATTTTATATTATGGTTTTATACTGTTGTTTTACACTTTGAATGGTTTTAATTTTTGTGAACTGCCCAGAGAGCTCCAGCTATTGGGCGGTATAGAAATGTAATAAATAAATAAATAAATAAATAAATTTTCCCATCTCTAAGCACACGTGTGTGTTCCAAAGGCCAAAGGAACAAGGTGGAAAGAACTCCCATAATTGGATGAGCACCACAATATGATTAGCAGTACTTAGAAATATGTTACCCCACTTTTTTGCTAAACAGAATCCTCAAAGCAATTAGCAATCACACATAGCCATTGCAGTGCACAACATAGGATGCATAATGCTAGAAAACATTGAACACAGGACAGGCAAAGTTAAATCCTTTGGACTACGATCCTATACACACATACCAGGAAGGAAGCCCAGTGAACTCTATGTTGTTGTTGTTAATGTTGTGGTTGATTTATAGTGCAGCCTTCCTCAACCTGGGGCGCTCCAGATGTGTTGGACTGCATCTCCCAGAATGCCCCAGCCAGCTGGCTGGGGCATTCTGGGAGATGCAGTCCAACACATCTGGAGCGCCCCAGGTTGAGGAAGGCTGATATAGTGCCTTTGATGCACATGGTGCTGTACAAAGGACATACTTCTATGAAGGCATGAATAGGATTTCGCTGTTATAGATATTTATTTTATAGGGAAATTTTGGCTTCAAGTCATTAATCTATTTTTATTGTGATTTAAACAAAACAAAACAAATTATGAGAAGAAAAATGAAAAATGAACAGAAAATTACATGCATAAAAATATCAATATTTCATCAAGTACAACATTCTTTAAAAAGGGGGGAGGGGGAGATTATGCATAAATTCCAAGAAAAAAACCCATATATTTATTCACTCCTGAGTAGCGGCTGTATACCACCCTTCAAATGTTGATAGTGTTGTTAGTTGTCAGGCCATTGCATTATGGGAGGTGAATATGTACCCTTTCAGTGTACTAATACTGTCGAAAGGCTGTCATAAGGGCTTGGAAGTTAGGCTTAAAGTTAACTCCCAACAGTACTTGAATTCACCACAATGAATAATGCTAGTTTATACAATTCAGCCAAAGTTAAGTTTGTTTGTTTGTTTGTTTTATTCCCAACAACTTCACTAAGGGAAAACTTTCACTCAGGCCACAGTTAGACCTACGGTTTATCCTGGGATCATCCAGGGTTCAACCCTGCCTGAGCACTGGATCCCCTGTGTGTCACCTAGATGAACAGGGTTGACCCCTGGCTGATCCAGGGATAAACCTTAGGTCTAGCTATGGCCTAAGTTGAGCCCATTAACAATAACAGAATAATAAGTGCATCAATACTGAAAAGACCCATTTTGCAGGTCCTCCATTCCTGGCAGAATAAAAACGTTTTAGGGTGCAACCCTATGCATGGTTTGACAGAAGCTGGAACTGCACCCTTAATCTGAAAGGAGATGCATAGACAGTAGGGATGGATGAAAAATCAGTTTTAGTTCTGTTTTGATAAGAGCTTCTAAACTTTAACACCCATATGGCAGACAGGTACATCATGGTCCTTTCCTCACTGGGAATAGCTGTACCTAATGCATTTGGCTGGTGCAGATGAGTGAGAATTTTGTTTCAGTTCATTTCTGATAAGAACTTACCAAAAAATCACAAGGCTTGTATTGGGAACGTGGAAAATGAACATGGCAAAAAATGAAGCTGTCAGTTTTCTCCATCCCTAATATCTATGGGTGTTTTTTGCGGGGGCACGAATTCCGTCCATTTCTGACTCATATGTTATGCTGTTCATATCATTAGGGCAGCTTGGTTTGAGCTAAATCGAAGGTTTTAAAAATGCCTTTTACTTGGTAGTTTTATGTCTGCACAGTCAGCTCCTTTCCTTAGAAATGTGTAGATTGGTTTTCTCTATGCTGTATTTTGCTCTTCAAGAGATTTCTGGCTTCACCTCATACATTGCAGGAAATCGTGGCAAAAAGGAATCCAGTACAGAATCTAAATCCAACCATATTGAAGCATACAAGCTTTTGAGGAACATCTCCATAAATCATAGAAACATGGAGTTGGAATGGGCTTTGGAAGTCATCTACACCAACTCCTGGCTTGATGCAGGAACTCTAGAGGTAGAGCATTCACAATAGGAAGCTGTCAATCCTCTGCATGAAGCCCCACCCCCCAGCCCAGCAAGGAAGAGCCCACCACCCTTCTGGGTAACTGATTCCATTGTTGAACTCCTCTTACTCTCAGGATATTTCTCCTAAAGTTCAATCATGTTCCCTCCTGTACGTTCAGCTGATTAGATCCAGTCCTGTCTCCTGGCACAGTGGTTCACATGTGTCTACTCACTGTAATGCTGAGATTAGAGCTTTGTGCAAGTGGCATCCAAAAACCCTTCATCCCATTTGTGGGTAGAGAAATTGGGGGTACAATTTCACCAAATTTCTCCAGGGGGAGGAGAAATTCTCCGACAATTTCTCACAGGTAGGAATCACCATTAGCAAGAGTTGTGGAACAGCTTCTCTTTTTTTTTCCCCGCTAAGGATTTTGATTTTTGTGCGCTGCCACTGAAAGTGCCAACAACATCAACTCAACTGGCAGCCTGGCCCCCATTTTGCATCCTCCACAATGCCCCATCTACCTAGCATCATCCCAGGGCAATCAGGGGAGGGAATGCAGCCAACACAAAAAGAAGTATGGTCAAGAAAATAAGGGAAAAAATCTGAAAAGTGTCAACAATGGACCCAATTCCCTAGGGAGGTTGTGGGCTCTCCCACACTAGAGGCATTCAAGGGACATCTGGACAGCCATCTGCCAGGAATGCTTTAAGGTGGATTCCTGCATTGAGCAGGGGGGTGGACTCGATGGCCTTATAGGCCCCTTCCAACTCTACAATTCTATGATTCTATGATTTTGGCAATGTTATTACTAACCGGAGGTACCGTAACCACCAGAAGTGCCTTTGTAGAAAAGGTGTGAGGAGCATCACTCTAGGGAACCCAATATGGAGCTGGAAACTGAATCTAGCTAGATTAATAAAGTTACAACCTAAGTAATACATCAGGGACTTTAAAGCTTCTAACACATTCCCTATCAACAATGTGATCATTTTGAGCTAAAATTAGACCTGAGATTGTACGCTTTGTATCTTAATTAAAACACAGCCCTCTTTATCAATTAACCCTGACAAGTATGTGCAGACGTCTGCTTGCCAACATAATCCCTTACTCCCATTTTGATTAGTAAATGGGATTACATTAAAATTGATTCTCCTTCCGTGGTCCATTTGTACTCTCTTCCTCTATTCAATTAGTTGGCTGGCCCGGTGCCATTCTCTGGCTCCCTTATTATTAGGATAGCAAAAATTGTTCCTGCAACAATGCAGGATTTATCCAAAGGGCTCCAGAGGTTTAACACAGAGATGAGATGCTATCTCAAGAGTCACATCCTCATTCACCATTCCTCATGGACACTTTGGTGAGCTTCAGTATTATCTCAAGTCAAATGTAGACCTAACTGCTGAAGATGCTTCCTCAGTAGGTGCTAATGGCAAGAAGGTGAGTGGTTGGACTCAGTTCTGGAACCTACATTCTTCAGCCATGGTCCTTGAGGTCACATGCAGAAGTGGTGATCTGTTGACTGATGAAGGGATGCTCAACACACAAACCCATGCCCAAATTCCTGCACATAGAATCAAACTCACTTGGAGCAGCCACCTTGCTGTGGCCGTAGCTAGACCTAAGCTTTATCCCAGGATTGTCCTTGGGTCAAACCTGTTCATCTAAGTGCCACACAGGGCATCCAGCGCTCAGGCAGGGACGAACCCAGGATGATCCTGGGATAAACATTAGGTCTAGCTACAGCCTGTGATTCTGTCTGCATACCTGTAGCCATCCATCACCTGTTTCTCCCCTTAAGGAGATTTCCAGTGATGGCAGGAAATGTCACCATTGGCAGTTATATCCAATGGTAATATTGCGCCAGGAGATGGCTGGTGGAATGGCATCCCCCTCTCCTCTCTGTAGTTGCCCATATGCTCCCAGATCTACTCTGGAGGGTTAAAGGTAGGGATAGGCAAACATATCTGAGTCTGCCTTGATGGAGCTCCACCAGCCAGCTTACCCTATTTGGCATGGGGTACAAGCCGCCAGCCAGTCCACAGATGCCCAATGAGTGGTGTACAGTTTCACACAGAGGAGGGCCAGGATCTCTTCTTGATCCTCCCAGAGTGCAGGACATGGAATAACAGGCTCAAGTTAAATGAAGCCAGATTCTGGCTAGACATCAGGAAAAACTTTCTGACTGTTAGAGCAGTACGACAATGGAATCAGTTACCTAGGGAGGTTGTGGTCTCTCCCACACTAGAGTCATTCAAGAGGCAGCTGGACAACCATCTGTCAAGTATGCTGCTGTAGGGTGGATTCCTGCATTGAGCAGGGGTTGGACTCGATGGCCTTGTAGGCCCCATCCAACTCTACTATTCTATGATTCGATGAATCGTCTCAGGGTTTCAGCTAGAACCCTAAAGGAATGATTCAAGCTGCTTATTCCACAGGGCTCAGCAACATGGATGTTTCCTTCTGAATTCTGACTGAAACCCGGACTGGATTCACTGCCCCACTGACACTGGAGCCACCAGCCTCCACTGATATTACAGACAAAAAGAACTTGAGATTCAAACACAGGAGAAATTGAAACAGACAGATTCAATTATCCTTGCTCACAGCCACCTACCACAGATTGCAATGCTACTTTATTTATTTTATTTATTATTGTGTTTATATCCTGCCCTTTTTCCTCGAAGGAACCCAAGGCGGTGTACATAGTCCTCCTCTTGTCCATTTTATCCTCACAACAACAACCCTGTGAGGTAGGTTGGGCTGAGAGTCTGTGACTGGCCCAAAGTCACCCAGTGGGTTTCCATGGCCGAGTGGGGACTAGAACCCGGATCTCCCAACTCTGTCCAACACTCTAACCACTACACCACTACTGCCACTCATTACTACTAGCAGCATCAGGAAGTCCAGTAGGGGACATTTTTGCACCTGCATTGCTTCTGCTGATTGCTGCCTAATGCTTTTTTTTTTGTTAGCTTGTTTCATAAAATTACAAAGAATAATAAACAGCAACCAACACACAGCAAACACAGATAAGCAATAGCAGTCATGGAGCTGCGAAGAATGAGCTAATATTCTGCTGAGCAGGGACCAAGGAGAAATTGGGTTGGTTTGCATTTTAATACAACCCAACATAATTCACACTTCCTGAGCTCATATGTGAAGCAAAATGCAATTATCCTTCGGTTTTATTTTTCAGCTCTCCAAATACAAAATCCCATGCATTAGGGTTTGAATGCATACAAAAATGTGCACGAATTGTCGTGCATATGAAAATGTTGGTGGAGTTTTGTGCAGCCTTCTAAAATAAAAATTTGCAAGCCAACATGAAAATGCAATGCAATTAACTTTTGCTTGGGGAAAAAAAAAGGTGAATGTTATGAAATGAGAATCAAACCAATTGTCCCATCCCAATTTGGAGGACGCACAGAATTGACTCCACATGCAGGCTTCTGATTTTCAGTCATTCCCATAGCAGTGTGCTATGGTAAAGAAGGAGCTACTGTAGTAACCCATAAAAGTGCTCTTGTGCAGCAACTGTTTAATTAATTATGGATTTACGTGATGGTCATCCCCCCTACCATGAGAAATGTTTAGCTCTTAACCCTTTCTTCATGCAACATTTTTCACAGGACTTCTCACAAGTGGGAATCCCTAAATTGACATTTTGCTTTAGATGGAATTCAATGGTAGGTTTTTGTTTTGTTCTGTTTTAAATTCAAAGCATTTGCTGGTCTTGGAATGGATGGGTTTGCAAACTCACACCCTAAAGCAGTGGTTCCCAAAGTGGGTGGTACTGCCCCCTTGGGGGCGGTGGGATTGCATAGGGAGGTGTTAAGAGGCAATGGGGAAGGCAGGGGGTGTTAAGACGCAAAAGGGCAGCAGGGGGGCGCTCGAGGTGGTCTTTTCCAAGAAGCGCCTCTCCAGAAGGTCTTAAAAACCAGGGACATTTTTATGGGAGAAGGTAGTTTGGTCCCAAGCCATATAGGGGAAGAATCCACACATGTATTAATAACGTTTAAGAAGAGTCCTTTTAACGGTGAATTGAAATGTTTCAGAAGCACCAAAACGCTAATGAAGAGACATGCCCTGCTTGGTGTGCCCCGCCACGCTGGCTGCAAAACAGAGGCATTCGCTCTCTTTTCCCTCCCTCCCTTCGCAAGCCTGCGGCGGGTGCTTCGGATTTTGAATAAATATTCAATTAATTGTTACTGTTTTGAATTTTATTGTTATTATCTTCCTTAGTGGGTCATTGAAAACTGCTATTCTGAATAATGATTTTGGTAGGGTAGGGTAGGGGGCACTGGGCATGAGTTTGTGGAACCAAGGGGGCGGTTACCTGAAAAAGTTTGGGAACCACTGCCCTAACGGAAATCATAACCATGTGTTTCCAAGTGAGAGACAAGCTCCTAGATTAGAAATCTTTTCCTGTTCTGAAACACATGGGTGAAAAATTCCTAACCAGATGCCTTAACCCTGCAATCGACATAGGCTTGCTGTCATGCTAAGTTTTGGTTTCCGTGCTATGACTTGGTCACAAAGGAGAGGGGAGACCCAGGCCACAGCTAGGCCTAAGGTTTATCCTGGGATCATCCAGGGTTCGCCCCTGCCTGATCACTGGATCCCCTGTGTGTCACCTAGATGAACAGGCTTGACCCTTGGACAATCCAGGGATAAACCTTAGGTCTAGCTATGGTCCCAGTCATTAATAGGGCTGTGCACAGCACCTTCGGGACTTGGCCACTTTGCTTTGGTACTGAAGCGAGATCCCCCCAAAAAGTGGGTCGGACTTCTGGATTCCTGCATGCCAATTGTGTGACAGGCACCCAGGGAAGCCTGGTACAAGGACAACGAGGAGTCCACTGCACTCCCCACTGACTCCTGCTCCTCTACCTCTTCCCTTCCTCAACACAGAGTCACTGCTGCCACTGGGACTCACCTTTGCCATGCATCTTCTTCCCAGAGAGCAGAGCAGTGCTTTAAAGGTAAGATCATGGGCTTGTCTTTTTAATAGATCTCTGGTTGCAAACCTGGCAAAATGGCCCTTTATGGCCACTGTAGTTTGTAGCCACAGATCTATTAAAAATAGAGAGACCCCCCTGGTCTTACATTTAAAGCTTGGCTGAGGTCTCAGGGAGGAGGGCATGTGGCAAGGTAAGTCCCGGTGACAGTTGTGATGATGGGACATGACCGGGAAGGGAGAGGAAGGTGGTAAGGGGAGGTCTCCTGTCTGGCCTCACAGCGACTTTCTCACATGGGCAAGTAAGCAGGGGGAGAGGGCCACCACAATCCTGGATTGGCCTGAGGCCAACTAGGGCTTCAGTACTGATCTGCTTTGACCTCAGTGTGCCTCTGGCTGACCAGTACCAGCTCAGATTTGGGCCGAGGCAGGCCAAACCAACCTGCCTTGACATGGATTTGGGGCTTCAGCCTGAGACGCTGCACAGCCCTACTCATTAATACTAGGGGCACATGAAGTCGCCTGTTTCCAATCCATGCCAGCTTTCCATGTGTTCATTCATGTCTATGTTCCACATTAACCTATGATTTTTTTTAAAAAAAGAAATGCACTAAATTTGCATTATTTCTAATGAATTTTGCATGTTTTTTTAAAAAAAAATAATTACAATTTTTTAAATCCAAGTTTTACTCCAAAATACACATTTCTGTATGCATGTTAACCTAAAATATGCCTTTTACATGCATTTGGGTATGTTCTTTGAGCCAAGAATTGTATTACAATAATTCAGAAAAGTGCAAAACCCAATGGTTAGCAGTGTTCCAATGCACACATTCATTCAGGAAGCACAGAGTAAGGCCGCAGCTAGACCTAAGGTTTATCCTGGGGTCATCCAGGGTTCACCCCTGCCTGAGCACTGGATCCCCTGTGTGTCACCTAGATGAACAGATTTGACCTCTGGACGATCCAGGGATAAACCTTAGGTCTAGCTACGGCCTAAGTCAGCTTGTCTAAGCAAATGGATAGGACAAAACTCTTGATCTCCCCTAACCATTAAGGACCAAACTGCTAGTTCTAGAGGGGATAAGTGACAGGTTTGATTTTTTTTCCAAATGAAATGGGAGGCTGCTGATTTGTACCATTGTAAATTTGATTGCACAGGAGCAGGACATATTTAACCCTTTCCAGAGATGCCAGGTTTCTGATAAAACAAACAAAAAACAAACACATCCATGAGGTGGTATTTGACCAAATGTGTAAAAATATAGACATTCCTGTATTTCCCCCACTGGGACAAACAGGAGCTGGGAGAGAGGGGGACTTGGATTGGGAAAATGGCACATCAACGAAAAGGTTAAATACCTTTCAGTTCCTCTGCCTTTGCTCTGAAAAAAAATTGGCAGCCTCAGTAGTTGCATTTCAGTTTATAAAGATACTGTTGCATGATCAATCATGGGTCTCACACATGGAGAGCAATTTGACTTTTGAAATATTATCCATGTTATCCTTTACCTGCCAACCTAGGTTGTTTCCTGATCCATCTGGGATCCCATCCTCTGTGCAAGCTGGGCAACAGCTCAAGCAAGGAGGCATAGCATGGGGCAGGTGCTGACAAAGAAGCAGTTTTAGCGCCTCAGTCAGCACCGCAGGTGTCAGTCCTGGATGTTTAATGAGTTCAGCACCACGGACAGCAGTCCTGCAGCACCGGAATGGACAAGTTACCCCAGCTCTGACGTTGAGCAATTGACATGGTTTTAGAGCCAGAGCAGGAGACACCTTCATGGAGTTCCACCTCCTCCAGCTGTGCATCTGGTTTACTTAAAGGGTGAGGGTCACTGGTTTATTTGAGGTGGTAAGGGATTGGGAGGTAAGGGTCTGAGGAGATAGTTGAAGAATGCTTCCCAGATCCTCCCTGGTCACTAGAGGCATCTGAGGTCCACTCCTTGGAGTCAGAGCACATCACTGGGGACTGAGGCCATAGCTAGACCTAAAGTTTATCCCAGGATCATCCTGGGTTCGTCCCTGCCTGAGCGCTGGATGCCCTGTGTGGCACTTAGATGAACAGGTTTGGCCCCAGGACAATCCTGGGATAAACCTTAGGTCTAGCTACTACCTGAGAGAGCAATGTGGAAGTCTTGGAACCAGTTCCAATGTGGAACTGGTTCTGACTCCTCCCCAGAGTCACTGCAACTAACAACCTCAGTCTCAGAGGCTCTCTGTCCCAAGCCATGTCCAGATGTTGTTAACAAATGCAAGTTCCCAAGTTTAACCCAATTCCTTTGCCGAAATCTTGGACATAGAGATCTGCTGAGTGTTTTTTGTTTGTTTGGGAAGTGTGTTTTCAGAAGTCTAAAATTGCTTCTGCATGGCCCTTGTTTCTACATCCTTTTTTTAGTGTTATTCAAACCTACTTGTTGTAATAGAGATTCAGAGGTGTCCTCTAGCTTCCGTCAAGAACAGATGCTGCTTCTTTTGAAATAACTTAAACTGTTTATTTTGGGATGAAGTACAAAAACCAGAGCCTCTAACTACTGCTACCAATCTCAACAACAACAACAACAACAACCAAAGATTCTTCTTCCTGCACTGTCCCTGGGAAGCAGATGGTCCTTCCTCAAAATATTAACTCTCCGTTCACTACTTGTTACTACTTTCATTATTACTGCATTATTAAGTAATTTCCAGGTTGCTTCTTCCAAATGAAGCCAATTCAGAGTGAGGATGATCTTCTTATATCACCTTTCCCACACCCATGTTCCCCAGGAACTGGTGTACATAGGCGTACTACCTCTGCGGCTGGAGGTAATATATAACCATCATGACTAGTAGCTATCAATAGCCTTATTCTTGAATTTGTCTAATCTCCTTTTAAAGCCATCCAAATTAGTGGCCATCATTACATCTTGTGTTAGTGAATTCCGGGGTTTAACTATGTACTGTGTGAAGAACTACATCTTTTTATCTCTCCTGAATCTCTGATCAAACAGCTTCATGGGAGAGCCCCACCAGGTCTTAGTATTATGAGAAAGGGTGAAAAATGTCTCCCAATCCACTTTTTTTTTTTAACCCTTGCTTAATTTTGTACACCTTTAATATGTCTTCCCTTACGCACATTTTTTTCTAATCTAAACTGTCCCGGATTTCATAACCTTTCCTCATAGGGGAGTAATTCCAACCCTTTGATCATTTTAATTGCTCCGTTCTGACCTATGATATCGTGTGTGTGTGTGTGTGTGTGTGTGTGTGTGCAGTGACCAGAACTTTACACAGTATTCTAAGTGTGATCTCACAATTGATTGTATACAAGCAGTATCATATTGGCATATTATTTTTGATTGGTTATTTATTTATTTATTTATTACAGCTCTACACTGCCCCATAGCCAAAGCTCTCTGGGCGGTTTACAAAAGTTAAAAACAATGAACATTAAAAACAAATATACAAAATTTTAAAAGCATATAAACAGCGATATCCATTTAAAACAGTGAGGATTAGTTTCCTAATGATGCCTAACATGGAGCTTGCTTTTTTCACAGCAGCCTCACCTGGGTTGACATTTTCATTGGGCTGTCTACCACCACTTCAAGATCTCTTTCTTGGTCAGGGAGCAGCTGCTAGCTCAGATTTGACCAGCTTGCATGTGAAGTTTAGACATTTAACTCCAACGTGCATCACTTGCTTACATTGAACTGCATTTGCCATGTGGATACCCAGTCTCTCAGGCCATAGCTAGACCTAAGGGTTATCCCTGGATCATCCAGGGGTCAAACCTGTTCATCTAGGTGACACACAGGGGATCCAGTGTTCAGGCAGGGGCGAACCCTGGATGATCCCAGGATAAATCTTAGGTCTAGCTGTGGCCTGAGTCTTTGCACGGTGATAACTTTGGTGGGAGATGATCTGGGGACTCTATGGCCATAGCTAGACCTAAGGTTTATCCCTGGATTGTCCAGGGGTCAAACCTGTTCATCTAGGTGACACACAGGGGATCCAGTGCTCAGGCAGGGGCGAACCCTGGATGATCCCAGGAGAAACCTTAGGTCTAGCTGTGGCCTTAATTTGTAGAGATCCTTTTGGAGCTCTTCACAATCTTTTTTGTTTTGTTTTGACCTCCTAAATATTTTGGTGCCTTCAGGAGCGCTGGCCACCTCACTGCTCACCCCTTACTCCAGACTACCTCATAATTTCACTTCCAAATTAATCTCATAATTCTCTACATGAAATTGAATGGTTTCCCCCACTTACAGGTCTTGCCTGTTTTCCCTTCTGCATCAGGAGTTTCTTCACTAGACTTAGGCCACAGCTAGACCGAAGGTTTATCCTGGGATCATCCAGGGTTTGCCCCTGCCTGAGCACTGGATCCCCTGTGTGTCACCTAGATGAACAGGTTTGACCCCTGGACGATCCAGGGATAAACCTTAGGTCTAGCTATGGCCTTACAGGATACCTTGTGGTGATGAAGGGCATAGGACACCCATAGCACAGCTTGACTGGCATTCATTGGTGTTTTATGGAGTACCTGAGAGAAATGTGAGGATTTCCTGCCTCCAACACACCCACCCACCAGTCCTTAGTTTTTAAAAGCCTGAATTTGAATCCCTGTACATTCAAATACATTAGTGCTTGATTCAGGTTGCCTCTTCATTTTTCCTGATAGCCTCCTCAGAAGCAGTTATGTGGGAGGCCGGTAGTCCTCCTTGCCATGTGCCCTACTGAATGCAGTTGGCGCAGATAGGTGAGCATTTTGTTTTGGTTCATTGCGGCTAAAGATTTCCCTAAACCTGGAAAATCCTTCATATCTGGGAAGAAAAGATTTGAATGATGGAGGAATTTGGGACAGACGCACTCACCTGTGTGTGGCTCACCGAAGGCCCGTCAAGCTGCCACCTCCACCACCCACTTCCACCCCTGGTCTCGGTGCCCGTGAGCTTCCTCACATTCACACCTTTAATCTTTACAGCCACTATTTATGCCAGGTAGAAGAAATGCAATTTCTGAAGCCCCCATTCTATGCAGCAATGGAGACTGCAGACAAGGGCAGATGGCTACTTGGCTCTTATTGGGCTGTGTGAGGCCCTAATTGATGTGAGGGCCTGCAAATGTGTCATGACGTTGATGGGGGGGTTGGAGTCCATCAGACTTGTGGACCTAGTCAGGTGCCTGTGACATCCCTAGAAGAAAGTGAAACTGACAGATGCGTTCTTCTCAGAGAGAGTTGCCCCTGTGCCTAGCTAAGATAACAGCTTCCCTTTTGCATATCAGGCTCGGGAGGGAATCAGAAAACAGTTTAAAATGCTGAGGATATTCCTGCTCACTCCCACCCCAATCCTTTTATATGAGCGTCAGAGCAGAATTTGTTGACTGCAAGGTTCAGAACATCCTCTTTGTATAAGCCTTCTGCTGGGCTGTGTTCCAGCCCTTCGTTACTTCGTATGTTTTATATTTCTGCAGCAGACATTAATTCTGTTAATTACTGTAGAATGGGGGTCAGCCGAGGTAGCGGTGGCAGCGTGCAATGTGTGTTTTGCATAATCTGTACGGCATTTTATGTGCCCTTTATCTCACGTGCTGTTTGCACAAATCCAGACAGGGTAGGTAGGACGCAATGTTCAAAAATGCGGCTATACATTCCGGCATGCGAAATGCTGTCAATGTGAGGCTGTCCTTGAAGGTTGGTTGGAGGCTTCAGCTGGCATGCAAAATGATCCCCTCCCCAATTTCCTGATGTAGATGAGTCACCAAGAAGAACACATTACACCAGTGATCCCGGATCTGCACTGTGTTCCTACAGCATATTAGCACAATTCAACATTCATCTATCAAACTCAGTGTTCGTGGTCCAACATACCTTTCAGAATATCTCTGTGTTCTTAGTGTAAGGGGAATTTAAGATGGAGTCGATGGGCATATCTACACCAAGCAGGATATCACACTATGAAAGGGGTATATAAAAGGCAGGAGCCACACTACTGCTTCATAGCGGTATTGAAGTGCACTGACAACTGTTGGGGGCCCTTTGACGCATGCTATATACCGCTTTCATATTGCTATATCCTGCTTGGTGTGGTTCCTGCCTTTTATATGCCGCTTTCATAGTGCAATATCCTGCTTGGTGTAGATGAGCCAGGTATGTGTCAATGGGCCCCAACAGTTGTCAGTGCACTTCAATACCACTATAAAGCAGTGGTGTGGCTCCTGCTTTTTATATACTGCTTTCATAGTGCTATATCCTGCTTGGTGTAGATGGACTATGTATGGAGCTCTGTGTAGAAACAGTAGGCACTTCTACACCAGGTGATATCCCAGGGATCATCCTGGGATCATCCCTGTGCATCCTCATGACGCACAGGGGATCCTGGGAGCAGGGTGGAATGATCTCTCCATTTCCCCGGGATATTGCCATACCTTTTTTTCTCGCTTTTGCCCATGTTCTCGGGATGATCCCGAGGACCGCAGGTGGTGTGGCCAGCTGTCCCGGCTCCTTCCTTCTTCCACGCAAGTAGCGGGGGACATCAGAGGAAGGAGCCAGGCTTGGGAGAGTCCAGGGAATCGGGGGTGGGGGGAGCAGGGACAGGACTTTTTTCTTTCCTTTTTTTAAACTTACTTTTGCACTGGAGTGCAGGTGCGCTCCAGGTCTTGCCTTTTTCTAAAAAAAATAAATGGTGGGTGTGATGTCCTCCTCCCTCCCTGGACGTCATGCACCATGTGTGAACGTAGGGGGAGGATCTTGTGATCAGCATATCACAAAATCCTCCCCCTCCCTCCCGGATCATCGGGAGGTGTAGACATGCCCGGTGTGTACTTGAAAGAAAGCAAAAGACAGGCATGAGGAGTAACTTGTTATGTTTTGGCAATTCAAAGTGCTACACAAACACTAAGTATTTAACATCTGTCAAGCTTTCCCCCCAATGACTCAGAGCAAGCACAGGTTATTCATATCTATTGTTGCTACTCTTCGGTGGGAAAGTATTGCAAAGTGAGTCAGCCTATAGGCCCTCTGGTCCAATCATGCTCTATGCTGACTGGCAGCAGCCAGTGATGTAGTAGTAAATGTGGAAGTGCAGAAGCTCATCATGATAGCCCATATAGCCATGCTGACAAGGAGAAACCATAGAAACCCCCCTCCTCAGTATGGTGTGTACTGATGAGGGGTGTACATACAAGCCCAACTTGAACTTGCTAAAGCTCCCCAAATGCCATTTCGAAGCCTGTTCTTCATGGTGCTGCTTTCTAACTTTTCAAACACATTGAGCTTTAACAGAAGATTTCCAGCCAGTTGAAATGCAACCTTTAGCTTTTAGTTAAAAATGCAACCAATCTTGCAAACAAGTATTAAACTGCTAGAATGAAGAGAGAGAGAGAGAGAGAGAGAGAGAGAGAGAGAGAATACAGCCTCTGTTTTGATATTGCTGTCATTGTCTAACTTCCTCTATGGCATTAATGCATCATAAATAAAAATTAATAGTAAAAGTTAGAAGTCTCATTGACCCTGTTCAGATGACATGCTAAGCCATGGTGGTTCAACACTCTGAGCAAAACATTATGGCTCAGCACGTCATGTGGACCATGACTTAGTATGTCATGTGAACTATTCCTAACCATGGTGGCTACATAACTGTGGTTTTAACATGCTCACTAACCATTTGCTGCAAAAGGGTTAGCAGCCTAACCATGGCTTAGTGTGTTGTCTGAACAAGCCCATTATCATCTTATTCACTTGACAAAGCAAGAATGATCCCTCCACAAATTGCCTTGGTGTTCCAGCCTGGGCCACCATCAAGGGTAGTCATGGTTGGGCATCTGTCATGGGCCCATAGCCCAGCAGGGGTCGATGACAAGAGCCCCCTGGAGGTGTTCCTCTTCTTCACCATTGCAACCTCACAGAGCTCCTTTCTCCTCTGTTTCTCTTCCAGTGTAGCAATGGCAGTAGCAGTTCTTTCAGATCTCAGAAAGAGGTCATTCCCAGACCCGCTGCCTGAGATCACATCAGACATTGTGCATTGTACCGTAGACCTTATGCATGCATGCATCCAATCCAATGGTGCTGTTCTGCCAGTGGCAGTGAACCACCTGCAGCCCCTGGGCTGCACCTCAAATCTTCTCAAGATGGTTGGAGGGCCCTCTGGAATAGATTTGGGATATTAACCAGGGTCTGCATGAGGAGGAGAAGAAAGGGAAGTCTTGTCACATGAAGAGAAGTCACATTGCGTGTGTGGATTTTCACTTGTGCCAGGGTTGGATCCAACCTATGTACTCTAGTACTGAGCAGTGTTACCCAGTTGGACAGGGTGGGGGTGGGGAATTACTGCACCTGATGCAGGTGCCACATCAAGATCTTCAAATAAGGGGTAGAGGATCTACACTTCATATCTTTCCTCTGAATCGCATGACAACTTTCCTGAATTCTACAAGGCAATCCTGGACATTGGGAAAACAGCCTCTGCAGGGTATGAATTTCACGCAGCCAGGTTTCCCTGCTTTGTTCATGAACCAGACCTAAAACTTTAACCTCCTCTAGTTCCCCATCTTGCTTTTCGGTGGAGCGGGCTCTGCTCTGTTTTTGATATTTGCTAAGCAAACACTAGCTGAGTGATCGTCGGGAGGGAGATTGTGGACACAGGTGGCGTACTGACATAAAAGCAGGAGGTGGAAATGGAGGACTATTTGCAGTTTGGTGTGCAGAGATGTTATTTACAGACACGGCACACAGGTCAGGTGCAAGTAACATGAAGGAGTGGTGAAGATCTCATCAATATCAGTAAGCATCCCATGAATGTCAATGGATATTTCCATTGCAACGTCTAAAAGTTCAATTTTAGAAAACTGGTGTATGTGGACGGGGTCACATTAGGGATGCTTCTCTCTCTCTCTCTCTCTCTCTCTCCCTCCCTCCCTCTTTGAGAATTCCAGGACTCAGGGGGGTAGAAGATCTTGGGCTTTACCACTTCCAGGATCCTCCCTCTGGGTCCATATGCCAACCATCATCCCAGAAGCCAACAGGGACATTCTGGTGCAACTTTTTTTTAAAAAAAATATTCTTATGTTAATGACAGATGTTGCAATCCTGTGCAACAGTAAGTAAAAAGAAGGATCAGTTACCTAGGGAGGTTGTGGGCTCTCCCACACTAGAGGCCTTCAAGAGGCAGCTGGACAGCCATCTGTCAAGGATGCTTTAGGGTGGATTCCTGCATTGATCAGGGGGTTGGACTCAATGGCCTTGTAGGCCCCTCAAACTCTGCTATTCTATGATTCTATGAGCACCTCCTGCCCCAGGGAACTCAGCACCACCATCCAAGGGATGGTGAAAATGCTGCCCCAACTCCACCCCCAATGGGCACGGAGCCACCTCACACAGCTCTGTGCCTGTTTGAGGACCTGGGAGCCTGCACCACATTACCCGCGGTCCTCAAGGTTGTCCCAAGACCACAAGGAAAAACAGGGAAACCATGGTTGCAGTTATCCTGGGGAAAGATACTGGTCATCTCTGGTTGAACCTGGGATCCCCTGTGTGTCATTTGGATGCAAAAGGATGACCAAAAGATAGGGAAAGGAAAGGAACCTCTTGTGCAAGCACTGAGTCATTACTGACTCTTGGAGGGATGCCAGCTTTCACTGACGTTTTCTTGGCAGGCCTTATAGCGGGGTGGTTTGCCATTGCCTTCCCTGGCTGTTATTACCTTTCCCCTAGCTAACTGGGTACCCATTTTACCAACCTCGGGAGGATGGAAGGCTGAGTTGACCTGAGCCGGCTGCCTGAAACCAGCTTTTGCGGGGATCGAACTCAGGCCATGGGGAGAGTTTCAGCTGCAGATAACAACCAAAAGATAACCCCAGGATAAATGGATGGTGTAGATATGACCCCCCTCTCTCTGCCTTCCGACCTAGAAGACATCCAGGAGACTTGCAAATCACTTCTGCCAAAGGCTTAAACTGGGGATTTTTGCTTTCTCCCATCCGTTACAACTATGAAGAGGTTTATGGATTTGTATAAATTCTTATACAAACAAACAAACAAAAACAAAATTATTTTCTCACCCATGTGCACTAGCCCAAATACAATAAACACAGCTGTTTCCAGCATAGAGGGGGCCATCATGTATCTGCCTGCCATATAGCTGTTAAAGATGAGAGGCTTGTCAGGAAAGAAAGAAAGAAAGAAAGAAAGAAAGAAAGAAAGAAAGAAAGAAAGAAAGAAAGAGAAATGACAACTGTGATTCAGCAGCATTAATGTGGTTGAATACAAAGAGATTCAAACCCAGACTTTTAAAAGCACAGCGCTCAAAGCCCTGGGCCTGGATTGACAAATCTGTCAGTTTCACTTTCGCTCACATTCACTTTTTTAAAAAATTGAACTTCAAGTTGTTGTTTTTTTTAATATGGAGACATGTGCAAAAGTACATTCTCATCAAAACACAATTGGAAAAAAAAATCTCACCCATCTCTAGTCTGAACTAATCGATGGCTTCTGAAATCAGGCCTCCACATTTGCCCAAGGGCCTCACGGGTCGCCCACCTATTGCATAGCAGTGGGGTTGACATTTCCATCATGCACCCATCTGAATGTAAGTAGGGGGTATAAATAAAAGAACATGAATCTTATATATAACATTGTGTGCATATATACCTCGGAGCAAAAAATGCTGGCGGAAAGCACTTTTTTCTTTCTTAGTGAAGAAACCTTCATTACAGGCTACATGGGTGTTATATTTAAGTCTTATATTAATTTAAGGATTAAGATATAAGTTCAACATGACAACAGTGTCAACATCGATTGCGTTCCCTTTCCCAATCCTCCTCCATCAGCAGGAATGGTGCAGGAAGGCAAAGGAAATAGTGGCCTTAGCTAGACCTAAGGTTTAGAATCATAGAATAGCAGAGCTGGAAGGGGCCTACAAGGCCATCGAGTCCAACCCCCTGCTCAATGCAGGAATCCACCCTAAAGCATCCCTGACAGATGGTTGTCCAGCTGCCTCTTGAAAGCCTCTAGTGTGGGAGAGCCCACAACCTCCCTAGGTAACTGATTCCATTGTCGTACTGCTCTAACAGTCAGGAAGTTTTTCCTGATGTCCAGCCGGAATCTGGCTTCCTTTAACTAGAGCCCATTATTCTGCATCCTGCACTCTGGGAGGATCGAGAAGAGGTCCTGGCCTTCCTCTGTATGACAATCTTTAAGTATTTGAAGAGGATTAAGTATATTCCAGGATCGTCCCGGGGTCATCCCTGCCTGCTCCTGGGATATCCTATGTGTGATTTACATGAACAGGGATGATCCTCGGATGATCCCGGGATAAACCTTTAGGGCCCCAGCTAGACCTAAGGTTTATCCTGGGATCATCCAGGGTTCGCCCCTGCCTGAGCACTGGATCCCCTGTGTGTCACCTAGATGAACAGGTTTGACCCCTGGACGATCCAGGGATAAACCTTAGGTCTAGCTGTGGCTGGAGATTCCATCTTGAGTCAAGCTGAGAAAGTGCGAAGATCAATCAAGGAAGTCTAATGCCGACTTTCGAGTGATGCGGTGACACCAATTTGCAGATCACGTTTCAGATGATATGATTTAAATTTTAATGAAAAGGAAGAAAACATTTATTTAAGGAATTGCTACCATAGTCAACAGTGCAACTCTATCCATACAACTGGAGAGACCCAATCATAATGCTCATTGATTTGAAAATTCAACAAACTTCATGGTTTAAAGTGAGAGATTATGCAGCCACTATTTTGCTGTGGTTTCATTTGTTATCTGATTGTATGATGATCAGCATATATTTGTTCTGTCTATGGCGTGCCACATTACATTTTCTGAATTATTTTCTGAACTGTGTGTAGTATTTATTTATGTATTTGAAAGAGTTTGACCTTCAGCCAGAATGGCTCCTAGATGCCTTTACATACAATCATTGAAACGGGATGGTCTCTGTGCACAGCTTTATAATCTGAAAAGGCGCAACACACAAGGGAAAAGGATGGGGAGGGAAGAGGAAAACAAGGCAGGGCAGGTGGAATGGTCTTGCTTCCCTTCTCATCTCCCTCTATCCAGTCTGCTGGACTTGTTGATGGTCATGACATTTACAGGGATGGATACAGACACTCACCTGGCCAATGATTATAGGCCCATACCCTACACTCTGTGCATGACATTCCATATATAGGCCAACATCCACATAGCTTTGCTTTGGGGAATGTCCCTTTCCTTTTTGAGGGGAAGGAAATGGACCAATTTTAGCTTTTTATATAGAGTTGATCCAATTGTGTGTGTGGGGGGGTGCAGCCATAGGCGTCGGTGGCAGTCGAAGCCGCCCCACAGACCGCGGCAGTAATGGTGGAGCCAGGTAAGCCCTCCTTCCCCCCTTCCCTGCCTCCGAAGCTTCAGACCGTTCTGAACCGCTTCAGGTCAATTTGGACCTCCCCCAACCTGCTCTGGAACCGGGTTTAGGAGGTCCAGATTGGCCTGCTCTGCTTTGGATTCAGGGATCCAAAATGGAGCGGAGCACACCCCTACTTAAAATGTTTTCCTTTCCAGGCAGAGAGTTGCTGGAGCAATACATGCCTGGAGCTCCCGGGCTTTTATGCCCTGGCTGCCTTGCTCCGTATAGGGCCCTGTTTGTTTGGGTTGCCTTGGACCCTTGCTTCTTGTACTGACTCTTACTGGTTGCAAGCTTCGCTGTCCTTCCACCCCCGAAACACGACAGGGATAGTGTTGTTATTATAGCACCACATGAAAAAAGAGGCCTACCTAGGGTGACCATATGGAAAGGAGGACGGGGCTCCTCTATCTTTAACAGGTGTATTGAAAAGGGGATTTCAGCAGGTGTCATTTGTATGCATGAAGCACCTGGTGAAATTCCCTCTTCATCACCACAGTTAAAGTTGCAGGAGGCCTGCCCTCCTATTTATCTGGTCATTCTAGTATAGCTCCTTGCAGCTTTAACTGCTTTGATAAAGAGGGTATTTCACCAGGTGCTGTATGCATACAAATGACACTGCCTGAAATTCCCTTTTCTACACAACTGTTAAATATATAGGAGCTCTGTCCTCCTTTTCATATGATCACTCTAGGGCTATCCCAATTAATGGGAAAACCATAGGGATAACCACTATTTTCTCTTTCTCTGTACAATGCCATGGTAACGATACAATGGCAAGATCTACACTACTGCTTTATAGTGGTACCAAAGTGCACTGACAACTGTTGGGGTCCATATACCACTTTCATACCACTTTCTTAGTGCTATATCCTGCTTGGTGTAGATCTGGTCATGTCACCACCTTTTGCCTTCTCACTCAATGGCATTTGTGGCCCCATGACCAAAATGTTGAGGAGTTATATTGCTGATGGATACCTAGTTGAGCTCTAATTGGGCTTTTAGACATTAAAAGGGGGTGGAAGAAAGAAGCCATCAGACCTTCCAATAAAGGATTTGCAAGTATCATCACAAACAACTTTTTAATTTTTATTTATTTATTTATTTATTTATTACATTTTTATACCGCCCAATAGCCGAAGCTCTCTTCACATTTTATTGTGAATTTAACAAAACATAACAAAGAGCTCCATCACGCCAGCGATTTATCGCACACTCGTCATGCCTGGTATGTGGTTTTGTATCCCAGTACTCACATGCCGTCATCCCTGTCCTGTGCTCATCTTGCTCCTTCCCCTCCGCGTTTCATTTCTTTTTGGAACAGGGGAAGTCTGGGTTTTTTTCCCCAAGAGACTTTAATGCGCCCTTAAGCCTCCATGTAGTGCTGTCCTCTGGCTTTTTCCTTTGTTGTGTGTGTGTGTGCTTTGAATGGAGTCTTGTTGATGAAAGGGGAGGGCGGGGTGGTTCTCCTCCTCCTTCAGCGCCCTGCGTGGAATGTAGGAATGAATGGACATTTTACTGCTCCAACCCCAGCCTCTTTGCCTGCAGCTATGATTTTAATTTTTGTGAACCGCCCAGAGAGCTTCAGCTATTGGGCGGTATAGAACTGTAATCAATCAATCAATCAATCAATCAATCAATCAATCAAAACTTGGGAACTTGAGAACTCTTACATAGATCTTTCAGCCTGCCAAGACTGAATCAGAATGGTTCATCTCTTGACTTTTTAGGATTCCCCCCCACTCACACATTTCCTCCTTAAAACCTTTTCCTGATAGTCCTAGGGTGACCGTATGAAAAGGAGGACAGGGCTCCTGTATCTTTAAAAGTTGCATAGAAAAAGGGAATTTCAGCAGGTGTCATTTGTATATAAATTCCCTCTTCATCACAACAGTTAAAGCTGCAGGTGTCCTGCCCTCTTTGAAATCTAGTCAGTTAGGGTGACCATATGAAAAGGAAGACCGGGCTCCTGTATCTTTAAAAGTTGCATAGAAAAAGGGAATTTCAGCAGGTGTCATTTGTATATATGGAGAACCTGGTGAAATTCCCTCTTCATCACCACAGTTAAAGCTGCAGGAACTATACTAGAGTGACCAGATTTCAAAGAGGGCAGGGCACCTGCAGCTTTAATGGTTGTGATGAAGAGGAAATTTCACCAGGTTCTCCATATATACAAATGACACCAGCTGAAATTCCCTTTTCAATATAACTGTTAAAGATACAGGAGCCCTATCCTCCTTTTCATATGGTCACCCTAGGTCACTCTAGTATAGCTCCTGCAGCTTTAACTGTGGTGATGAAGAGGGAATTTCACCAGGTTCTCCATATATACAAATGACACTTTCAATGCAACTGTTGAAGATACAGGAGCCCTGTTTGGATTTGTGAATAATCTATTTTCCTTTAGTTTGATCATGCGAAGCTGTGCCTCTCCAGTTCATAAAATAGAGATCTGCTGGTTCCCTTACTCAAGAGTAAATCCCATTGATTTCAACTGCATTTATATCCAAGTCATACTAAAATTAGATGCATGCTTACCTTTGAGTAAACCCCATTGAACAGAGAGAGACTTACTTCTGAGTAAACACATATAGAAATAACTTTTAATAGTGTGGTCACTCTGAAGCTTGCTTTTTTTTTTAAGTCTAAAACAGCAAAATGGAAAGAAGTGCTCTGCTTGTGTTTTTCCTTTTTGTATATAACTGTTACAGCTGGTCAGTTGCAAGGTATTGTCTTATCCATACCATATGAATTGTTCTGTCCCAGCATATTTTATGATCTAGATTTTCCAACATCGTTTTGGATGAGTATGTATAGTATGGTGTAAGTTGTTTGATGAGGTTGAATTTGATGGCCAGGTGATGGTGAATTATTTTTGCAGCTGTATTGTGCCTCCCCATATAGTCCATTCCTGCCAGAATTTTACATCCTTTACATTATTCTATACTACAGTGACCATATGAAAAGGAGGACAGGGCTCCTGTATCTTTAACTGTTGCATAGAAAAGGGAATTTCAGCAGGTGTCATTTGTATATATGGGGAACGTGATGAAATTCCCTCTTCATCACAACAGTTAAAGTGCAGGAGCTATACTAGAGTGGCCAGATTTAAAAGAGGGCAGGGCACGTGCAGCTTTAACTGTTGTGATGAAGAGGGAATTTCACCGGGTGCTGCCTGCGTACAAATGAGACCTGCTGAAATTCCCTTTTCTATGCAACTGTTAAAGATACAGGAGCCCTGTCCTCCTTTTCATATGGTCACCCTATAGATTCTATACCAGCCCATAACTGAAGCTCTCAGAGTGGTTTACAAAAATAAAAACATTAAAAGCAATATGCAAAATTTAAAACATAAAAAAACCCACAGAGCAGACAGTACACACACAGAGACATCATACAAAAAGTCTGAAACATTTTTCTGCTTTGAGCAGTCAGCCAAACTGTAAAAACAAATCCAGGATCGATTAAAACTCATCAAATGCTGCTAAATGCCTGGGAAAAGATTTTCAAATAAAATCTTTGTTTCAGCATCTTAAGTCATTTCCCTTCTATTCATGGGACAAATAAAGCAACTCCTATTGCTGATCATCTCTTTTGGGAAAGGTTCTACCTTTTCAGTACTATATACCAGGCACAAGTCTTAAGAAGCTTAAAACAGTTCTTACTGTTTTATTTTTTCTCCGACGATGGTTTGTGACGCCTCTTTAGTTTCCATGCTGTTATTTTTCCTCCTTATGCCTCTGTATCCTGACTTCCTGTGGTGGTATTTGACGTCTCAGTTGCTTTCTTTTTTAATGGCTCATTGTTTGGACTTTTTTTCTCTTTCTTTTTCTTTTTCTTTTAAACACAACACTTCCAAAATGCAAAAGGATAAGAAGTGATGAACTAACAGTGCAAGATATTCATTGCCATTCGTTTGCGCAACTTAGGAAATGCACAATTTCCAGAGCTGTGAGCCTGTCTGCTCTCCTCCGGAGACTCCATTGTTGGACACAACAGAGGCTGCACAAATTATGTATTTTCTACCTTGTGTAAATGGCAGCTGTAAAGGCCCCGTTTAGGCAAGGCTGAAGCCGTGAATGGAACGTTCATGCCTTTAATCTTGCGTAAATGGGTCCTTTACTGCTGCCATTTACATAGGGTGACCAACTGTCAGGATTTCCCCGGATTTGTCCTGGTTTTTGTTCTTTCCATGGTGTCAGGGGATTTTCTATAATTTTCAATA
This sequence comes from Elgaria multicarinata webbii, assembly GCF_023053635.1. NCBI lineage: Eukaryota > Metazoa > Chordata > Lepidosauria > Squamata > Anguidae > Elgaria > Elgaria multicarinata. The sequence goes on along the minus strand of NC_086177.1, from coordinate 106,757,394 downwards.
ATGTCCTGGAATGACACACCTTCCCCTTTAAGGCTGCCATTAGCATGGCAGGAGGGAATGACATGCTTTCTTGAGGCACATCATTCCCCCACCCCACCCTGAGCTCCAATTGAGGTCTTAAAGGGGAAAGTGGGTCATTCGTGGACATTATAGAAAAGGCCCCAATTGGAGTGGATGGTGGTGGTGCAGAATGAAATCCTTTCCCCTCCTCCACTCCAATCGGGTTCTTTAAGGTGGCGGGGGAATAACGTACTTTCTGCAGGACTCAGAAAGCTGCTTCCCCACACACACACACTAGGTGTCCTCTTTTTTGGTTTCCCAAATATGGTCACCCTACATTTACACAACTTGGGAAATATGGTATTTCTGGAGCCTTGATTGTGCATGACAATGGAGGCTCTGGAGGAGGGCAGATGGTCTCACAGCTCCAGAAATTGCATATTTCACAAGTTTTGTAATTGGGGCCTTTATGGCTGCCGTTTACAAAAAGTAGAAAATATGTAATTTCCAGAGCCTCTATTGTTGCACACAATGGAGGCTACAGACAAAATTGAATGGCTACCAGGCACTTTTCAGATGCCCGGGAGCTTGAAGAGTGTACCTGTGAATGCACCATTGGCCATCGAGCTGGGTCTAGGTGTGATGCAGGGGGGTGGGTTTCTGTTGGACTCCCGGACTCATGTGGGCACCCACAACTTACCTACTTCAGAGAGTAGAATTTTGGGGGATGGATGGCATCAGGAATTGATTTCTGAATCTTGAGACTGTTGGCCCTACTATCAGGGAAAGTTGCTTCAGGCAGCAAAATGTCTTGGCGGGGGGCAGGCCTAGAAATGAGATTCTAACACCTCACCAAGCTTTATTTTCAACTTTTCAAGATTATTTTTATCTTGTTTTATTTCCATGAGAATTTCTACCCTGCCCTTGCGAGGAACATGCATCACTGAAGACAGCTTACACCATTTAACATGAGTTACTGTTTGCCTCACAGAAGTTCTGTTGTTCATTGGGATTGTGTTACATGCCACATTGCAGTTAGATACGCCTGTTGCTGTTATTGTTGTTGTTGTTGTTTTGCAACTTTAAAATGTATCTCTTCCAGTGCTAGAGGTTACTAAGTTTGTTTCAGGCCGTTGCTAGACGAGGGTTTAGCACGGTCTGAAACCCGGGCTCACCTCTGTGCATGCAGATGATGCACAGGGGATCCCGGGGTCAGGCCAGGCTAAACCCTCCCTTGACCCGGGATAACCGGATCCACTCATGGCCCAGTTTTTCCGGCTGAGCCTGGGGCTGCGGAAAGCCTAGCTGGTTCCGCAGCTTTTCCCGGCTATGCAGCTTACTCGCGAGTAGCTGGGAGAATCACCAGGGGGGAGAGATGGGGCCAGGGGGGGAAGAGCAGACCTGTCAGGAGAGATGGCGGGGGAACAGCGGAGCCAGGATGGGGAGATCGCGGCCATGGTGGTGGTGGAGGGGGCATTGGACATGGCGAGCAGGGGGGCGAGCTGACGGGCAAGCGAGTAGGCGAGCGGATGGGCAAGCGGGTGAGTGGGGGGCCATCAGACATTGTGGGGGGGAAATTGGGGGCAGGGGGGAGAGGGGAACCCTTTATTTAATTTTTTAAAAAGTCTTACCTTTTCGTTGGTGCGCTCCTGAGCACATGGCCCCTTTAACTTTTTTTAAAAAATGGAGGATGCGACGGGGCTTTCCTTTCCCCGTCGCATCTGAAGTGTGGAAAGGAGTGACAGCCCATGCTACTTCTAGTGCGGGCTGGCTGCTCCTCCTACACGGATTCCGAGGTAGGTCTAACAAGGCCCTCAGTCTAAAGCTTTGGAGCACAAAGCAAATTGATTGCTTCCAAGGAAAACATTTCATTTGTGCTTACACCGCAGAGCTGGAAATGGGCAACTGAAGTTAATGGTAAATTCACATTGGATTGGGGAGTCTTTCATGCTCTGCTAAATGACTTGGGTTCCCCATGCCCCCCACCCGCTCCGTCGTTCTGTCATGTCAGGGAAAGTTTCTCCCCATTTGTGTGTTTAGACAGCCATTTCCACATTTCAAGGTGCGCTCAAGCATATAACTGGATGTGATTTTGCACCACATCTGGCAGGTGTACTCTCGTTCGCCCTGCCTAGATCTCCTGATTACTGCACTCCAGGAACTAAAACCTCTGGTGTGTTTAGCCACTGCAGATTACAACCCTAGAGGTTGGACCTGTTCCAGCTCAGGTAATTTCATTTTCTTCATAACCATGTCCCGAGTCCACTGCTACCTGAAACCATTCCTTGCCTTGTTCCTCCAAACAGATGGCATGACAGATGAGATGAGACATGCCAGAAAACATTTTGCTACCTGTCTCAGGTAAGCAAAACTGCCACATTTAACAAAGTCGACAGGTAGGTTGAGGATGGTTTATCTCACAGACACAGATATCCTATTACGTCAATAGTCACATAGCACTGTGTTATTCATTGCCACTCCCTTAAAGGAAGATGAGAAGCAAAACCTTTGTGACATGAATAAAATTAAAGGTGTGCTGTCTAGCACAGCCTGTTACGTTTCATACAGCTGAATTTGCTGTGAACACCTCCTGACTCAGGGCCTTGCTAGACCTACCAGTTAATGTGGAGGGGAGAAGGAGAGAGGCCACGCTGCAGCTAGCGTGGGCCCTCACCCTTTTCTACATGTAAGACGCGACGGGGAAAGGAAAGCCCCGTTGCGTCCTGCACTTTTTAAAAAAACTTAAAGGGCCATGTGCGCAGGAGTGCACCAACGAAAAGGTAAGTCTTTGGGTTTTTTTAAAAAAGGGTTCCTCGCTCCCCCCTGCCCCCAATTTCCCCCCCACAATGCATGATGCCCCCCTCGCTCGGCTCCCTCGCTCGCCAGTCCGTCTGCTCACCTCCCAATCCCCCCCTCGCTCGCTCACCCCCTCAATCACTCACCCCCTCACTCGCTCACCAGCTCACACCCCACTCGCCATGTCCACCCCCTGCTCGCTCGCCCACTCGCCATGTCCGATGCCCCCTCCCCCATCCATGATCCCCCGCAGCCTGATGGGCACAGCACGGCTTCTCCTGGCTACTCGCAAGTAAGCGAGCAGCCGGGAATAGCCACAGAACTAACTAGACCTTCTGCCAACAGAACTAACTAGACCTTCTGCCCGGGGCTGCGGAAAAACTGGGCCATAAGTGGATCCGGTTATCCCGGGTCAGGGGAGGGTTTAGTCTGGCCTGACCCCGGGATCCCCTGTGCGTCATCTGCATGCACAGCAGGGAGCCTGGGCCTTGTACTGGGCTAAACCCTCATCTAGCAATGGCCTCAGGCAAGCTCATGATGCTACTCTTTCGACTTAAGGATGTTGCCTGTTGTGTATTGTAAATGTTTGGTTTGCTTGGTTGGATTTTTTCCCCTTTTGACAATAACATAAGAACATAAGAAGAGCCCTGCTGGATCAGACCAAGGGTCCATCTGGTCCAGCATTCTGTTCACACAGTGGCCAACCAGCTGTTGACCAGGAATGTTCAAGCAGGACACAGGTACAACAGCAGCCTCCTGCCCATGCTCCCCAGCAACTGGTGTATACAAGCTTACTGGCTTTGATACTGGAGGTGGCACATAGTGCCAGTGTGGTTTAGTTGCTAAGGTGTTGGACTGGGAGTCGGGAGATCCGGGTTCTAGTCCCCACTTGGCCATGGAAACCCACTGGGTGACTTTGGGCCAGTCACAGACTCTCAGCCCAACCTACCTCACAGGGTTGTTGTTGTGAGGATAACATGGAGAGGAGGAGGAGGATGTACACCGCCTTGGGTTCCTTGGAGGAAAAAAGGCAAGATGTAAATGTAATTTTAAAAAATCAGGATTAGTAGCCATTGACCTGCAATGGGTTGCCTCGTACACTTGACTGGAGCAACCTCCATGGGGCACAGGGTCACAGCTTCATTGGATACAGTTAAATAAGGACTAAATCATGAGCATCTTTGGCTGTTTCTACACCTTCATTTCCCCCAGGATAATCCCAGGATCATCCCTGTGCATCCAAACGCCACACAGGCGATCCCAGGAGCAGGCAGGGATGATCCCTCTATTTGCCTGGGATAATCCTTAGGTGTATAAAGGGCCTTTGATCCAATCAAGAGAGCTGGTTATACTCCAGCAGCCCTCTCCTGAGCAAATCCATGCTAGCTCTAGACAGTGGTTTGGAAGCTACCATATTCATGCTTTTTCTTACTGTCTCTCCTCCATCAGGGCAAAGCCAGTCAGCAACATGATGTAGGAGGGACAAGCCAAGCCACATTCTCAGTTGCTTCAGGTTGTTCGCGAGGGTAAGATCCATTAAGTCGATTGGGTGTTGGCGTTACCTGCCCTTTGTGATCAAAACAGTCAGACAAATATGCAAACAACCACCCATGTCAAGAAAGTAAGGAGCAAATATTTCTACAGCTAGTTCAGAGATGCCACCCCCACCCCCCAATTCCTACTTAGGCCATAGCTAGGGTGACCATATGAAAAGGAGGACAGGCTCCTGTATCTTTAACAGTTGCATAGAGAAGGGAATTGTAGCAGGTGTCATTTGTATATATGGAGAACCTGGTGAAATTCGCTCTTCATCACCACAGTTAAAGCTGCAGGAGCTATACTAGAGTGACCAGATTTAAAAGAGGGCAGGGCACCTGCAGCTTTAACTGCTGTGAAGAAGAGGAAATTTCCCCAGATTCCCTATATATACAAATGACACCTGCTGAAATTCCATTTTCAATACAATTGTTGAAGATACAGGAGCCCTGTCCTCCTTTTCATATGGTCACCCTAGCCATAGCTAGATGGGGCTTTATCTCGGGGCAAACCCCGGGATCATCCCTGTGCATCCATGTGACCAACATAGTTATCTTTTCGGCGCCAGGTCAAGACTTTTCTCTTTTCCCAGGCATTTAACAACACTAAGGTGTTTTTTTTTTTAACAGACCCCAGAACTGTTGTTTTTAAATGGATACCGTTGTTTTTATACTGTTTATGTTTTTGATGGTTTTTAATTTTGTACACTTTTTAATATTCACTGTTTTTAACTTTTGTAAACCGCCCAGAGAGCTTCAGCTATGGGGCAGTAAATAAATGTAATAAATCAAATCAAATCCCGGGATCAGGGAGGGATCATTCCTCCCTTGCCCCGGGATATAGCCCTCGCCTTTGGCCCCAGTTTTTCCGCAGTCCCGGGCTGAGCCTGAGACCGCAGAATGTGTGTCCAGGTGCCACTGGTTGACCTGGAGCCACATGATTCCTTATGAGGATCTGGGAGCTGCGCCCATCGGTGGTAGGGTGGGGGGAGCAGAGAAATTAAAAAAAAACAGCACTTACCTTTAGAGCACAAACATTCGTGAGCTTCTATCTCTTTAAAAAAAATTAAAATGGCGGCTGCGATGCCTCTCCTTCTGAGGTCGTCATGCATCGCATGTAAACAGAGGAGGGATCTTGCAATAAACACATCGCGGGATCTTCCCACCTCTGTTGCAGGCTAAACGTTAGGTCTAGCTAAGGCCTAAGTGTCCCCATGGATAACAGGCTAATTCCTTATTGTAGCAAAGCGTAGGCTACAGGGGTGCTGCACCAGGAAAAGAGGGTTTGGAGGATTCATGGCTAACTTATGTAGCAACCTGCACTTTCCTCCCTATGGGCTAGGCTGCACCATGTGGGCCAGAACAACTGCACTCATTATCTCCTGCCCCCACAAGTGTTGGGGAGAGATGGGGGCCATAGCTAGACCTAAGGTTTATCCCTGAATCGTCCAGGGGTCAAACCTGTTCATCCAGGTGACACACAGGGGATCCAGTGCTCAGGCAGGGGCGAACCTTGGATGATCCCAAGATAAACCTTAGGTCTAGCTGTGGCCAAAGTTGCACCAGCTGAATGATGAGTGGCATCAGTCTTTTCAAAACATATTTTCAAACCATCCTTACTGCCTCCTATTCAGAGATATGAAAGAGCTATTTAACCACGAGTGTTGTTTGTATGTGTACAGGTTTCAGTGCTTTGCTTCATTCAGTTCACCTTGAAAAAAGAAAGGGGGAAAAAGCATGTTGCTTAGCATTTGATTCTTCGCTTACCTATGCGCTCATTGTTTTATTTTAGATTTCTTTCTTGTAGACATTTTTATCAGTCTTCTTTAAAAATCAAGACTCTTCCCAAACAGCTCACAAAAGGATAGAGAGAAACAGCAGTACAACAATTAAAGATACAACAAGCTGGTTAAACACACACACACACACACACACACACACACACACACACACACAAACACACAGAGTAATTCTAGTCACTTCACTTTTAGACATGCACAATGCTGAAAACAGTTCTCAACAACAACAACAAAAAAACAATATATCCAGCAAGGAGCATGAAATCAAACTTTAAGAGCCTGGTGGCAGGAATAAACGCATCACAAATGAAAGAACCCCCTGCTGAGATATCCATGTGATCAGGATTGCACCAGCTGGCCTGGCCACAGACCTCCATTTTCTTTGTTTATTTATTACAATACTTTTTAAAACTTCCCTTCAACCTTGCAGATTCCAAGAGCAGTATACAAACATAAGTTTTTCAAAAATGTAATAAAAGTGGGGGCATTAAACAAAAAATACCACATCATGATAAAGACAGCCAATATTATGAAAAGTGTTGTATTAAACCACAAACAATAAAACAAAAAAACAAAATAGGTTTAAGTAAACTGATATGAAACAATGTTCAAAATTCAAATGCAGCTATACATACTAAAATAAAATCAACTATTTGTAGAAAATATATTTAATCATTAAACAAATTTAAACACTTTAAATTTACACTAAATAGTCTAAAAACATACAACACACAACTAACTCAAACGCATTCAGACCACCATAGTTTTCATCAGTGGGAAAAATTTAAACATTTTTTTTAATATATATCTATATCTATATCTATATCTATAGATATAGATATAGATATTGCCCCAAATACAAGAATTTCCATTACGACCAAAAATTGGCTGCTAAAAATCTTCTCTGCATCCTTCTATTTTGAGGATACAACAGAAAAAATGGGGGCTTAGCATTCCCTCCTGTCTCTAAGAAACATGACTCCCAAATTGTATCTGAAGCATAGATAAGATCTTTGGTGGGTGCAGACAGGCTTGTAAAACCACTGCCTTCAAAAGCAAATGTACGGTAGGCTGGAAGTTTCACAGCTACCAATTGTGTAAGTGGCTCTTTGCTAAAAACAAGGCCAAGCTGCCATGTTTATGCAAAATAGTGGCTCAGTATGGGATTGGGTGACTGAAGCTCAATGTGCACCAAGTTGGGCAAAGACAAGGATCCACGGACTGGCATCCAGGGTGCCAAGCCAGTGAAAAATCAGTCACGCACAACTAGGGTGATCATATGAAAAAGAGGTCAGGTCTCCTGCATCTTTAGCAGTTGCATAGAAAAGGGGATTTCAGCAGGTGTCCTTTGTATGCATGTAGCACCTGGTGAAATTCCCTCTTCATCACAACAGTTAAAGCTGCAGGAGTCCTGCCATCTTTTGTATCCAGTCACTCTAGTACAGCTCCTACAGCTTTAACTGTTGTGATGAAGAGGGAACTTCACCAGGTGCTGCCTGCATACAAATGACACCTGCTGAAATTCCCTTTTCAATACAACTGTTAAAGATACAGGAGCCCTGTCCTCCTTTTCATATGGTCAACCTTACCCACATCATTGATATGATATCATGGCATTGAGCCTCCTATGGGTGGGGAATGGGTTCAATCTTCCCTCCATGCATTCTGAAAACATATGGAGCAAACCTCTTGAGAAGGAGAAGAGGAATCGTCTAAAATCACATTTTTCATTTCCCTATTCAACATCTCTCTGCTGTGGCAGAGCTTTGCAGCGTTCTGCAACTTAGAAGGATGGGGAAAAATAAATCGGATTTGGGAATTTAGGGAATTGCTCATGTCATGCAGCCTTTACATTTCTCCTTCAGAGAGCAAAATGAACAGCTCAACAATGGGACAAGAGAAGTGCTCACTAACCTCCATGATTGCTTTGACAAAAACTAATCCATTGACGTGTGGATCGTACAGGATTCCCGGCATCTTATGAAGCTCTGAATTGCCTAACCAACAAATAGTCAAGGATTTCCTTCATGGAAGATGGAGAAAATGCCTTTTGTATTCACAATGGTGGATCTATGGATTTGTGAAGAATCCGCTGTGATGGATTTTTGGGGGGCAGTGGGAGGGGATGGATTTCTTTTGCCTGCAGCCTCCGGAAACCAACATAGATGCTTTTTTTTTTGCGTTTAAAATCTCATACATTTCAGGACTTGCAATGAGCTCTGTGGAATCAAAAAAAAGTTCCATGCACACTTTTGAAAAGTGCATTCAGAAAAGTATTTACATTTCAAAATGGGCATGAGAATGCTTTAGTGGAGTTGTACAAAAATGCATACAAAAAATGCACTTTTTTAAAAGTGCGTCCCCCCCAAATTCAATACAGATTTATGTCTGCGAAAATAAAACAAAATGCTAGAAACTAGCATGGAATGGACATGGCTATGAAAAATGGCAGATGTCTGCAGAAGTAGGTACGAGACATCAGTATATTCATAGGTGGAACCAAAAGTAAATGAACAGTTAGCAGCGAGAAATTCTTAAAGGCTGTTTAATTTATTCCTTTAGCATTTATTCATGTAGGACATCTCTATCTATCTATCAATCAATCATCTCACCTTGCTTCCATCATGCTTCTCTGCCATGGTTTGTTCCTGGTATCTCAAGTTCAGTGGCTTAGTGCCATTGTACACGGAGGTTCACTTCGGAGCTATGAATTGCTATGAGCCAAAACTGTCTTCTATGAAGATGGAGAGTTTCTGGCCTCTGCGGAAATATTGGTGGCTACTGTTGAGGATGAACAAAAAGGAGATATAAGATGATGATGATGATGATGATGATGATGATGATGATGATGAAGATGATGATCAGTGTTTTATGTATCCAGCTCAGCTCTTTTCCCCAGACACTTTATTGTAACTGAGCACGTCTTAGTGTATGAGTCACTGTTGCCCTTTATTTCAGAGACTGCTTATTATTTTGGTCCTTTGAATCTGACTTCATTGATTTCTGAGCTAGCAGCACACACAGACAGAAAGAGAGTGCGAGGAACAGAGGGAGATTTTTCTCTTCTTCTTCCGGGACTGTATTTCATAATCGTAATGGGGGTGGGGGGTTGATTTTTGTATATATAATTCTATTTTTCCACCAAATTCCAGCCTCCTCGGAAATCTGAATATAACATAGTGCCTGCCAAATATCTTATGAATATCTGTGTGCGTCCTAAGCTGGAAAGAATCCCCCCCCTCCTTTTGAGCCACTGACTCAGATCCTCGGGTGTTTTGTTTTGCTCCATTGTCCTTGACATTTTTCCTTTCTTTTTGGGGATGAATTTGGTGATGGAAACGGACGAGTGTGACGGAAATAGCAAGGCTTATTATTATTTTTTGCTCCAGAGTAACTCCACAGTGCTGGACAGATTGATTAGCAGTCAGGTAGGTTGGATAAGCAGGTTGCCGTGTGTTGGTGAATGGCGATTTTCAGAATCTAAATGATCCTGTGTGTTTCTTGTTCAGTTATCCAGTTCTTGTTCAGTGTTGTTGGGTTTGCTTGGCCAGGTTTACATTGCTTGGCATGTAAGAACTTGATGTTTCAGTACTTGATAACTAGGAAGTGAGTATATGACCCGACACCACAGAAAGATCTTATATTTAAAGTGATGCAAGGTGAATTGACAACTTTAAGCCAAATTTGTGGGGCATTGGAGTTCAATAGCACAAGTGAAGGAAGCATAGATAACAGGTATGTGATTTTAGACCCAAGACATAATTGTATTTATTTATTTATTTTTATTGCATTTCTATTATTTATTTATTTTATTACATTTATATACCGCCCCCCAGCCGAAGCTCTCTGGGCGGTTTGCAACAATTAAACACCCAATAGCCAGAGCTCTCTGGGGCACGGAGTGAGGGTAGATGCAGACAAGCCGGAGAGTGTTCAGAGGAGGGCAACCAGGATGATCAGGGGTCTGGAAACAACGCCCTATGGGGAGAGACTGAAAGAACTGGGCATGTTTAGCCTGGAGAAGAGAAGGCTGAAGGGAGACATGATAGCACTATTGAAGTACTTGAAAGGTTGTGACAAAGAGGAGGGACAGGATCTCTTCTCGATCATCCCAGAGTGCAGGACACGAAATAATGGGCTCAAGTTACAGGAAGCCAGATTCCGGCTGAACATCAGGAAAAACTTCCTGACTGTAAGAACAGTACGACAATGGAACCCATGACCTAGGGAGGTGGTGGGCTCTCCCACACTGGAGGCCTTCAAGATGCAGCTGGACAAGTATTCTTTAAGGTAGATTCCTCCATTTAGGTGGTTGGACCCGATGGCCTTAAAGGCCCCTTCCAACTCTACTATGCTATGATTCCATGAGTGTATGAAATGGGCATGTGTATTGCCTCATTTATGAAACACAAATAATATTTCTCACCTCCCCCTTCTGTTCCATACTTTACAACTGCTTGTATGTGACTGATATGCTAGAGCAAACAGAAACTGTTTGCCAGCCAGGATTTTTTAAAAAATAAATATTCTGAACATGTACAGTTTTGCATTTTGCTGTAGGAAAGGAGTGTATATTTTTAAAGTAAACACACACACACACACACACACACACACACACACCCCTACAAAATGAGCATTGACTATAACATTACAAAGAAGATGATGAAGATGATGAAGAGAGGATGCTGCAGTAAGCAGCATCAGACCCATTGGTCCAGTTCGCAGTATCAGAATTACCCTCACCATTGTGGCTTGCTCTGTCTATGAACCCAGCAAGTGTGGCTTGTTGACATGGTTAGTAAGCCATTCAGAACCAAGGGCTGTTATAGGGTTCTTGCACGGCTAGTTAGCCATGGCAACAAGCCACCCTTGTCAGGTTTGCATGACATATGCAAATCCTCCCTGGCATGCAACTGGCATGAGTGGCAGGGACAATAAACCACTATGGCTTGTTCCCCCCCCATTGTGATAATCCAAACTGGGCTATTGTGTCCTAGCATGCCCTTGTTGAGATCATGGGCTATTGTGTCCTACCATGCTAATGTTGAGATCCTGTTTAATGCTGCCCCATCTCCTGACACTCCCTGGGCCTTCCCTGAGGTGTGGAGTCCTGGACTTCAGCCCTGTGTCCAGACTCAATTGCATCACTAGAGGAAATCCCTCCAGTCAACTTTTGATAATGGGGACGTAGAGGAATGAAACTCACTGGACTGGTGAATCCAGTGACCATCTGTCAGGGATGCTTTAGGGTGGATTCCTGCATTGAGCAGGGGGTTGGACTTGATGGCCTTGTAGGCCCCTCCCAACTCTGCTATTCTATGATTCTATGATTCTATGGTGTGGTGGCTGCAGATGGCAGATACTTTTTTTTCTACATGAAAACCTCTGTCAGAGTGATGCTAAGTCCTGTTGCAGTCATTCTCAGTGAATTTGGAACACAGAAGGCCAGCTGCTGATAGCCAGGAGAAGCACTAGCCTGGACTGGTGAGGTTTGCCCTCACTCCACCCTGAATGCCGCCTAAAATAGGTGAAATGCTCTTCCCCATTTTCCACGACCCTGTGAATGGGGTTGAAAAAAAGGGGATGGCATTTTCGGCCAGGGCCAGGAGTTATGGGTGTCATCACTCATTCTTGCATGCAAATCACCACTTGAGCTGCAGTCAGTTGAATGTCCTGTCTGAATCAGTCACAAAACCGACCAAAATTGTTTTGATCCCACATATCCTAGATTGCTAGGACTGATCCTGTTCCATAAGAATTGCTGGCAATGCCCATCAGTGTGACCACAGTCTGCCCCTGTTGATTTAGGTCTCCTGTGAACAGGACATCAATCAATATTCTAAGAATCCAAAGAAATCCATAGAAGTTTTTGTCTGGGGGTAGTTGGGTTGATTTTTTTATCAGAAAAGACACAGAAAGAGGAAATCAGAATGATCAAAAGGCTGTAGTACTTTTCCTATGAGGAAAGACTAATGTTGCTTCTGATTGTTAAGATCACCACCTGAATCTCTTGTCTGGATGCCTCCACCTACAATGGTGCAACAGGTGACTACCAGGAAAATAGGCTTCTTTGTAGTGGCCCCTGCCTTTCCCAGGAAGATCCACCTGGCATCCTCGCTGGATGCATTTAGATGACAGGCTAAAACCTCCTTCTTCTAGCAGTCATTTAATTGTTAAGCTGTTGCTCTGGTCATTAACTTCATTGCTGTCTCTTTAATATTTTAAAATATATTTTGCTGTATTGTTGGGATTTATGAATGTAAACTTCCCTGAGAGCATTTGTTGGCTTGGTGGTCTAATATTACATGAATCAATCAAAACTGGTTTTCTCTACGGATTGACAAATTAGTCAGTATTTCTTTCTCCCACATTCAAATTTTCTAAATCTCAAGTTCTTCCCTCTCACAGATTTGAAGAATTTTGCTAATTGTGGTTGTTTTATGATGGTTTTAATTTTTGTGAACCGCCCAGAGAGCTTCGGCTATTGGGCGGTATAAAAATGTAATAAATAAATAAATAAATAAATAATGCTTATCAAAATGGACTGGAATGGAATTCTCATCCATCTGCAACAGCCAAATTAAGTAGGTATAGCTATTTGCAGTTTGGAGAGGACCATGATGTGCCTGTCTGCCATGTAGCTCTTAAAGATGAGAAGAAAAGAAATTCAGCACTAATATGGTTGAATACACGGGGATTCATTCCCAGACCAGAGCAAGTCACTCAAATCCTTAAGCCTGGTTGGACAAATCTGTCCATTTTGTTTTCTTCCTCATTCAACTGGGAAAAAAAGTCATTTTTTTATGGTGCTGAATATGATGATATTTGTGGTAATTTCTTATCATGTTTTGCCCCTCTAGGAGAAATGTATACTCCTGCAATTTTAGACAACCCTACATTGCTTGGCTAACTGGGCAATATAAGACCTCTGATGAAGAGATTTCACCTGTCTTTTTGTGGGTTTGACAGGCTTGCCTTGGCCAAAGGTGTTGGAGAGAGAGAGAGAGAGAACATTGGACAACACGTTAGTCAATGGTGGGTGGAGTAGTCAACTCACGGTTCTGTTTTTTGCAGCTACTCCCCACAAAACATGTTCCTACACAACTGTGGGTAGTTGAGGCTTGCATTGAGTGGATTCATTGTCAAACCGGCATTTGACTGACACAGGGCTTTGCTAGACCTGCTGGCTTACGCTGGCAGGGAGGCGGGGCCAAGGCGCGGTAACGTTAGCGCGCCTCGCCCAGGCTTCCAGATGGCGGAGTTGCAGGGAGGACGCAAGCCCTGCGGCGTCCGCCATTTTTGTTTGTTTGTTTGTTTAAAGGGGCCCCGGGTGGCCCGAAGACTGCAGCAAGGTAAGGGGTGTTTTTTAAAAAAACCGGGGGGGGGAAGGATGGCAGGGTGGGTGGCAAGGGGGGAGGGCCGCGTGCCGCTGCCCGAGCAAGCAGGCGAGCGCCGCTTGCCCGGGCAAGCGCCGCTCGCCTGCTTGCTCGGGCGGCGGTGGCGCACGGTGCTCCCTCTGTCACCCGCTCTCCCCCCTTGCCACCCACCCTGCCATCCTTCCCCCTCCCCTCTCTTTCCCCCCTGTCCCCGGGCCGATGGGCACAGCGCTCATATGAGCGCTGTGCCAGGCAGGTCCACGGCTTTTCGCGGCTATTCGCGAGTAAGCAAGTAGCCGCAAAAAGCCGCAGAAGTGGCTATACGTTCCCCAGCTCCGGCCTCAGGCCGGAGCTGGGGAAAAAGCGCGTCATAAGCGAATTCGCTTATGGCGCGTTGGAGGAGGCCTCACTGCAGCCTGCCGCCGGATTCCCCTGTGCATCATCTGGACGCACAGCAGGGTAACCAGGTTGGAAGGCACGCTAAGGCCTCGTCTAGCGACGCCCACAGCCCCTCTCCCCACCCTCCCTCCTCCCTTAGTCCTCCCGGTGCTATCCCAGCTGCCTCTGCTTGTTGTGCCGGCTATAGCAGAGTGGCCAGCACAGCTTTGGCCACTCTTGCTGAGGAGCCCTATAGCCAGGTGAAAAAGTCCATTGAATGGGTCACAAACTCCACTGGCTCAGTTCAGTAAACACAATAATCCTTGATTGAGCAACTAGTCCACTCTGCAGCCGGTTGTGTTTCTCCAGTGTTTGTTTGTTTGTTTGTTTTGATGGAAAAGTCAACCGTGGGGTGGTTTTTGCCTGACCGATGACACAAATACCAACCATTGACCATTCAACTGACCGTTGACTACTAAAACTACTGGCGGTTTTTGTGTTGTGTGAACTGAGCCAGAGAGAGAGGGAAAGAGAGAGAGAGGGTGGGATGGATGATCTATTTATCTATCTATCTATCTATCTATTTATCTATCTATCATCTATCTATCTATCTATCATCTATCTATCTATAGCTGATCTTTCTGGCTGTCCCAAATGGAGAACCAGGCAAATCAAGATGAGGGCAAGTGTTCTTGTACTGACTCAATGGGTATTGAATCCTCATATGTATACAATGATCTTTCACGAGCTTGCAAGTATTGCTAAACTCAACTGGGTAACTTAAAAAAAGTAGAGATGTTGGAGGCATCCAGTTTAGGGCTTGAGTTCAGTGAGTTGTCACCAGCTCAGCACCCCTCCCCAATCCAGCTTGTGGACCCCCAAACTTGCCCAATTCAGTGTACACTGTGCCGAGAAAGCTTGCAGTTCTGCACTTGTCCACACACCATCTTTTGACCCAAAATTCAGGTAAGCCATATATGGAAATATATGCACAAAAAGATGGCTGCAAGTAGCACAATTTATGCAACATTGCAGGGTGTTTTCCACAAGTGCCCTGAAAAACCTGGGCCGGCACTGACCCCAGGTGTACGGTGGACAGGTTAATTTGGACAAAATGTACACGTCTAAAATGTGAAACTGTTCCAAGAGTAGATGTAGATTGATTGTTTTATTTTGTTTGCTTGCTTCTTTTCATTTGAGGAGGGGGAAGTGTCAGGAGGAACACATATATCTATTTTGCAACCTTTGGGATTGCTATGACCATGGAATCAAGCTGTTTGTGCATGCGCAGGCATCTGGACGTAGAACAAATGTAGAGAACTGTGCGGCATCTCCACAATGAACTCCTAAATCCTTGAACCTGGCCTGGAACTTGAAACTTGCAGGTTGTTCAAGACCACTTGTACAAAGGGGGCGTCCAGAGCTCTACTTTCTGCTCAGCCCTGATATAGTGTTTCAAGAAGCTTCTGCTATCAAGCACTACTTTTTCCATCTGCTTAGACCGCTCCAAACTACTTCCTCCTTTCTTTCCCGTTCTTTAGGTGATGACCTGAAAACATCATGTCGGAGGTCCAGGGAACTGTCGAGTTTTCTGTGGAGCTGCACAAATTCCATAATGTGGATCTCTTCCAGAGAGGGTGAGTCAATTACAATTCTTGTAAAGCACACGAGCAAGACAGCAGTATCTTGAAATAAGTCAGACTTCCATGGTTAGAGGAGAACCATCCCCTCTCTTTCCAATGTCCAGAGGCTCATGTACACCAAGCAGGATATTCCACTATGAAAGCAATATGAAAGTGGTATATGGAATGTGTCAATGGGTCCCAACACTGGTCAGTGCACTTCAATATTGCTATAAAGCTGTATTGTGGCTCCTGCCTTTGATATACTGCTTTCATCCCTCTTTCAGAGTGGAATATCCTTCCTGGTGTAGATGAGCCCCAGGTTGTGAGTGTCATTGTTTCAGTAGCCAAAACAGAGCCACAAAAGGTGAGGGGGGTATCAAAAGGCTCAGAGAACCCCCCCCCGCAAACTGCCAACATTCTTTAGTGGGGGAAACCACTAAGGGATCGAACATACACACCTAGGGATGTGTGAATCAGCAATATTTGAGCCTGCCAAAGATCTCTGAATTCTATCTCAAAGCTTGGTCCAACCTGAGTCATGGCAGGATCTACTCTACTGCTTTATAATGGTATTGAAGTGCACTGACAACTGTTGGGGCCCATGGCACTTTCAATGTGTTATATGTTGCTTGCGATAGATCTGGCTATAACTTTGTTTGTTTTGTTTTTTCACTGAAAATCCATATTGATTTATTTAGTTAGTTATTTGCTTATTGCATTTCCATACCACCCTATAGACAAAGCTCTCCACGTGTATTTCCCCCCAAATATATGCATCAATTGAAATGCAATCATTTTTGAAATACATGTATTTTTAGGGCTGTGCACGGACCCCCAAAACTGCTTTGTGGCCCGATCCAGAACTTTCGGATAGGACAGATCCACTTTGGGTCGATCTGACCCTCACCCACTCCGCGGAGTGAGATCTGGAGGGGTGGATCGTGATTTTGCCCCCCTTCCCTACTTACTTGCCTCTGCAGTGGACGGCGGAGGCAGGTAAGTGGGGAAGGAGAGACAAAATGGGGGCCGAATAAGCCCCTCTCCCCCCTGCCCCCTTACCTAGCTCTGCCGCCGTTGGCACATGGACTGCAGTGGCGGAACCAAGTAAGCCCCCTCCCCCCACTTACCTGCCTCCATTGCGGTCTGGCACAGGCTTCAACTGAGGCCCAGGCCTCAAAGCGGAAGCAGACCTGAGGCCTGAATTTCAGTTGAAGCCTGCACCAGACCACGACGGACACTGGTAAGCCCCCCTCGCCCCTGCCCCCTTACTTGGCTCAGCTGCCGTCGCTGCACGGACTGCGCCACTGCCGCCAGGTGAGCCCCCTCCCCCTTACCTGCCTTCAGAGCTCTGGATGGAGGCAAACTGTTGGGTTATTGTGCCAGAACTTTTCTCTCTCTGGAACTCTGTTTGTGCTCAGAAACAAACACACATCACACAGTTCTTACACAGCAGAGCTGGTTTATTTCCTTCAGGCTTCTGTGCAGTTCAATTCAGATCAGTTCAGATCAGCACACTGAGGCATACACAGAGAGCAGTGATCAGTAAGCAGTGATCATAGAGCAGTGATCAGTTCCATTTTACACAAGTGAGAAACTATATACAGATCTACACAATTCTTATCTACATTACATACAGCTGTGATGAGGCTAACTTAGAATCTTGGCAAGGTTCCCAGAACAGCCTCTATCTCAAGGTAATTGCCCACAGATAGACTTTCTCTGTTTAACCCTGAGATAGCCATACACACACAATTTTAATGACTAAGCAAGTATTTCTTTTCATATACTTAACAGTCCTCCTCTTGTGCATGTTGTTTAAATTGTGTTACAATCTGAGACCCAGCTTTAAAAGCATCTCTTTGTGTTTTACCATTGATACTGGTTTTGTGAATAAATCAGCCAACATCATTTCAGATGGACAATATTCAAGCTTAATCCAGCCCTTCTGAATTATATCTTTCACATGAGAATAACGAACATCCACATGTTTAGTTCTTGGTTTACACTTTTCAGATGTAGCCATACTAATACATGCCTGATTATCCTCAAATATGGTTACTGGTGTCTCAATTTCCAACCTTAGATCAGCAAATAATTGTTTATACCACTCAATCTCATTACAAGCCAGAGATAAACTGATATATTCTGCTTCTGCACTAGAGGTTGCTACACAATTTTGTTTTCTTGTATACCAATCAATCAAGGATTGATTGTAAAAGAATGCTGCTCCACTGGTAGACTTTCTATCAATTGCGTTAGCCCAGTCAGCATCTGCATAAACACAGAAATTTCCATCTTTGTGTGTAGATATTTCCAATTTGTGATTGATTGTACCTTTTAGATATCTCAATACACGTTTTACAGCTGTCCAATCAGTTACAGAAGGTTTTGTCATTTTTCTGCTTAAAAGATTTACAGCAAATGTAATATCTGGTCTACTTAGGTTTGCTAGATAAAGTAAACTTCCAATCACACTCTGATATTTCTGTATGTCTTCCATTTCAGTACTGTCTGTCTGATTTTGAAAATCAGTGACCATAGGAGTGGCAACAATTTTACAATTCTCCATGCTGTGTTCTTCCAGCAATTTTTTAATTTTGCCACTTTGTTCAATCAGAAATGACCCTGTGTTAGAATCTTTTGAAATTTGCATTCCCAAATAACTTTTCACTGAACCAAGGTCTTTTAACTCAAAATGTCTTTGCAGCTGGTTTACAAATGTGTTTTTCTGTTCTTCTTCATTAAAAACCAGTAACAAATCATCTACATAAATCAGCAAATACACTACATTTGAACCATCCTGTTTTGTGTACAAACAATGATCAGCTTTGCTTTGTTTAAAACCCATTTTGATCAATACATTGTCCAGTTTCTTATTCCAACACCTTGCTGCTTGCCTCAAACCATATATGGATTTTTTCAATTTACAAACTAACCCTGGATTTTTAACAAAACCTTTTGGTTGAGTCATGTAAATTTCCTCTGTTAAATCTCCATATAAGAAAGCTGTTTTGATGTCAAAATGAAATACATTCAATTGTTTTTCTGCTGCAATTTTTAACAAAAGTTTTACACTTGAGTATTTTGTTGTAGGTGCATAAACTTCTTCAAAATCTATTAGATATTTTTGAGCAAATCCTCTTGCTACCAATCTTGCTCTGTAACGTTCCACCTGTCCTTTCTCATTTTGTTTTACTTTGAATACCCATTTACATGTAATGGCTTTACGACCTTCAGGTAAAGGTACTAGCTCCCACGTTTCATTTTTTTCCATTGCTCTGATTTCCTCTGACATTGCTTCATGCCAGCCCTGAGCTTCTGTAGGTTCCATTTCCTGAATTTCCTCAAATGAAGTAGGTTCATAGGCTATTAGTAAAGCTCTATGAGAAACCTGTTTGCTTTGGTATTCATCTGAATAACGAATTGGAGCTTTGCGTTCCCTTTCTGGTCGCTTTGGCATAGTTACAGGCACAGTTTCCTCCTCCACAGTTTCTTCCTCCTCCCTCTCTTGCTGAGATTGTTCAGGAATTTCTTCTGTTTCTACAGCTTTTTGTTCTACAGGCAAACTTACATACTGTTTTGTTTCCTGCATTTGTTCATGAAAAACTACATCTCTGCTCACAATTACACTTTTGTGATATGGAGACCACAAACGATAGCCTTTTGTTTGTGTATCATATCCCAACAGTTTACATTCCAAACCTCTTTGAGCTAGCTTTCCTGGTCTGTTTTCTTTCTGAACATGAGCAAAACATTTACTTCCAAAAACCCTTATATGTGACACTCTAGGTTTTCTTTTGTAAAACATTTCATATGGGGTTTTTTCATGTACAGAGTGGTAAAGCCTGTTTAACAAATAATTTGAGGTGGACAAAGCTTCTGCCCAAAACAGATTAGACAATCCTGACTCTTTCAATAGAGCTCTTAACATGTTCTGCAAGGTTCTGTTTTTCCTTTCTGCAACTCCATTTTGAAATGGTGAATATGGAGCAGTAAGGTCATGTTGTATACCCTCATCACTGAGGAATTTTTTTAATTGGTTGCTAAGAAATTCACCTCCCCGGTCCGTTCTTAGATTAGCTATAGGTTCTTTAAATCTATTTTTACTCCACTTAACAAAGGCTTTAAACTTTCCAAAAGTTTCACTCTTCTGTTTTAACACATACACAAATCCAAATCTACTGTAATCATCAACAATAGACAAGAAAAATCTGTTTCCTCCTTGACTTGTCTCAAAAGGACCTGCAAGATCTGCATGAATTAATTCAAAAATTCTTTTTGTTGTTCTCTCACTATGTTTTGGAATGTTTGACTTATGACACTTGGTTTCACTGCATACATTACATTCTACATAGTTAGAACATGGTTTGATTTTCACCCCTTCACACAATTCTGGAATCTTAGAAATTGTTTTATAGTTAGCATGACCAAATCTTTTATGAGTTAAATGGATACACTCTTGGTGTGGTTTGCAATTGGCTATTGTTTTTGTTGTGACTTTGCTGGCTACAACTTCATTTTCTGTACAAGTATTAATCACATACAAAGATTCTTTCATTATTCCCTGCACACACACCTTGTTTCCCTGTTTTATAGTACAATTTTCTTCAGTAAAACAAACCTCATACCCCATTTCTGTTAACTGAAACACACTTAGAAGGTTTGTTTCTAATTCTGGTACATATAAAACACTTTGTAGTTCAACTCCCAGACAATCAAAATATACATTACCCACACCACATATCTGGATTTTTGTTCCATTTGCAAGGGTAACACACTTTTGCTCTGAAGTAGAAGTTTCCAAGGTTACAAATGAAAGTTTGTCTTTTGCCATACTTATTGAAGCCCCAGAGTCCAAAAACCAAGGATTCATTGTCTCTTTGACTCTTGCTAGAAGACACTTCTTTGTTGATTCAGCTTCATTCATGTTGTTTTCTTCTCTCCACTTTGCTGTCGACTGCTTTTTCTTCTTGTTGTTGTTGCAATCCCGCCGTAAATGTTCTGTGGAACCACAATTAAAACATTTCCTTGCCTTTAATGCAGCCACCACATCAGAAGATTTATGGCTTTGTTGAAATTCAGCCACAGGAAGTTTAAGGCTCTGTTGTTTTGAAGCTTGTCTTCTTTCATAGGTTTCCAGTAGTTTTCCAGCTACATACTCGAGGGTTAAATTTTTCTCCTCTTGACTTTCCATCATGGTGACAACCGCGTCGTACGATGAATCAAGACTTGACAAAATCACATAGACTTGGTGTATAGTTGTAAACTCCATCCCTCGTGCCCTGAGTTGATTGAAGAGTTCTCTCATGCTTTTCAAATGGTTTGACATAGACTCCCCTGGTTTCAGCTTCATTCCATACAGTTTCCGGGTTAGAATTATTTTACTGCCCGCTGTTTCTCTTTGATATACAGCTTGTAGCGCATTCCAGCACTCTTTTGATGTATTCAAAAACTGAATGAAGGAAATTTGAGAGTCTTCCACAGCTAATGCAATAACTGCCATTGCTTTTGCATCGTCCTTAAACCATTTAGCATTCTGTGGATCTGCTCTATCTGGTGGATCCTCTGTGACTACATACCACAGTTCAGCCTGAATCAGATACATTTGCATTTTGTAAGACCATAATGCATAGTTAGAGTCATTCAGCTTTTCTAACAATTGATGCAAACCAGACATATTAGCTCCTGCCATTCCCTCTGCTTTAGGAATTGGTATCTCACCGTCCTCCTGCTCAGAGTCCTCCTCAGAGTCAGCCGACTGAGATTTTTCCTCACTTTGCAGCACTGGCTTTAGCTTGATGTCTTCCTTCATCAACAGTTTTCTGTTTTAGCAGACTCCTGGTTCTGATACTGCACCGTTCCCATCAAGTTCTGGTTCTTCTGCCTGGATTAGGCTGGCGTAGGCTGGTCTAGGCTAGACTGGGCCCATAACCTTTGTTGGGTTATTGTGCCAGAACTTTTCTCTCTCTGGAACTCTGTTTGTGCTCAGAAACAAACACACATCACACAGTTCTTACACAGCAGAGCTGGTTTATTTCCTTCAGGCTTCTGTGCAGTTCAATTCAGATCAGTTCAGATCAGCACACTGAGGCATACACAGAGAGCAGTGATCAGTAAGCAGTGATCATAGAGCAGTGATCAGTTCCATTTTACACAAGTGAGAAACTATATACAGATCTACACAATTCTTATCTACATTACATACAGCTGTGATGAGGCTAACTTAGAATCTTGGCAAGGTTCCCAGAACAGCCTCTATCTCAAGGTAATTGCCCACAGATAGACTTTCTCTGTTTAACCCTGAGATAGCCATACACACACAATTTTAATGACTAAGCAAGTATTTCTTTTCATATACTTAACACAAACTGCTTTGCCTCGATCCGCAGCTCCCCTGAGCCGATTCGGATCCGCCTTTGGTGGAGGCGGATCGGGTCGCTCCGCTCCGGATTCACGATCCGAATTGGACTGGAGCACAGCCCTAGTATTTTTTTTAAAAAAAGTACTGATTCTTCTCACGACTGAAGCAGATCTGTGCACATTTTTGAATTGTACTCATGTTGAAACATACACATTTTTGAAATCTATGCATGCTGTTGGAAGGTGTGATGATGATGATGATGATGATGATGATGATGATGATGATGATGATAATGATGATTGGTGTGTGAATCACATTGCAAGCTTGGAAATGCTGACTGACTGCTGGGGGAAAACAAACTGAAAACTGGGGAAGAGGTGGAATAACAACGTAGGAAGGGCCATGCTTAATTAAAACAAGGGTCCACACTGTGGCCAACCAGCTGTCGACCAGGAAATGCCCAAGCAGGGCATGAGTGCAACAGCACCCTCCACCCATGTTCCCCACCAATTCAGATTCTCATCTTTCCAACATTATGTTCATTTTGCCTTGTTTCTGCCTCTGTTTCCAATTAATAAAGAACACATTGTTTTACAAAATTTTGTGTGCATTTCTCAAAATGTATGCACTTTGTACACTCTTTCCCCAATTGCACACATTATCTCCAAACAATTTACCTCAATGTGGTGCATTTTTGTACACCCTTTCCCCTAATATACACATCTGGTGCTCACCTTTTTCCTGTTATATGCAACTTTTGTGTGCATTTTTGAAATGTGCTAACTACACTGCAGGATTTTAGAAAGCGTGAATATCACCATCTAGGTTTGGAAATGTGCAGGTCTGGAAATTGTGAATAAGTTCAATGTGGCCCCGGTGAATTTCTCAGCTGTGGCAGTGTGTTTGTGGTCTTTGCGAGAGGAAGGCGAAATAGCGAGACAGACAAGGTTGGAGTTAAATAGGGCCACATTTATTTATGAGGATTCAGCGAGCAAAGATGGAGGCCTAGACGGGCATCATATCTTGGCCAACGTCTTGGCCATAATTGGGATAGGGCGATCCATTCTTATCCTGACAGGTGACGCGTGTATTCGCCACCCGTCAGGACTCCCCTTTTGGGGTAGGTAGGCCTTCCAATGTCACTCCCCCTCAGGTTACAAAACTCTGAGTGAGTGAGTAAGATTGGCCTAAGAGGTCAACCTTACCCCGTCACCTGGTGCCACAGGAGTCCCAGGTGAGGGGCTCAGGTGTTACCAATCACCTCAACGGTGCCTTATGAATGCTCACCAACCTTATTTTTGCTCCCAATGCCCGCATGCCTGCCCCTTCAAATGTGACCAAATAGAACCAAATTAACCTATTAATACCCCCTCGCTGTCTTACAGTGTGAAGTAGGTGAAAAAACTCCCAAATAAAAGCTCTGGTTGAGCTTTTATATTATATTTTATATTATGGTTTTATACTGTTGTTTTATACTTTGAACGTTTTAATTTTTGTGAACTGCCCAGAGAGCTCCGGCATTTGGGCGGTATAGAAATGTAATTAATATAATAAATAAAATAATAAATAAATTTGAGAGTAAAAAATTCCTACTTGGCAAACCATCACGCCAGTCCTTTTCCAGCTTCATTGGCTGCCAGTCCAGGTCCGGGCCTGATTCAAAGTGCTGGTTCGCTTGGCACCTACATTATATGCTTTTATACGCCAGGTGAAAACCTTCTTATTCTCCGAGCATTTTAACAGTCTATAAATAAATTTTAACTCGGTGTTTTAAATTTGTAATTTTGCATTGCTGCTGTTTTTATCTGGTTGAGCTTTTATGTTGTATTTTATATTATGGTTTTATACTGTTGTTTTATACTTTGAACGTTTTTAATTTTTGTGAACCGCCCAGAGAGCTCTGGCTATTGGGCGGTATAGACATGCAATAAATAAATAAATAAATTATTAAACAAATTGTTTACAGGGAGGGAGGGATGGAGGGAGGGAGCGAGCCGCAAAAACGAAAGTGGAGCAGAGGGGCGAGGAGAAGCATTAAATAATGCAGCTCGCCCCTCCCCACATCAGTGGCACCACCAGCCAGTGGGCCAATGATTGAGCGCCATGGTCCTGTTCGCCTGCCGTGCAATTACCTCCCCCCGCCCATGCAAGCAGGGCGTGGTGGTGAAGGCTTTTCAGAAACATGTGACTGGCTACAAAAAATGGATGTTAGATTAGATAGATGATCATGACCTCTCCCAACACAAGCATTTCTTACATCAGGAAAGGGTTCTTTCCCTCCATGAACCTGCTTCTCATGGGTAATTTTGGGAGGCTTTTCTCCAGGTACCCCTATCCAGAGTTGTAACACTGAGAGAAGTGGCAGGGGACATGGCCTTCTTAGTGGTGACTAGCAGAGGGGGAGAATTGCATTGAGTTTACATTTTGATATGACCAAATTTGCCCTTCTTCAATCAACATGCCAACCAGAATGTAGCTGTTGTTCAATATTCACACCTCTCCAGATGTTGTGATGCAGTTCTTTGAACAAAAAAAATGTATACAAACTTGCATGTATTAGGGAACCGTCTACAGAAATGTGTATATCTGGGAAATAAACCCGCAAGAAAAATATCGTATCATGGGGAATTGCTTTCAAAATGCATATATGAGGCATACATATGAGGAGAAATCCGTCAAAATTGTGTACAAATTGATGTGTGGACGTTAAAAAGAATTGCAAATTGATGCAGAAATAGGATGGAACACACTGAACACTGGAAAATGAGAATCTGAGAAAAAACAAATTTGATAGATTCTCACCCCATTTGTAGAACCTTCTTTTCAGGGAGGCTTGCTTAGCTGTGCTTTGCCTTGGTCCTGAAGACCAGATCTGATTTGACGTTGGTCGATTTGGCCTTCCTCTGTCTGAATCAGGTTCAGGACCAGATTGGGCTGCCTTAGCTGGAAACAGCCAAACTGGTTCAGTCTGATTCGCCCCAATGGCCAGCTGTTGTCCCCACCTGCTCGCCTGCGCTCGGGACTTACCTGAGGCCTCTGCGTGCACTGGTGAGCTGCCCGGCCTCCTCTCTGACCTGCTGTAGATCTAGTGTTGCAAACTATGGTGGTCAGAAATGGCACCTGGTCAGGCAAGCAAGTGGGAGGGGGCAGCAGCTGGGAGGAAGGAAAGTTGCAGATGGTAGGGTGGGAGTCCAACAGACTCCTGGCCAGCCTCATGCCTGGCTCAGGATTCTGAAGCAAGTTGACCCAGGCCCTAGGCACCCTGGTAGAATTGGGGCTGATTTTGAAGCTCCCAAACAGCCTCTGAGTTGAATCAGGGAGGGCTGTGTACAGCCCTAATTTTAAGTGCCAGGTGAAGAAGACCTTATTAATTCCACAGGCTTCTGAAAAACATTTTTCAATTCAAATGTGATTTATTTCATGCTGCTTTTAGTGCCAGCTTTTAGTTTATGTTGTGACATCGTGGCCACAGCTAGACCTAAGGTTTATCCTGGGATCATCCAGGGTTCGCCCCTGCCTGAGCACTGGATCCCCTGTGTGTCACCTAGATGAACAGGGTTGACCCCCTGGACGATCCAGGGATAAACCTTAGGTCTAGCTATGGCCCATATGTTGGTGAAGTCCAGTAGAGTGGAGGTGGGCAGATGGTTCAGTAGAGTGAATGTCTGAGTGAGTGAACGGCCATCTTGTCTGTGCAGTATCCAATGCTGGCAATCTGCCAGCGCCAATCACATTGTGCCAGCGGGAATAACCGCCAGTGCAATAGGAACCTAGTGGTGCATAGCGCAAGCCCAGAAACTAACTCAAATTAGTGCTTCTGAAACAGGAGAAGTCAGTGGAACACCCTACTGTGAGCTCAACTCACTTATCCCATTCTGAAAGTGCTAGTTTGAGCTAGTTTCCAGTTGTGCTTGCAACTGTTAGCTTTCCAGTCACTCACACTAGTGCAAGGGCATTTCTGGATGCTGCCCTCTGTCTGGCAACGGCAGATTGCATTCAAATCTGTGTTGAGTCCAGGAGGTTCCAAACCGGATAAATCCTGATCAAAAAAGATACTGGAATGATTTTCTCATGGATCCCAGCAGGTAGTCAGGTATAGCTTTGCAATCTAAACAAATAATTCCAATGTGACATTTTAAGGAATCAAATAGCATTATCCCATGTGGACCACTCTGACCTACTCGGAGGACATTGGGATTCTTGATCCTCCTAGAGTGCAGGACACGGAATAATGGGCTCAAGTTAAAGGAAGCCAGATCCCAGCTGGACATCAGGAAAAACTTCCTGACTGTTAGAGCAGTACGACAATGGAATCAGTTACCTAGGGAGGTTGTGGGCTCTCCCACACTAGAGTCATTCAAGAGGCAGCTGGACAACCATCTGTCAGGGATGCTTTAGGGTGGATTCCTGCATTGAGCAGGGGGTTGGACTCGATGGCCTTGTAGGCCCCTTCCAACTCTGCTATTCAATGATTCTGTGAAATAAATGCAATGAGGAACATGAATACCCAGCCAAAATTTATGGCCGTAAACAACTAGACACTCTAGAAAATGTAGGTTGGGAAGAAGACGTGGAACAATTTACTGAGTTCTAAACATCAAGCTTATATAATGCATTTAAAAAAAAATGAAAAGAAATGTGTAGGCTTCCTCTCCCCATCCAAATTCACTCCATCTTATGTGATTTAATGCCTGCTGACAGCTGAGCCTCTGCCAAAATTTGCTTAAAGCTTCTGACATTCTTTAATAAACCAGGAAATAAAGTTATCCAGATTTGCCAGAGATCAATTAATTGATTTGTCTGCTTGTGTCAGATGTCTTCATTCCATCTTGCTCCTTGTTCTTCTCATGCCGTTCAATACTGATGGACAATTCCGTGTGCATTTTTTAAATAAATTTGCGAAGAGCCTTCAAAGGCAACCAAGTTCAGAGAAAAATTAATTCTGAAGCAACTGAGAAAAAGTTTACATCAATCAAACTGTAGATTCTCGACCTCTGCAAATTAAATAGTGGAGTAAAGTTTGTGAATAGCTCTACTGATGTGACTTGTAAGAAAAGAAAAGAAGAATAAGAACCAATGTAGCCTGTACGTTTCAGTTATTCTTTTGTACCAGTTTCCTGACTCTGGTAAATCTCTATTTTGATCCTTTATTTTGGTTTCAGAGGATGCCTTGTGAACATTTTCTGAGTTTGGATTGGTAGAGTTGCCATTCTTCAGGGCTCTGCTTAGGGATTTTGGAGAATTTTGTTTTGTCCACATTTACAAGCAAACTATCCTAATTCTCACTTCCTGTATGAACGGTCAGAAATACATTTCCCTTTTTTTGGGGGGGGGGAGTTCTCAGCTCAAAAAAATACTTTCAATCCATATTTTAAGGGGAAATGTATATACAGATATGGATTTAATGGGAAATCACATACAAAAATGTTTATTCTCCATTGTTTCAAGGCATTACATTTGCGTAAGAGAATGGGCACATCCTATCTCTAGATCACACATGTAAGAGTGTGTTCATGAATACTATGGTACTGTGCAGTGTACACCTTTCCATTTCACACTTTCTAGGTCCTATTTAGTTAGTAAGTAAGTAAGTAAGTAAGTGAAATATTTCTAAACTTTCCTCCATCCTTACAGATACCAAGGCAGTGTATAAAAAACATGACCAATTAGCCATTCACAAAAAAAGCAGTTATGACCAAAGTCAGACGCAATGGGCGGTATCCAACAGTGACTTTCTGCAAACCCAGATGTCTCCGCTGAATCTTTCCATCGTTCAAGTGGCCGCCTATTATGCTTGCACAATGGGTTGCACAAGAATTATGTGGAACTGGTTGCATAATGCTTGCTTAATCATAATGTACAACCACTTGCACAACTCCAGTTGTGCAAACATTACTTTAGCTGGATTCTTCTCTTGCACCAAGTTCAGAACCTCATTCGCATGAATACATTATCATTTGTACTAATGGAATTACACAGTTGGATACTGCCCTGAAAGATACTATGTTCTTGTGGCCGATGTTGAGTGACCATTGATAGCACGTGGCAGGACAATTCCGGGCTTTTTAAAAATATATCTTTAATTAAAATGAACAAATACTCACTTGGCTTTTACAAACATGATGGTGGTTACAATGCAGAGTAACTTAAACAGCCAGGAAAACAGAGCCTTCAGGAATGTGTAACTTGGGGAGTTCTGTTGTCAGACAGTGTTCCATAGTACGAGTATTGGGAATTGTCTATATACCACATTTAGCCCATTCTGGCTGTGCAGTGGCTCTGCATGGTTTTTGTGATGCAGCCACCAACTCACAGCCACAATGGGATTTTTCTCCAAAACTGCAGTCTTTTAAAGTTGTTGGTATACCTCGACTTTTTCCTTTGCTGTGAGGTCACCACCTTCCTTCCTCTGTCTGTGCTCATCTTGCTTCAGGTTGAGGCTAGGAATGTTCCTGGGGGTGGATCGAGGCCCAGAGTAGGTCACAGAGGTGCAGGAAGGAAGGG
This sequence comes from Elgaria multicarinata webbii, assembly GCF_023053635.1. Lineage (NCBI taxonomy): Eukaryota > Metazoa > Chordata > Lepidosauria > Squamata > Anguidae > Elgaria > Elgaria multicarinata. The sequence continues at coordinate 106,729,020 of NC_086177.1, read as the reverse complement.
CGGGGGGTGGACTCAACAAGACAAATGGCAACCAGTGCTTGGTCTCTGTCCACCACTCTGCCGCTAAGATCATCTTCCTGGCCCGCCGCTCTGACCATGTCACTCCGCTTCTGAAATCTCTTCATTGGCTCCCAATTCATTCCAGAATCCAATATAAACTTCTCCTGTTGACCTTCAAAGCTCTTCACGGTCTAGCTCCTGCCTATCTCTCCTCTCTCATCTCACACTATTGCCCCGCTCGTGCTCTTCGCTCCTCTGATGCCATGCTTCTTGCCTGCCCAAGGGTCTCTACTTCCCTTGCTCGGCTTCGTCCATTTTCCTCTGCTGCCCCTCATGCCTGGAATGCTCTTCCAGAACACCTGAGAACTACCAACTCAATCACAGCTTTTAAAACACAGCTAAAAACTTTTCTTTTCCCTATAGCTTTTAAACTTTGAGTTTGTTCTGACTCTATACTGTTAGCTTCACCCTTCCCGGTGCCTGTTTACACTTCCCTGTGCCTGTTTGCATTCTCTTTCCCTTCTTATTGTTTACTACAACTTTATTAGATTGTAAGCCTATGCGGCAGGGTCTTGCTATTTACTGTGTTATCTGTACAGCACCATGTACATCGATGGTGCTATATAAATAAATAATAATAATAATAATAATTTGCTTCCTCTTGCTGTTGAGATTTACCATCTCCACCGGGCAACTGCGATGCAAACATTCCGTCTTGGAGTGTTACCAGTTGAGTAATGGTAAATGCTGAAGTGCAGGAGCACATCATAGAATCATAGAATAGCAGAGCTGGAAGGGGCCTACAAGGCCATCGAGTCCAATCCCCTACTCAATGCAGGAATCCACCCTAAAGCATCCCTGACAGATGGTTGTCCAGCAGCCTCTTGAAGGCCTCTAGTGTGGGAGAGCCCACCACCTCCCTAGGTAACTCGTTCCATTGTCGTACTGCTCTAACAGTCAGGAAGTTTTTCCTGATGTCCAGCTGGAATCTGGCTTCCTTTAACTTGAGCCCGTTATTTATTTATTTGTTTATTTATTTATTACATTTTTATACCGCCCAATAGCCGAAGCTCTCTGGGCAGTTCACAAAAGTTAAAACCATAATAAAACCATATTCCGTGTCCTGCACTCTGGGAGGATCGAGAAGAGATCCTGGGCCTCCTCTGTGTGACAACCTTTTAAGTATTTGAAGAGTGCTATCATGGCTCCCCTCAATCTTTTCTTCTCCAGGCTAAACATGCCCAGTTCTTTCAGTCTCTCTTCATAGGGCTTTGTTTCTAGACCCCTGATAATCCTGGTTGTCCTCCTCTGAACACATCATGACAATGTGTGTGGAAAAACACCTCTCAGACTTTGATCATTTTGATCTTTTTTAGGTTTGGTTCATCCTGAACTTTGACAAATTTTAAAATGAAATCTCACATGAGAATTCAAAAGCATTTTTGTACAGATTTCGTCTAATATATGGATGTTTGCATACATTTTGTCTAGTATACAATTTCTCCCAAGTAATTTTCCAAATATACTTTGTTTTGAATGTTATTTCCCAAAATATTCACATTCTTGTGCACATTAGTAATTGGAGAATTCCATTGCAAAATTTGGAGAACTATGAACTTTGAGGGATAACTGAGTTTTGGTTCACATGGTGATTCAAAAGTGTGAAAGCAGGTAATTAAAATGAGAACTGAATGAATTTCTCCTTCATCCCTAACACACCTACCTACACTAAACAGCAGCAGTATGCAATACTCAATTAATTAGGATCCGCATTACCTGGAAGTAAGATCCATAGAACTCAGTGGTGCATACTTGAGACTTGTAGATTCAACTTGTAAAACACTTTGACATTTAACAAAAGATCTTCAGCTGGCTTAAATGCAACATTTTAGCTTTTGACTAGGAAGGTGCACAATCTTTTAAAGGAGTCTGTTTCATGTTAAATTGCTAACATGAAGTAGGAACTTGACCAAAGAAAAGGAAAGAAAGATCCAAGTCTCTGGAGTTATTTTCATAGTTCTCTGACTTCCTCTATGCAAACCTGGCACAAACAATAGTACAACTTTGAAGTCTTGTTATCACCTTATACATTTTCCAGAACCTTCGCTTGTGAGCTATAGATCCTCCCCAATTTTTTGCTGGAAGTGGCATGCCAATAAGAATTTGAAGGCTCCTGCTTGGGTGAGATATCGCAGAAATACTAAGGGAAGGAAAGGGGTTTTGATAACACTACTGAAATGTTTCCAAGAAAATGGGTCTTTTGTACCGAAGGCTTTTAAAAAGGGGTTTTAACTGCTTTGTCTTCTGGAGTATAAATGTACAAGATTCTTGATTGGAAATGTTGGCACTTTAATTACTTAAAGTGCTGGCTGCTAAGGCAGTAGGTGATTAAATGCAAGTCACTACTTTCATCAGTCTACATCCAATTTTGGTTTTCAAGATATATCCATTAATCCATAGGCAAGATGTATGCCTTTATTTCTTGGCAGTATAATTGTATTTTCCCCACCCCTGGTGACAAAAGCTTGCAAAATGAATAGTTCGTTATAGTGTAGCATAAACTTTTGGCTGTGCATGAGGTATTTTATGATGATGCCTTCACACAAGCAACGAGCTGGCTTCTAATGGAACTGAAAATGTAACCACTAAGGGAAATAGTTGCTGCCAGACAATGAGAACAAGAGCAATTACTTTGGGGACAGGAAATATACCCCATTGAGAATATCATGCTCTGAACATTGGCATTCTGCTAGTCAGCAAAACCTGCTATTCCTCAGGTTACTGTTCCTTTCCCACAAAGCAGTTGCAGCAAGCCTGCACAACTTGTACCTCATCAGGTCCCCGTCTATATGGCAACAGGATTGCTCCTCATTCAATATAAACCCAAATTTTTGTTGATTCGAATCGAGGTAAAGGGTGTCACACTGCAGCAGCAACAGTCATGCATCGATCCCCTCGGCAACATTGGAAAAACTCCAAGGGTGGCTGGGAGCCACCATTTTTATTCCCCACAATCCTGTGGAGTGCCTGCCGTCATGTTACTCAGAGGCACTGTGAGAAATTAAAACAAAGGCTCACAGAAACTGCCACCCAGCATGGAGGAGCAAGCCCTCAGCAAGTGTCCTAGGATACTAGGTGCTTCTAGCTGTGGGCCTGGTGGCAGCCACTGAAATTTGCAGTGCGGTTTGGTGTGTCAAGTGCAGGAGCGAAGTTCCTGAGGAAGACCTCACAGAGAGAGCCATTCCCCTGCATGCGTTGCATGAGGGCTTTCTGACTGAGTCATGCCTTGCTGTGCAGCATTCTGGGAGGCCCATATTGTAAGGTAAACAGTAGCCATCCATCTTCTGGGCTGTCAGTCCGGCATTTCTCGTCAGCACTAAATGTACTTTTTTTGAAGTGTTTACTCTGCTCACAGGGCCGGCGGGATTACCTTGGCTTGCACAGTTGCCAACAACTCGGCAAGAAAAACAGGTGAACATGGATGAATTCCAGCAGTCCCCTGTGGACATTTCAAACAGCAATTAGGCTTTTAAGGGGAAATAGAAGAAGTGAAATTCTACTAACTAGCTGTACCTGGCGTAACATACGCCATGGTAGCATATCTTAAAGTTTATTAATTATATATCATTGCGGGGCTGTGGGCTGCTTAGAGGCCGCTGATACAGCACCATCTGGCAGACCTGGGGGGCAGGGAGGTTGGGGGAGGGGGAGCAAGTGTCCCCCTCTCCCCGGCTTTCCTGTCAGCCTTGGGCCACCCGCCCAGCTTGCATGAGATTAGGCCAGGGCCAGGGCTCGCAGGAGGCGAGCGGCCTCCCACCTAGCCACTGAGGGCCCTGGCCATGCCTCGCTCATGATCCAGACTGTGGCACTACTCCCTTCGTGGGGGGTAGCGAAGAGGCAGAAAGAGGGGTAGGATTACCTTGGAAAGCCCGGAGGAGTCGGTCGAGGGGCTTAGCAACCTGTATCAGCTGATGTTACTGTTGCTTAGCAACCTGTATGTTGTTACTGTTGCTTAGCAACCTGTATCAGCTGAAGCCTTTACAGAAACATACCTAAGTATTTTATATAGAGAGATATTTGTGAATTTTAATGCTGTTGCTGGAATTCTACATCCTTTTCTGGGTTTCCAAGCTGAACTGTGTCCTCATGGCTGGCCCGAAACATTTTGCTGCCTGAGGCAAAATCCAAAATGGTGCCCCCTTCCCCATCTTATGTAAAGAAGCCTACTGGACTGTCATTTGAAAACCCTTCTGATGGGATAGCATCCTCCACCACCCCTCAAGCAGCAGGTGGGGCATGACAAGTCACATTGCATACTCAGCTCTGTTCTCCAATAGGAGGGAAAAGGCCCTGAGGTGGTCATCTTACCCTTCCTAATGGTAGGGTTGTCCTTCTGTGTGTCCTTCCTTTCTTCAAAATGTCCATTCTGTTTGGAAATACAACCTCACCTATTTGCCGGGTGAACAATAATCTATTTTGTAATAGTGGAGATGCAGTTTACATCCCGGAATACTGAAATGGGAGAACCAAATATATTTATTCACTGCATGCATACACTGCATTTTCCCCAAAGTGCTGAAGATTCGTACCACACATATAGTTTTGCCCCCCAACCACAGCCCATTTTATCTTCACCTTATGAAGTAAGTTAGGTTGAGAGAGAGTGACTGTCCCAAGTTTACCAAGTGAGCTTCACGTCTGAGTGGAGAGGTGAACCTGAGTCTCCTCAATCCAACACTTTAACTCAACTTCCCCTAACCTGGGCCGTAGCTAGGCCTAAGGTTTATCCCAGGATTGTCCTGGGGTCAAACCTGTTCATCTAAGTGCCACACAGGGCATCCAGTGCTCAGGTAGGGACGATCCCGGGATGATCCTGGGATAAACCTTAGGTCTAGCTACGGCCTTGGTCCTCTCCAGATGTTTTGGCTGACAACTCCCAGCATTTGTGACTATTGGTCATGTGCTTGTGCTGATGGGAGTACAAGTCTAAAACATCTGGAGCGCACCAAGTTATCTGAGACTGCTCAGAATGTTTTTCGGAAGCTCTGACGTCAACTGACATAAAGATTTGGCTTCCATGGTACTTAAATAACCAGTATCCCCTCCCTACCATTACTGAAATGATGGTGGTGGTAGGGGCGATCCTGGTTATCTAAGCATCTTAGAAGCCAAATCTTTATGTGAGTTGAAGTCAGAGGCCCTTTCTACAACCTAAGGATTATCCCAGGAAAATAGAGGGATTGTCCCTGTCTGCTCCCAGGATCCCCTGTGTGTCATTTGGATGCACAGGGATGATCCCAGGGAAAAAGGCTGGAGAAATGGCCAGAGTCTCCAAGCACAATGGCAAAACATTCTCAAGCATAGAAAAGGTTATTCTGAGAAAAGAGAATAAACGTGTTCACCTACACACCGCATCCCCTGTTGGGCCAGCCGCTTGTCCAGGTTTTTGACTGTTCCCTGATACTTCTGCTCTTTCTTCTCTACTCTGCATCCCTGCTAAGCTGGAATCCAATGCTGCTTGCTGACTTGCGTGTTATAGTCCTATTCAGCCTCCCATTCTTGCCCAGCCTCTCTCCTTTTCGCGTCCCCTACTCTGCTAAGCATCCAGAAGGGGAAGCAAAGGGCAGGTTACTGTAAGAATGCCAAAATAGGGGCGAATGAAAGGCAGGCCTCGCTACTGTGGTGTGCCGAGAAGGGCATGAGCTCCTGAGGTGAGCATAAAAGGAGTTTTCAAGAAAGCCTGTTCATGCAGTTGTCAGAGAGCTGCGGGGGACGAGAGGGTTAGAGCTTTTATTTTTCTGATGCCTGGGAGTGCAAGCTGCTAAAGGCAGACTGCCATTTGGTTTCAAAGCTAAAAATAATAACAATAATCATAAAAAAAGAAAAGATCCAATCTGTGGTTTGCCCACATCCAATTTTTCAAGCTTAGCCTCCTATTTTAGAGCTTAGGTGGATCAGGAAGGGGCTCAAAAGTTAAGTCAAAGGATGCTGCATTTTATTCCCCAAAAGCATTTCTAGGATGCTCAGGGTGGCATGATAGGATGGAGTTTAGGAGCTTAGGGTGGGCAAAGCTGCCCTTTTGGTTTCTCTCCGTTTCTTCTTTTTTCAATCTTCAACTTGGATAAGGGGTCTGGAAACAATACCCGATGAGGAGAGACTGAAAGAACTGGGCATGTTTAGCCTGGAGAAGAGAAGATTGAGGGGAGACATGAGAGCACTCCTCAAATACTTGAAAGGTGGCCACAAAGAGGAGGGCCAGGATCTCTTCTCGATCATTCCAGAGTGCAGGATGGGAAGCCAGATTCTGTCTGGACTTCAGGGAAAACTTCCTGACTGTTACAGCAGTATGACAGTGGAACCAGTTACCTAGGGAGGTGGTGAGCTCTCCCACACTAGAGGCATTCAAGAGGCAGCTGAACTGCCATCTGTCAGGGATGCTTTTAGGTGGATTCCTGCATTGAGCAGGGGGTTGGACTTGATGGGCTTATAGCCCCCTTCCAACTCTACTATTCTATGATTCTATGAATTTTGAGAATTGCATAATAATCTGTACCCAATTTTGTGCACAGTTTTCCTAAGGCATTTCTGTACACAATTTTGCCTAATATACATGTTGGTTAAAACAATTTTCCTATTATACTTATTTTGAATATTGTTCTTCACTAATATGCTCATTTTTGTGTGCATTTCCTCCTAATACATGCATTTTTGTATGCTTTTTTGGATTGCTGGACTCTGTTGCCAAATTCAGAGATGTGAAGGGAAAATGTAATTCTGCGTACATGGGCCCCTTTGCAGCCACCACTTACGTAACATAATATTTCCGGAAAACGCCAAGCTGCCCTTTTTCTGCCGAATGGTGGTTCATTGAGGTGTTGGGTGGCTGCCAGGCACTCATGGATCACATGGTGCTCAGCGAACAGGTCCAGGAGCTTGGAGAATGGGGTCTGGGAGGCCGAGCAGAGGTGGGGGGGCCACTGGATTTCACCCCCCCCATCAGGGTCCTGTAACATCTTTAGATAATAGGGGTAGCTCCACACCAAAAATCCAGGAGCCCAATGGACCTCCGTTGGACCTCTGAAATCATGGTGCGGTTAGGTGGTGGTTTTAAGCATTTAAGCATTTTTAAGCATTTTTATTCTGCCATTCAGCCAAAAAAAAGGCTCTCATGGTGGCTTACAAAATATTTCTTGACAGTCCCTGCCCACAGGCTTACAATCTAAAAAACATGACACAAAAGGAAAGGGGATAGGGAGGGAGGAGGAAACCGTTGGAAACCTGCAGTGCATTTAGGAGATCATTCGGAGCCCCGAATGGATCTGTAGGTATCTGAAGGTATTTTGAGGGACAACTGAATAAACACTTCCATCTTAGGAAGACACTGTCACTGAGGGGTGAGGTGAGGTAGTTTTGAGATTGACTTCTGTGGCTAACCAATAGCCATGGTCTCCTCCCTGTTCCCCTCTCCAAACACAGAGCTTAGAAGAGGGATTGCAAATGATATAATCCATTTCCCCCTATCTTGGAACTCATTCGTTTGCTAGCTCATGGAGTGAGAAAGAGTCCAAGGCCTCATCTACACCAAGCAGGATATTGCACTATGAAAGCGGTATATAAAAGGCAGGAGCCACACTCATCATTATGCGAGAATGGGCGTTACTAGACGAGGCTCTAGCGCGCGTTACCTTCCGCAGTCACGTCGAGGCTTCCAGATGACGTTCACGAGGATCCGCCGTTATCCCGCGGTGAAGCCTCTTTCTCCCGACTTTAAAAAAGTGAGTTTTAGGGCGCCTTTTCCTGCTGTCCCGCGGTAATTCGGAGTACGTGTGGGAGGATGTGAGGTCACTGCGGTCCGCACTGGGCAGGAAAAGGCGTGCTAAGGGGGAGTGGTCAGCGGCTTCGGTCAAGCCGCCTCCGCCATTTGCGCGCAGTCCGCCAGCTGGGGCAGCGCGGCGGAGCGGCTTTTTTTTTTTATTTCCCCAGTGACAGTTTGCGCAGGAACGGAGGACCGGAAAAGTGGCTGGTGACTCCTTGCGGTGGGCAGCTACCGTGGCCGCATAATGGCGGTGCTGTACGCTGCCTGTTAGTGTGGGTACCAGGCTGGCAGAGGGCAGAGCTGTTTGTGGGCTGCTGCCATGGCTACGGCCAGATGTGGGTTGGCTCCTTGGGATGGGGCAGAGGGCACAGAGGCGATCATCGCCGCCGACACCTCAGAGGCATGATGGGAGATGTAGGCACAGAGTGGCCATGCAGACGATTGACCTCGGGTCATATGACACCCGCCACGACCCCCATCAGGAAGTGAGCGCATCAATGTTGACCCTCAACAGCACCAGCAGCACTTCGGCTGGCACTGGCACTGCCGCCGCTGCCGCCGCCAGGGCCGGCGGCGGCATCGCTGACGGCTGCGCAAGTTTGCGGTCTTTCGGACGTGCGCAAACCGTGTAGCGAGCGAAAAAAAAAGCCGCGGCAATCAGGCCGGTGTGGCTGCGCAACCGTTCTCGCGGCGGCAGCAGCACAACCGGCGCAAACTTCCGCCACAAATCGAAGGCAGGTGTGGAGCATGAGGCGTCACGGCTGAACGGGAAAAGCCGCTTTCACCGCTCCTCAACGACGGAACACCCGGTACGTCTAGCAACGCCCAATGTCTCCTTGAGTATTCTCCTTGGATGTCTCCTTGTGTCTGTCTTATCTAATGAAAACATAGCCTCGGCTCCAGTGCTTCGGTGTCAAAGTTAGCTTACTGTAACTTACTGTAGAGCAGAGGTTAGGTTACAGGGGATTGTTTAACAGAAATTAGTTATGCCCCATTGTTATGTTCTGATTGGCTCATGCTGCTACTGGGCCCTGCCCCTTTCATGCTTGAAATGCTGTGCTGAATTCCCAATGTCTTTGTCTGACTGCTCGCCTTTGAAGAGACTCAGATCTTGATTATAATCAATAAAGCGCTTTTGAACCCTCTGTCGCTGGAAGTGTGGAGTCGTGCTTAGGGGCTATTTGGATCTCGTCCCTGAGTGAAGAACATTGATCTAACACTACTGCTTTATAGTGGTATTGAAGTGCACTGACAACTGTTGGGGCCCTTTGACACATACCATATACCACTTTCATACCACTATATCCTGCTTGGTATGATTCCTGCCTTTTATATACTGCTTTCATAGTTCAATATCCTGCTTGGTGTAGATAAGGCCCAAGTTTCACTCCCCATATGCACTTCATCTTCTCTCAGGAGAGCTTGCAGAACTTTCAGAAACTTAACCTCCTGCAAAAATCGAAGCCTTCCATGTGTGCCAACTGGTACCATATGCTTAACTTCTGGGAGCTGCATTTGAACTAGAATGAAGCTACAAGCAATTTTCTTCTCTTCTTGAAAATTGATATTGGCTGAAAGGAAGGATTTAGGGAAATTGGCTCATATGATGGAAATACTGAAAAACATTGAATGTAAATGAGGTCGTAGCTAGACCTAAGGTTTATCCCAGGATTGTCCAGGGGTCAAACCTGTTCATCTAAGTGCCACACAGGGCATCCAGCGCTCAGGCAGGGATGAACCCGGGATGATCCTGGGATAAACCTTAGGTCTAGCTACGGCCTGAGTTGTCCCAGGACGTGATGACGACTGGCAGGCAGTGTAGACCCATACAGTGTCACAAGCCAATATTATGATACAGAAAAGAATATTGTGAAAAAGGCTGATCTGTGTACTGCAAGTATGGATGGAACTCAGCTGGGCGTAAAGTCAAGAGGAGAAGGGATGGTGAGAGAAAAGTTTGCTATCACTAGTACTAGTATATCTCCTGTTTTGAAGACAGGATTCAAGTTTATCCCACATATACAGAAATGTGTAGAAGCTTCAGACCCACACACCTCTTCTGTGGCCATGAGGAAGAGATTGGGAATACTTGCTTCTGCTTTTCACCTAGCTAGAGTTCTTCTTTACATCCAATCTTGGACAATTCTGGTTAGTTTAAACTCTTAGCGAACAAGCCAAGATCATAAACCACAGTTTGATCCTGGTTTGTTTGATGTAACCATAGTTCAAGCCAACCAAAGCTCCCCTGAGAATGGATATGACACACTACTAGGAGGAGGGCTTTCTCTGCTGTGGCACCCCGGCTGTAGAACGAGCTCCCCAGAGAGGTTTGCTTGGCACCTACAGTATACTCCTCCTGTCGCCAGCTGAAGACCTTTCTATTCTCTCAGTATTTTAACACCTAATTTAACTTAAATTTAAACTTTGCTGTTTTAATTCCATATTTTAACCTATATCGATTTTTGCTGTGTGCTTTTATCCTGGTTGTGCTTTTTATATTGTATTTTGTATTTGTGTGTTTTTAGATGGTTGGTTGTTTTTATGCTCTTCATGGTTTTAATTTTTGTGAACTGCCCAGAGAGCTTCAGCTATTGGGCGGTATAGAAATGTAATAAATAAATAAATAAATACACTAGTTAGTTTAAAAGCAGAAGCTTACAATGTCCTTCTCCCAACTACACCAGAGATGGTGAAGGAAAGCAGTGTGTGTGCCTGCAGGGCCAGTGCTACCATAGAGGCCACTCAGGCGGCCGCCTAGAGCGCCAAGCTAAGAGGGGCACAGGGCGCAGCACAGCACTCACGTGCGTTGGCTGTGAGCCGGCCCAGCCCAAGGATTCAGCTGGGCCTGGGAGGGCGAGAGGGCGCTTCACGCCCGCCCAGCCAAAGCAAAGCCAGGGACGCTGGGTGGGGGTGGGGTGGCTCCATATTTGGACTTCCAGAATGCACCCGGAAAAGAGAGAGAGAGAGAATGTATGGGTGAATGGGGTGCATGGGGCCTTTGAGTGAATGCATGTGTTCATGCGTGTGTTTGTTTGGAGTGAGTGATGCTGTGTGTGTGTGTGCACGCATGTGTGAGTTGGAGGGGATGATTTGGAGGTGATATTCCTACTAAATAATGCATTTTAGACCCATAGACGGTCCTTTCCAATTTGTTTGCTATAATTGGCATGACGTATTTCTTGCACTTTAAAATAAATTTAGCAGTTTCAAGTTTTGTGCTTCTAATTTTTTCCAGGAAACATATGTCTTAAAAATCAAAGTTGGCATATATATATATTTTTAGGGGGTGGTGGTGAGAAAGTAGCTCACCTTGCCTAGGGCGCAAAATAGTCTGGCACCGGCCCTGTGTGCCTGGAAATTGCGCATTCAGTTCTGAAGTATAGTTTAGTGTTTCCTTTTAAAAGGTCGATAGATAGATAGATAATTCACTGACTATGTATACTTAGCCCTGATGCCTTTCCTGAAGCCCCCCCCCCCACACACACACACTTGGCCGCTCTCTGAGCTACCTGCTCTCCTAGACATTTGGGGAATAACAAGTAAGTATGCACCAGAGTAATCTGTCACTGGCAAGTGGCAAAGCTTGCTGTCAGAGTGGTAGAGTAGCAATCTGTCAGGGTGATGACACACTGTGATCACAACTGTGTTTCTTATGGCATCCTGCTAGATGATAAATTCTTCTGTGTCAAGACAAAATGCCGGTTTTGCTTTTTTTTTTTTCCTCCTGTTTCAAATGCCAGACTTTTTAACACTGGGAGCTACGGATGTGACAGAAACAGGGACTGTACTTGCTCTTCATTCAGTGAATCCTTTGCGGGCCAACTGTAACACTCTCACGCCACATGAAGTAGGAGAGCACCCATGCGCAGACACACCCATCACCGTGCCACCCTGCTACCCTGTCCTCATCCCTCACGGTTGCCTCTGCCACTACCTACCCTCTGGTATACTCTGAGAATCCCCAGAGAGACAAGCCTCAATCAGGCCTAAATTATTTATTTAGCCAAAGCTCTCTGGGCGATTTACAAAAATTAAACCATAGCAGCCATTCAAAATATAAAACAAACAGTATAAAAGCGTAATATAAAATACAGTATAAAAAACACATCCAGGTTTAAATCAAGCAGCAATCCAGAAATTAATACAGATTTAAAATACAAGTTTAAAACAGCAAAGTTTTAATTAATTTGATAGAATGCTAAAATGCTGAGAAAATAAAAAAGGTCTTCACCTGGCATCTAAAGGGGTACAGTGTAGGTGCCAGGCAAACCTTTTTAGGGAGCTCATTCCACAGCCGGGGTGCCACAGCAGAGAAGACCCTCTTCCTGGTAGCCACCTGCTTCATTTCCTTTGGCAGGGGCTCACGGAGAAGGAGCCCTGAGGATGACCTTAGGGTCCAGGCAGGTACATATGGGAGGAGGCGATCCTTCACTTAGCCTGGCTCCAAGCTGTTTAGAGCTTTGAATGTTAATACCAGCACTTTGAATTGGGCCCGGACCTGGACTGGCAGACCTCGGAGCCAGGCATTGTGGGAGGGTGTGTTCCCACAGATCTCTGGCTGATGCTTTCACCTTGAAGCTGTGGCATGGAAAAGATGCTGTTGCTGTATGGCCACAATATTTTGCTGAGTGGTGGGTATGTGTGTTTATGAATGTATGTCATTGGTGTATTTGTGCATGCTCTTGCTCAGGTTCGCTTACACACACAGATGCGGCCTTCTCCCTCCAACACATGACTGATGTGACCCATGAGACCAAAAAGGATGTAAACTACAGTCTATATTATCCACTTTGTGTAGATAATTCAACATAATTATTGGATCCTCCTGGATCTTATAGCCAATGATGTGTTCAATACTAAATAAAACAATGCCCAGGATTTCTTTCCCCTAGAATTTCACACAAATTTAGTCATAGAAAAATACATTAAAAAAACCAAACCAACAACCACTGGCCCAAAATTCACATTTCCATTGCAGGCTAAAACTTGAAAATGTGTGATTTGTGGCAGGGTGGGATTTGTGCATTTCTCACTTTGCGCAAATTTAGGAAATTGGGGGAAAAAAACCAATTCTACCAATGAGCGGACAACAGATGGAATAGATTTTACAAAACCCGTACATCCCTAAGTGGAATGTGACACACAAAACCTAGAAATCTAAGTGATTCCTACAAGTGTATCAAGCTAGAGGTGACAAAGGCCTTTGCTAGACCTACCTGAAAGTCCGGTCGGGAGGAGGGGTGAGCCCACGCTGCAGCTAGCGTGGGCTGTCATCCCAGTCTATATGTCAGACATGACGGACTAAAGGAAAGCCCCGTCGTGTCCACCATTTTTTATTTTTAAAGTACTGGGTGCGCAGAAGCGCACAAGCACCAAAGGTAAGTTTTTTTAAAAAAGGTTTCCCCACTCCCCCCAGGCCGCGATCTCCCCCCGGCTGTGATCTCTCCCCCTGCCACATGCATGGCTTCACCTGGCTACGCATCAGTAAGCCACGTAGCCGGGAAAAGCCACGGCATGGGCTAGAACTACTGTGGTCCCAGGCTCAGCCCAGGACTGCGGAAATACCGGGCTACAAGTGGAGCCCATTACCCCGGGGGCAAGGGAGGGTTGACCCCTGCCTCAACCTGGGATCCCCTGTGTGTCATCTTGATGCACAGGGGTGATCCCAGGTATCAGCCCAGGCTAACTCCTCGTCTAGCAAAGCCCTAAGTCTTACGAATCAAAGCTACTAGCGCTGGAGACATGAGGTCTGATGGGCTAAGGGAAGGGTACCTTGTGGCCGAGTCCCATGTGGCAGGAGTCATCTAAAGCTCTAAGTTGCACTGGCACTTTTTTCAACATCCACCTCATTCACTCTTGTTTCTTCTTGGTTGGGCCCCTTGCAGTGATGCCGTGCTTTGGGTCAACAGAGAACTGCATTATTCATCTTCTCCATTATAAGCAGGGTTGACAGATGCAAATTTCGACCTTTAAAAACTTTGCAGAAAGGAAATATTGTCAAATGCAGTTTGTCATTCAGGGGTATAAAAGGCCATACTTGCCAACAACAACAACTCCTATAAACTTTACTACTGATTAACAGTATTTTTATACTGCCCAATAACTGATATTCCCTGGGCAGTAAACAATAAAAATTAAAAGCCGTAAGAAGCGAAACAAGAAAAGCAAAGCAGAACAAAAGTCAAAGAGAATTATATAACCGTGATATAAATGAAATTATCAAAAGCACAGGAGTTCTTTGAACTTTTCATTTGGTTACCCTAAATACTGTCAAATTCAGCCTCTGCTTATATTAGAGACCTCTATCGGAGTGGTGGATGGGATACCCGGTGATATCCTAACTGACACTGGCTTTAAGTGCGTGCCCATCTAACACATAAAAGGGTATCTGACCTTTTGAAATGAGAGAGACTGAGGCCATAGCTAGACCTAAGGTTTATCCCAGGATCATCCCGGGTTTGTCCCTGCCTGAGCGCTGGATGCCCTGTGTGGCACTTAGATGAACAGGTTTGACCCCAGGACGACCCAGGGATAAACCTTAGGTCTAGCTATGGCCTAAGAATCATTACAGTAGGTAGTTCATATCTTCCCCTCTGACGTTCAAATTTCTGGATGAAATGTGTGCAGGATCAGCAGCGTGAGAAAGAAATGTAGCATTTTCTCTTTTCAGTAACTGTCCACTTTCCTATTGTGACTGTTCCTTGTTGCTTAAAAAGCAGTATTATCAAGAAGAAGAAAATATCAATGAGTGGAACTCCTCCTGAGAAATATCACTAATCTTTTGGAAATCCTTTCCCCCTTCTCTTGAATATCCTCAGGGTTTATTTCCAAACAGGGAGCCTCCAACATCTCTTCACTATTTCACTTTGCATCAGTGATTCCTGTTGGATGTGTAGCAATCACTGCCACATCTTTTCCATGGTCTTCTCAGAAGTAGAGATGTTAGAGGAATCCAGTTTGCTTACCCATGAACCAGCCAAACTTGATCTGTATTGCGTTGGGACAGCTCACACATTTTCATTCCCCCCCACCCCACTTAAATCACCATTTACACAAATTGCAGCCGCAATATGCGCATTTTGCACAAATTGTGATTGTAATGTGTGCAAATTTCTGCCACTTTATGCATAATTTAAATACGTTACAGCAACAATCAGCATGAATTAAGCAAATTACAGTTGATATCCACACCGATTATGCAAATTGAGGCTGCAATTCACATAACTGATGATTTAAGGAGAAACGCCCCCCCCCCCCCCCCCGGAGAAAGTTCCTGGATTTTGGGGAAAAGATTGCAGCTTGGCTCACAAATGCAAGCCAAGCTGGGGAAAATCCGATGAGCTGGAATTCCCCTCCACAGCCATCCCTACTCAAACCTAGGGCTGC
Source organism: Elgaria multicarinata webbii (assembly GCF_023053635.1). Classification (NCBI taxonomy): domain Eukaryota; kingdom Metazoa; phylum Chordata; class Lepidosauria; order Squamata; family Anguidae; genus Elgaria; species Elgaria multicarinata. The sequence goes on along the minus strand of NC_086177.1, from coordinate 106,713,818 downwards.
AGAGAAATGTCCTTCCTTTTGTACTCCTATTTTCTGGTAGACATCAACAGAGGAACAGAGAGAAAGAGTTTATTTCTGCTTTCTTTGGCGATGGAGAAAAACTATTTACAAATCTGAGTTTTGCTCTCTGACCCTGAAATTTGCATCCCCCATCCCTGAATTACAAAATAGGTTGGGTCATTTCTGGTTTTGGTTTGGACTCTTCCCCCTGCCCTGACCACCTACTGGACTGAAATTCTCAATTTGAGTACTCAAATTCTCAGTTGAGAACTTTTGGCCCACCACTAAAATCCTCTGGAAGAGATTTGGCCATAGCTAGCCCTAAGGTTTATCCCTGGATCATCCAGGGGTCAAACCTATTCATCTAGGTGACACACAGGGGAACCAATGCTCAGGCAGGGGCGAACCCTGGATGATCCCAGGATAAACCTTAGGTCTAGCTGTGGCCTTTGAGGGCTGTGGGAGGAGATAAGGAATTCATTTCTGCTAGCAGTTTCTGTTCCACTGTCAAAAAACTACTGTGTGATTCAAGCCTTGGCTTCCTTCAAAATTCCTCCAAATTCATTTGAAAATTTCAGTTTGACTGGCTGAAGACAACCTTAAAGTAGAATGTGTTGACTTTTCATTTACTCTCACTAAGAACAACAGTTGCTATAATACTGTTCTCTCCCCCACCTCCACAAAACCTTCTTTCCGTAGGTATTACTTGGTGCATGCAAGTTTGAAAGTCCCATCCAGGATCCCACATCGATTGTTGGCAACTATCTTGGAACAAACAGGTGAGACAGAGAGAAAGAAAGAGAAAATGTGGAGGGAGAAATTACTTGAACTGAGGTAAGTTTAACTTGGTTTGAGAGAGAGAGAGATCCTGAATCTGAGGAGGGTAAGCTGGAAAGTTTGCCTTGTAACACAGAGACATCTGAAATCATCCACAATTCAGGAATCGCACTGTGTCTGCTTTGAAGTGTGTAGAATCTACAAAAGTGTACCAGTTATAACGGTGGTGAAGTATTCATTTCTGGGCCCCATTTTGAAGTGCTGAGAATGACTTTAAAGTCCTAAATGTTTGAATTGACCCCCTGCACCTACTCTAGAATAAAAATGGAAAAAGAAGAAGGCATAACTGCTTGATACAGATTTAATGTAGGCCTGTGCAGGGACCCCCCAGATCCACCTTGGAGGCAGATCCAAAGCCCCCAAAGCAGCCCAAATCTGCCTCGGGGCTGCCTCGGGAGTTCCTGATCCGCATCGGCACCGAAGCCGAGGCGAAATTCGGGCCCTCTGAGGAGTCTTGGAGATTTTTGGGTGCCAGCTGCACAGCCGGGCTGCCCAGCCAGCACCCAGAACACTCTACCCACTTACCTGGTGCCTCCGCCATTAGCCAGTGCAGATGGTGGACACTCCAGGTAAGCCCCCCTCCTAGGGTGACCATATGAAAAGGAGGACAGGGCTCCTGTATCTTTAACAGTTGCATAGAAAAGGGAATTTCAGCAGGTATCATTTGTATGCATGTCTCACCTGGTGAAATTTCTTCTTCATCACAACAGTTAAAGCTGCAGGAGCTATACTGCAGCTATACTGTGACCAGATTTAAAAGAGGGCAGGGCACCTGCAGCTTTAACTGCTGTGATGAAGAGGAAATTTCCCCAGGTTCTCCATATATACAAATGACACCTGCTGAAATTCCCTTTTCAATACAACTGTTAAAGATACAGGAGCCCTGTCCTCCTTTTCATATGGTCACCCTACCCCCTCCCCCTTCCCCACTTACCTGCTCCTGCTATCCGCCACCGCTGCTGCCCTTGCATCCGGCAGCTTCCACTGCCACCAACGAATAAGACCAGAAGTAGGCCGCGTGGTGGGGGCCTGGGGTACCTCTTAAGCACCAAAGCGTCCTGAAACTTCAGAGCCAATTGGCTTTGGGCCACCTTGGACTTCACCCGAACCTCCTCGGATCCGGTTCAGGAAGGTCCAAATCACCCCGATCTGCTTCGGATTCAGGGTTCGGATCCGAGGCAGTGCATAGCCCTAATTTAATGCATGTGTTAGGCCTGAACATATTCACATGGCAAAATAGCCACTCATGTGTGGCCCTGTTTTTAAAGCCATCTGTGCTCCTAGTTATCACAGCCTCCAATGTCAATAAATTGTGTTTGCTAATTTTGCATGGCATGAAAAAAAACCCTCCTTTTGTTTGTGCTGAATCCAATGCCAACCAACTCTACTGTGCAACCGCACATTATGGTATTAATGGCTTCAAGTGAAGAGGTTTATTTTATGGTCATATTCGACATATAGTTCAGCAATTTCACAGAATGATAGATGAGTGCTGTGCTGAAAATTTCTTCCACGTTGTTTTTGACCATTATTCGGTTTGAGAGAAAATAAATTTGCTTTTGAAAAGAAATTCAAAGGAGAAGAAAAGTTCAGAGATATTACCATGGGCTGGGTTCAGGTATTTTGTGCCTACCTTACTTCAGCTGATTCCAAGAGTCGGAAGACCTAAAGACGGTAGTGCACGCACTGGTAACTTCGAGGCTCGACTTCTGCAATGCGCTCCACATAGGGCTACCTTTGTGCCTAGTCTGGAAACTTCAACTAGTTCAAAATATGGCAGCCAGGCTGGTCACTTGTAAACCTAGGGGTGACCACATTACACCAGTCTTAAAATCTCTTCATTGGCTGCCAATTAGTTTCTGGGTGAAGTATACAGTGTTGTTTATCACCTTTAAAGCCCTACATGGTTTGGGTCCAGGCTACTTGCGGGATCGACTTCTCCCACACACTCAGGTCCTCTGGGAAGAATTTAGTCCAGCCAACAAAAACAAGGCTGACAACTATTTTCCAGAGAACATTTTCTGCTGCCGCTCCCAGTTTGTGGAATGGCTTGCTGGGAGAGATTCGTCAACTTAACAGTCTTCCAGAATTTAAGAAAGCCATAAAGACTGATCTCTTCCGGCAGGCCTACCCAGTTGAATTTTAAGATGCCTTTTTTTAATGGTGTGCTGCTTTTAATGATGCACTGGTTTTAAACGTTTGAATTAGTTGTATGTATTTTATGGTGTTTTTATTTGTGTTGTACCCCACCTTGATCCAGAGGGAGAGGCAGATAACTAATATATTATTATTATTATTATTATTATTATTATTATTATTATTATTTATGAGATGGCTGAGGAGTGTGTGTGAGTCTCCTGTCTTTCATTGTATAGTCATCTCTCTGGCAGCCTGTAGCCTCCTTGGCTTCTTGTACTTCAAGTAAATCAAGTGGAAGACAACATGAGTTAATTCCTCCCGTAGGGCTTTTTTCTGACCAGGAAAACACATGCGGGGTGGGAGACTGCAGAGCAATGGAGAGACATATATTAGAAAGGGGGACGCATGTCTCACCTTGCGGTGATGCGCTCAGTAACACCACAAAAATAAATTATAAAATGCCCCGAGAATGAGGCAGAACATTGAAGCCTCTTCCATGAGGGGGAAAATAACTGAGGGAATTTGAGGACAGATTTTGGCACAGCACTAACTCCACTTTTCCCCATGAGCTCAACACAACACTGCCCCCTTCACAGCACTGAAGGGTGCAGAAGGAGGTCTAGTAACAGCACAACAATAAACCAACAAACCATTGGTGAGCCCTACCTGTAGCGGCACCCACCATCTGGAAAACCCTCCCTTGTGCGGTTGGGAAGGGGGGAAATGTAACATCCTTTAAACGCCTCCTGAAAACATATCTTTTCACACAGGCTGGCCTGTCACTTATTAGATTTTATATGAATTGTTTTTAACTTTTAACATTTTAAATTTATTTGGCTACTGGTTGCATGTTAAATGAGCCTCGTGCGGTGCAGAGCGGTAAAGCAGCAGTTTCTGCAGCTGAAACTCTCCCCACGGCCTGAGTTCGATCCCAGCAGAAGCTGGTTTCAGGCAGCCAGCTCAGGTCGACTCAGCCTTCCATCCTCCCAAGGTCGGTAAAATGAGTACCCAGTTAGCTGGAGGAAAGGTAATAATGGCTGGGGAAGGCAATGGCAAACCACCCCGCTATAAGGCCTGCCAAGAAAACGTCAGCTAAAGCTGACGTCCCTCCAAGAGTGAGTAATGACTCGGTGCTTGCACGAGAAGTTCCTTTCCTTCTTCATTCCTGCATGTTATGGTTTTAATGCTGCACTGCCCAGAGAGCCTCAGCTATTGGGCCATATAAAAATGTGATAAATAAATTAATAAGAAATAAGAAACAGTCGTGCAATTTCTCTCCCCCCCCTGGAGAATTTTGGTGAAATTGTTCTTCCCCCGCACCACCGCCGCCATTTCTCTGAACACAAACAGGGCGGAGAATTTTGAGAGATCATTTGTGCACAGTTCTATTATATATCTTTTTTTTAATGATGGGTTTCAGGCCTTAGCTAGCCCTAAGGTTTATCCTGGGATCATCCCTGCCTGCTCCTGGGATATCCTGTGTGTCATTTACATGAACAGGGATGACCCCGGGACAATCCCAGGATAAACCTTAGGTCTAGCTAAGGACTCACTTTGTATCATCAGAAATGATATGCCTCTGGATACCAATAGGGTGGTGCTCATGTCCTGCTTGTGTGCTTCCCATAAGCAACTGGTTGGCCGATGTGGGGGTAGAATATTGAACAAGATAGTCCTTTGGTCTGATCCAGCAGGGTTCTTCTTCAGTACTGGTTAGGCCTCATCTAGAGTATTGTGTCCTTTTCTGGGCTCCACAATTCAAGAAGGATGCAGACAAGCTGGAGCGTGTTCAGAGGAGGGCAACCAGGATGATCAGGAGTCTGGAAACAAAGCCCTATGAAGAGAGACTGAAAGAACTGGGCATGTTTAACCTGGAGAAGAGAAGATTGAGGGGAGACATGATAGCACTCTTCAAATACTTAAAAGGTTGTCACACAGAGGAAGGCCAGGATCTCTTCTCGGTCCTCCCAGAGTGCAGGACATGGAATAACGGGCTCCAGTTAAAGGAAGCCAGATTCCAGCTGGACATCAGGAAAAACTTCCTGACTGTTAGAGCAGTTGTTGTTGTTTATTCGTTCAGTCGCTTCCGACTCTTCGTGACTTCAAGGACCAGCCCACGCCAGAGCTTTCTGTCAGCTGTCGCCACCCCTAGCTCCCCCAAGGTCAAGTCTGTCACCTCCAGAATATCATCCATCCATCTTACCCTTGGTCGGCCCCTTTCCCTAGCATCAGCCTCTTCTCCAGGGTATCCTGTCTTCTCATTATGTGGCCAAAGTACTTCAGTTTTGCCTTTAATACCATTCCCTCAAGTGAGCAGTCTGGCTTTATTTCCTGGAGTATGGACTGGTTGGATCTTCTTGCAGTCCAAGGCACTCTCAGAATTTTCCTCCAACACCACAGTTCAAAAGCATCTATCTTCCTTCACTCAGCTTTCCTTATGGTCCAGCTCTCGCAGCCAAAGGTTACTACGGGCAATACGATTGCTTTAACTATGCAGACCTTTGTTGTCAGTGTGGTGTCTCTGCTCTTAACTATTTTATCAAGATTTGTCATTGCTCTCCTCCCAAGAAGTAAACGTCTTCTGATTTCTTGGCTGCAGTCAGCGTCTGCAGTAATCTTTGCACCCAGAAATACAAAGTCTGTCACTGCCTCCACGTTTTCTCCCTCTATTTGCCAGTTATCTATCAAGCTGGTTGCCATAATCTTGGTTTTTTTGAGGTTTAACTGCAACCCGGCTTTTGCACTTTCTTCTTTCACCTTTGTCAAAAGGCTCCTCAGCTCCTCCTCGCTTTCAGCCATCAATGTGGTGTCATCTGCATATCTGAGATTGTTAATGTTTCTTCCTGTGATTTTAACTCCAGCCTTGGATTTGTCAAGCCCAGCACGTCACATGATGTGTTTTGCATACAAGTCGAATAGGTAAGGTGAGAGTATACAACCCTGCCATACTCCTTTCCCAATCTAAAACCAGTCCGTTGTTCCGTGGTCTGTTCTTACTGTTGCTACTTGTTCGTTATACAGATTCCTCAGGAGGCAGACAAGATGACTTGGTATCCCCATACCACCAAGAACTTGTCACAGTTTGTTGTGATCCACACAGTCAAAGGCTTTAGAATAGTCAATAAAACAGAAATAGATGTTTTTCTGGAACTCCCTGGCTTTCTCCATTATCCAGCGGATATTGGCAATTTGGTCTCTAGTTCCTCTGCCTTTTCTAAACCCAGCTTGTACGACAATGGAATCAGTTACCTCGGGAGGTTGTGGGCTCTCCCACACTAGAGGCCTTCAAGAGGCAGCTGGACAACCATCTGTCAGGGATGCTTTCGGGTGGATTCCTGCATTGAGCAGGGGGTTGGACTCGATGGCCTTGTAGGCCCCTTCCAACTCTGCTATTCTATGATTCTATGATTCTGCTTAACAAGTGTTTCAATAGTTTTAATTGCTATGGATTGGACTTGGAACAGTTGCAATTTCTTTGATGAATCCTGTATTTCATTGGTAGCATCAGCTTTAAAGATATTTATTGCTTTAAGCATCCAAGGGTCAGGCCTATGGGATTGGCACCTGTGTGACATCAGATTGGTGGCGTCCACGCATCCAGTGCCCTGCTTGGATGTCATGAGGGGCACCAGAGACTTTTCTACTTCCCTATAATGTGCACATTCACTGCCTCTGCTGGTCTAAGAAGGAACCACTGTAGCCCAAAACAGGCACGACACAGGAAATCTGTGATTGGTACCTGCATTGTCCCTGTTTTGAAGCCTCCAGCAGGGCTAATAGTAGCTCCCAAAGGGTGATTATGGCCTTAGCAAGATGAGGGGTTATCCTGGGCTGATACCTGGGATCACCCCTGTGCATCCAGATGACGCACAGGGGATCCTGGGATCAGGCAAGGATCAACCCTCCATTGTCCCGGGATAATGGGCACCACTTTTGGCCCGGTATCTCCCACGGTCTCAGGCTGGGCCCGAGACTGCAAACGTGTAGCCCGTTCTACCGCTTTTCCTGGCTCCACGTAATTACTTACGGGGCAGGGTGGGGGCAGAGGGGAAAACATTTTTTTTAAAAAAAAAAATCCACTTACCCAAGCGCATGAGTGTCTGTGCGCATCCGGCCTCTTTAAAAAATTTTTTAAAAATGACGAACACGACGGCTCTCCTCGTGAGCTCATCGCGCCTGACGTGTAGACGAGGGTGACATCACACGATACTTGCATCATGGGGTCTCCCCTCGTCTGGCGTGGATTTAAAGGTAGGTCTAGCTAAGGCCTTAGATTGGGGAAAATGACACTGGAAGACGTCATTTGCTTTGATCAAAATTGCAGCTCCTGCAACTGCTGTCAGGTAAACGTATATTTATTGATTCCTTACATCGCATCTCTTTCAGCCTTGAGGGTGCCTTTCAGGAGAAGCCCCAAGGTCCTGAAGCCGGCATGAGTTGAAACACTTGTTCTTTCTCTAGACCACTCTCATTTCCAGTGTTACCTCGGCTCCCCCGGTTGCTTTGGAAAGCCTTTGATCCAAATCTTCCATTACCTTCTCCTTGCAGTGTCTCCCTCTTTGTGTTTTCCATCAGTCCTCCCCCTGCACCTGTTCCTTTCTTTTAAAGCTCTCTCTTTCCCTTGTATTGAGTACATGCCTGCCCTCATTTCCCTTAAGTGAGGTAGAGCAGCAGTGATGCCAGTGACTGATAGCCCAAGCAGCAAGGCCTCTTTCGCAAGTGATACTTTAAAAATAAATAAATCTGTTTATTCGATTTGTTGTTCACTACTCCAAAACCATTTGAATGGGGAGTGGTATATAAATATTCTAAATAAAACAAATACATACATACATACTTGCCTTCTTTTTTCTATTTCCCCCCTTCCCCGATTTCCTATTGGTGTGAGAGCACTTATTATTATTATTATTATTATTATTATTATTATTATTATTTCTGCTTGCAAAATTTGAAAGAAAGGCAAATCTTGCCATATAGCTGCATTCTGGTTCAGGAAGGTTGAATTTGTTAAAGTATTAACAAATAAAAAATGTGTTTCTCACCCACCCCCACCCTCAGCATACCTGGTATGTGCTTTGCCTTGGCTGTCTGGAGAGCAATAGTAAAGCTGAACGCATGATGGGGTGGTCCCTGCTGCCTTGAAGGAGGCAGTGATGCGACCACTCCTGAAAATAACCCTCCCTTGACCCAGAGAGTTATGATAACTATCGTCCAGTCGCCAATACCCCTTTTTTGAGCAAGGTACTCGAGAGAGTGGTGGCGTCTCAGCTGCAGGTGTACTTGGATGAACTGGTTTTGGGACAGAATTGGCCTTGGTCACCCTGATGGATGACCTTCTTTGGGAGAGGGAGAGGGGAGTGTGACCTTGTTACTACTCCTTGATCTCTCAGTGGCTTTTGATACCATTGACCATGGTCTTCTCCTGGAACGCCTCCATGAGTTGGGGGTTGGTGGCACTGTTTTATAGTGTTTCGGCTCATACTTGCAGGGTTTGTTTCCAGAAAATAGCACTGGGGGAATGCACTTCTGCCCCATGTCAGTTGAACTGTGGGGTGCCTTAGGGCACCATCCTTTCCCCAATGTTATTTAATATCTATATGAAGCCATTGGAAGCAGTCATCAGGAGATTTGGGGCAATGTGTCACCAGTATGCTGATGACACCCAGCTCTATTTCTCTTTAATGTCTGAATCGGGAGAGGCTGAGCATATTCTGAACCAGTGGATACAGTTATGGCTTGGATGAGAGCCAACAAACTGAAGCTGAATCGATAAGACAGAGGCCTTGTGGATTGGTGGTTCCCAGGTCTGGGAATTGTGGTGTTTGCCTGTTCTGGATGGGGTTGCACTCCCTCCGAAGGAGCAGGTCCACAGTTTGGGGGTGCTTCTGAACTCATCTTTGTCACTGGAGGCCCAGGTGAACTCAGTGGCCGGAGCACCCATGATCAACTTTGGTTGATACTGGCTATCCCTTCCTGAATAGGGATAGCCTTCTCATGGTCATTCATGCACTGGTAACCTCACAATTAGACTACTGTAACACGATCTATGTGGGGCTACCCATGTGTGTGGTTTGGAAGCTGCAGCTAGTGTAGAACACAGCAGCTAGGGTGCTCACAAGGACACCTAGCTCTGCCCACATAAAACCAGTGTTAAAAGAACTGCACTGGCTGCCTGTTAGCTACAGAGCCACATAGAAGGTTACGTTATTATTCTACAAAGCCCTAAACTATTGGGATATGTTGGTTTATATTTACAACCTTATTTAGTTATTGCCAGACTGGGCTTCTGGCCAATAACCATATAGCAGAGTTTTTGCAGCGGTTTCCAGCAAAGTCAGCACAGACACAGATTAAGACTGAGACTTTCAGTAGGTTTAAACAAACCTTTACTGGCATATAAAAATATAATTTAGTTATGGCAATCGCAAATACAAATACTTACATACGGTTAGTCAATACAGCTCTGATAGAGTGATCATTACTGAGTGATCATTTCTGATACATGTACATGGGAATACATTCCTTTTTATAGGCTAACTGTACAGTGATGCAACTGCTTGCAATCCCTTAATTGAAACAATCAGGTTACCAATTATTCAATCATGACATCAATGTCCAGGTGCAACGTTGACCTTTAAGTTTTCTGCTGAGTCTTCTGATTCCTCCAGCCCCTCAGCAATTAGTAAATCCATGGAAACATAACCAGGATCTATTCCAGGATCCAACATAAACAACTTGGGACCAGGATACCTAGCAGACCGCCTTCTCTTGTATGCACATGCATGACAGTTATGATCCTCAGAGGAGGTCCTGCTGGCCATTCTGAAATGAACAGAATGCCGCCATGAAGAACCTTGGCAGTGGGCCTTCTCTGTGGTGGCACCCACCCACTCTGGAGGACCCTCCGTCATGCAGTTCAGGAGGCAGAAGATATAATACCATTTAAAAGTCACCGGAAGACAGAGAAACACACAGACTCTCTACCCACCCCCAAAGCATAGACGGAACACGTACCACCAACACATACATACACCCTGTTGATCAGGGGTCTCTCTTCAGTGGGCCTCTGCTGGGGTACGGGTCCTCAGCAGGTGTCCAACCATGCCTGCCCTTAATGCTGGGCCTAACTAGGATTGAAATAACTCTGTATATGGGTACCCAGGAGGGCATCTGACTCAGATCACTGGTCCATCAAGCTCAGGATTTTCTACACAGACTGGCAGCAGCACTCCAGTCCTGTTCACACAGGATTCTAAACTGGATCCAACATCTAGAGGGTATCAGGATGAGGCGGTGTAGATGTGATGGAGGGGTGGGGCCAGCAAGCATGGTCCTTTGGTCCCTCCAATTAGGGCTATAGTTGCAGACTTAAGCATACTGTACCTGAACTTTGTCTGGATTGCTTCCATTCCATGAAAGGAAACCCCGTGGAATTTGATTCAGTTTTATTCTAATGCTGGCTTACATTTTTCTAGCTTCTGTGTTAAATATAACTCAATGAAGAGCACCACTTTTCTTCATTTTGCAAAACATGTGTTTGAATTTTCCTTTAATACTGTTCCAACAAGTCTGTTTTGTTCATTGCTCAGTGGAGCAGGGAAGAATCAAGACTCTCAATTCTATCAAATTGCCAACATTAATTCATCAAATTGCCACCAGTAGTCCCAAAGTGCAAGGGAAAGGACAAACAATTATTATTATTATTATTATTATTATTATTATTATTATTATTATTATTATCATCATCATCATCATCATCTGATGAATGCCATAATATCTTTGATTTAAGGGCTTAATAAACTCACCTTAATCATCTAGAGGATGTTACAGGTAAGAATTTAAAAGCCTAGAATTGACTATTTTAGGGATGGAGAAGTGCAATGCGCTGAAGTCAAGCTCAAAGATCATTCCAACTTGTGTCTGTATCAGATTTTCCAAATGTATTCATCAATCGTGTGCATTTTGGAAATGTCTGCATTTTCTCCCATTGTTTAAAGTGTGTTTGTTTCAAAGCATTCATTCATGTGCAGTTTTTTCAAATTTACACATTTCTTGGGAATGCATTTTTGTTCTTGTTCTGTAAATTGCATTGCTAATTTGGAAATCTATACTCTAATTTGGAAATCCTGGAAGCTTGTTCCAAGTAATGTGTGTTTAGGATTAAAGTATAAGTCATCCTGGAACCTTCTTCCTTTATGAATAGAAACTCAATGTTTCATCTTTTTCTCTTCTGAAAGCATAACTTCTGATTAAAGTCGCACTACTCTATAATCAATCCTTCATCTCAACCTTGCCTTTTGACATTTCCAATTAGCCTATTGGAAAGAATTATAGGTAACTGTTTCTCTAACGCTATCCCATTATGTGGAGATGGAAAAGTACGATACTCCTATTAATTTCCTCATGTGAAAGTCAGTAATATAAATGTAGTCACTTATCTCTGTTATGTTTCATAAACCAAAGTTCATTTTTCAAGGTTATTGGAATTGGATGCAGTCAAATATAAGAGGGGGAAAGTCCAATTCAAAATTCTCTCACTAACACTGATCCATCAGGCTGGGGTGACCATGGCCATAGCTAGACCTAAGGTTTATCCCGGGATCGTCCCGGGGTCATCTCTGTTCATGTAAATGACACACACGGGATCCCGGGAGCAGGCAAGGATGACCCCAGGATACATGTTTGTAACGAATTTTGCCTGGTATTTCTGCAAGCACTTGTCCTGAATACAGGGCCGCAGAACCTGTTTGACCCTGTGGGACAAATTCTATTTTTGAGAAGTTTTTTTTTAGGGAGGGGGATATTCTAGTGGTAGGCTGTGCCAAAGGCAAAAGGGTGTGGTCAATGTACTCTGAGTATCAGCATAGTCTATCTTAAAGCTTTTACTGCTAGTAGCTAAACCTCAGGAGTGGTATTTCATATTTTTAGAATGGGGAAAAAATTAGGGATGTGCTCCGCTTCTAATCGGACCGGCGAATTAGAAGCGGAGCGGGGGGCTTCGCCTGCCCTTAAGGTGGAGGCGAAGAGGATTGGGGGGCTGGCGGAGCATGTCGAAGAGGATCGAGGTGAAGGCGGATCCTTCGCCACGATCCGGAGCTCCGCCGGAAAGGTAAGTGGGGTTTACCGGGCCCTGCTGCTGTCGCTGTCGCCCATGCAGTGACGGCGGCAGGGCCTGGTAACCCCCCCGCCCTCCTCTCCCTTCCCTGCCTCCGTCCGTGGTCCGTCGGCTTCTTCAATAGAGCCCGTGGTTCAACCAGGAAGTCTGAGGCAGGTAAGGCCCCCCTCCCCCTTGGTCCCTTACCGGGCTCTGCCGCCGTCACCGTCGGCTTGTACCTTGGTGTGCATGTGTATCCCTGGATAAGCTATCATGGTGCCGAGTTTGAGGTTTCTAAAGTGCAAATTGACGGAGCTATGGAAAGGGGTGTGAATGGGGTGCCCGATTTTCATAAATTCCCCAAAAATCAGGGGATGATGGAACTGCCTTGAGTCTGGGCGTGCGTGGGTATCCCTGGATAAGCTATCATGGTGGCGAGTTTGAGGTTTTTAACGTGCAAATTGACGGAGCTATCGAAGGGTGTGAATGGGGTGCCCGATTTTCATACATTCCCCAAAAATCAGGGGATGATGGGATTTTCTTGAGTCTTGGCGTGCGTGTGTATACATCCATGAGGTGTCATGGTGCCAAACTTGAGGTTTCTAACTTTAACAGAAAAAAAGATGTATACTTTTTTAGCTTAATGCAAGCCTATGGGGGGGAAAACGGAGCTCCGATCCGGATCCGGAGCTTCACAGCGGAGCGGAGCGGACATAGGCAGAGCGGGGGTGGGGCAGAGCGGCCCGATCCACAAATCGTGGATCTGGAAGAGAAGCAGAGCGGGGGGGTCCATGCACACCCCTAGAAGAAATGCACAAAATCCAGGAAAACTGCCCAGTGATTGGGGACCAGTGAAAAGTGCTGAGGCCAGGGGAAGTAGATGTTTAGGTACATTGGGGTAGGTGGGGTGGATTTGGGCATCAAGTGGGCTGGTTTTGCCCCTGGGCCTGAGGCTCTGCACCCCTGACTTTTTATGCTCTATTTCCTAGAATGTATGCTATTTTGTAGGGATGTGCTTCGCTTCTCTTCGGTTCAGAGAAGCAAGAGCGAGGCGGCCTAATTCGCCTCCGGAAATGGTGGAGGTGAAGAGAGTCAGGGGGGCTGCGGATCGAGGCGAAGAGGATCGCCTCAATCCGGAGCTTTGCCTGCAGGTAAGTGGGGGGGAGTGGAACTCATCTGGTGCTGCCGGCACCGCCATCCATGCGGCAGTGGTGGCGGCAGCGCCAGGTAAGGGAGCAGGGAGGAGGGATGCTTACCTGCGTCTGTCGTGGGCTTCAATTGAGGCCCCTGTTGAAGGCGGAAGTGAAGGCCGAAGCCTCTTCCGGCTTCAACCGGGGCCTCAACTGAAGCCCGTGATGGATGCAAGTAAGGGGGCAGGGGGGATCTCGCTCCGCGGAGCAGAGCGGGAGACGGGTGGAGCGACACGAAGAGGATCGGGCCACGAAGCGGATTGGGGGGTCTGTGCACACCCCTACTATTTTGTATGCCATTTCCCCTAATGTAAACATTTAAAGGTATTCATTTTTCACTGAGAGAATTGCCTTGCAAAACTAGGAGGATTGTGAAAGCTGAACAATAATGGCGTTCTGATTTGCGTATCAGTTCATGAAATGTGAAGTAGGTCGGTTCATAGGGAACCCTAAGCAACAATGGGTGGCACCTTGAAGACTAAAGCATTTAGGGAACCCCAATGGCTGCCCAGCTGGAATGGCTTGGGAGGGGGGTCAGTTGTTGCGATGGAAGGAGAGCCAGAAAAGAAAAGAAACTAGTACAGGTGCCAGGCACATGTACTCCCTCGTGAGGCAGGGGTGGAGCCAAGGCTATAAAAGGCTCACCCTTGGTGTTCTATGGCCTCTTTCAGTTTCGCCCCCACCCTCCCTCCCCATGTACTAATATGGGAATCAAACCCATTTGCCTCTTTTGCAAGAGGGGCTGAGTAGGAATTTTCCCTGTCATCTAGGAATGTTCAGGTTTTTGCCTACTCCATACTGGTTTCTATCTTAGAATGGAGGATAAATAGGTTGATTATTAAAAGGCAGGGTTGTGCGGGAATTTGGAGAAATCAGGGTAGGGAGGGTGAGCACTCGGGCACCTTTATGGTGATTGGCAAATCAGAGGTCCTGCTCCTCGAGGGCTTTGCAGCTTTTGTGTCAGGATATGGTTTGCCTTTGGGGACCTTCTTGTCTCATCTACTCAGCTATGCAGCCAGAGTGGAGTTGGTCTCACCAAACATTTAAGTGTAGCTGGAAAGGGGACCAGGAAAACCGACCCCCTGTTTCCAGCGGAACGGTTCGACCGCAGATAAACAAATAGATTCCTGCGTGTTCATGCTCAGATCCATGGAGGGTAGCATATCCATGTATAAATAAAGAGGCCCTAATTTACCCCAAGCTCTGGTGTCCATGTTTTATTTCTGGAACTTATCCTTCCCCTTGCAACAATCCTATGGACCTAGACAGAGTTGTGGTGGTGGAGGGGAACATAAGATAGTCCAGATTCCTGGATCCAAGCTCTCATCTTCTGCCCCCACCCCCTCACAGCCAGTGCAGAGAGAACTGTGCCAACCACCTTTCCAAGGTTGCAAAGGCAACCTTGAAGAGGAGGGAAAGGGGGCATGCTGGTGGATGGGAGGGAACTGTTACCCAAAGCCTCTTCAGGGGCCTGCCTTCCTTCCCTTCCGCTCCACAGAGCTCCAGCTAGACAAACAAAAAAGCCCATCTAGCTAAAATGCAGTTGGAGGAGCACGAAGGTGATTGTCTCTGCTGCTTCTCCTGCTCTGCATCAGATGGCTGTAAACAGGGCTGGGCAGGGGCTGGGCAGAGGGGCCAGTTGGCATGGGTCTACAATTTTGAGGGGTCCTACTCAATGGTACAAGAACGTTTGAATGGATTGGCAGTTTTGAACATCAACATTGGCAAGGCAAAGTTGCTTGATTTTGTTGTCGTTGATGAATTTGCCCAAAGAAAAGCACGCAAAGCATTTCTGAATGTGAAGAAGTGATGTCTTACATACATCTTGAATTCAAGTGCTTGCCATTACCATTTTTTTAATAAATCGTTCTAGTTCATATGTATTTAGAACTGATTAAAAAATACTTAATGAGCAGTTTGAAATGGGGCCTACATTTCCCATCTGACCCGGGCCTATCACCAGCTTTGCCCGGCCCTGGCTGTAAACCTCCGTGTTTGCAGGTCTAAGGCCCTCCGCACAGGGCTGCACCCGGATTATAGCATAAGCTTTCGTGGACCATAGTCCACTTTCATCAAAGCTTGTGTCATAACCAATGTTTCAGTTTTTAAGGTGCCATGAGACTCTCTGCTGGTTTTGTAACTGGAGCGTTTCTGATCCTGCAATTGGAGTGTCTGGTTATATTTGAGTAAAAGGCATTCACAGCAGCCGCTCTTCAAGTAACATTTTATATGACAATCTTAGAAGAAGCGGGGGGGGGGGAGCACCTGTAACATGGATGCAGCAACATCGTCATATTGGTTTTTAGTCATGGCCGGGGGTAGGGGGGAAGAATTTCAGGAAGTCCCCCATGCTTAAAAATGAGCACATTTGCTGCAGAAAGGAATAGCAAGTGGAAGAAATGCGCGCTGGGAGGCGGGGGGATGACGACG
Source organism: Elgaria multicarinata webbii (assembly GCF_023053635.1). Taxonomy (NCBI): domain Eukaryota; kingdom Metazoa; phylum Chordata; class Lepidosauria; order Squamata; family Anguidae; genus Elgaria; species Elgaria multicarinata. The sequence continues at coordinate 106,698,128 of NC_086177.1, read as the reverse complement.
ACGTGTGTTTTCATTCCCTTGTATTTTCCTATTCTCATTTCCTGTATGACTTGCCAGATTCTTAATGTAAATCAACCTTGCTAATTTACACATCATCCATGACTTTTGAGAAAAAGGGATGTTGATGTTCTTCATGTGCTTAGAAAAAGCAGATGTGGAGGAGGAGAACACTGATCCCTGCCCACCCATCTGATTTCTGGAAATGTGGGATGCATTAGGATGTGATGGTATTACTTGTAAGAGTGCCACTTCTTCTTTAACGAAATCATTGTTACCTAGGAGGGGGTTGGCAGGTATGTCCTTTGATGGGGTCTAGTGGAGGGGAAGGTCCAGCACTTTCATTTGATGTAGGGCCAAACCTCAGCCCTAGACAATTTTGGAGTATCCAGCAGTGGAGCTCAGCACATCATTGTATGCTCACTGAAGGCACCCTTAGAGGTTTTGGACTACGTTTCCCATTATCCCCAAACCTTGGCATTGCTGGTTGGGACTGGTGGGTGTTGTTGTATGAAACATCTGGAGAATACCACATTAGGGAAAGCTGATTTATGATTAACAGCTCCCTTCCAATTAATTAATATGGGACACGTTACACCAGGGCATTTTTCTTTTCAGGACTCCTGGAAAGGAACAGGGAGACACACAAAATTCTACTAAATCTATGATTTCTTTGTTGGCCTATTGACCCACCTCCTGCTTAGCTAGGAAAACAGGCAAGAAACATCGTGCTTGCAAGATGTTTGCTGTGATCAGCTCAAGTTTAGCAATATTTGTCTAAATTTACATGCGAAAACCTATCAACTTACAAACTCAAGGCAAGAAATTAGATCTGGTGGTACTTGGGAATTCATGCTGAAGAATTTACTAGGTCTGGCAGCTGGTTAAAGAAACTTCAGCCACTTAGGGATGTGATTTTATTTTAATCAGTGAATTGTTTAAAGAATCAATCAAATGATTGTATGAATAATGATATATATTTTAAAGGGGGAAGAGCATACTGTTTTAGTTCTTTTTATATTCAACATTATCAAGCTATATTCCCTTAAAAAGAACATGAAGATAATGCTGACAATGTACATTTCAGTGCCATCTCAAAAGATATGGGCCTTTGCTAGACCATGGGTTATCCCGGGGTGAACCCCGGGCTTGCCCCTGTGCGTCCAGATGATGCACAGGGGATCCCGGGCTCAGGCAGGGGTAACCCTCCCTGGCCCCGGGTTAACGGGCACCACTTTTAGCCCCGTATTTCCCGTGGTCTCGGGCTGAGCCCAAGACCGTGGTGTGTAGGCCACTCTTCCGCTTTTCCCAGCTATCACAATTACTTGCAAGTAGCCAGGAAAAGTGGTGGACGGGGAGCAGCACTCCACAGGTGCTGCGGCCATCAGGGAGAATGATTTTTTTTTTAAAAAAAATACTTACCTAAGCACACAAGCATTCGTGCGCATCCGGCCCTTTAATTAAAAAAAAATGGCGGATGCGATGGGGCTTTTCTTTAGCCCATCGCTTCTGACGTATGGATTGGAGCGACAGCCTGCGGTAGCTGCACCGTGGGCTCACCCCTCCTCCCGCACAGATTACCAGGTAGGACTAGCAAAGACCCCACTCTCTCCTATGTGGAAAAGACGTGGGGAATTCCTCTTCTGAGGTCTCAGCTAGACCTACCTGTTAGCCCGCGACGGAGGTGGGAAGATCTCGCATTGTGTTTAATGTGAGATCCCTCCTCTGTTTACATGCAATGCGCGACAACCTCAGAAGGAGAGGCATTGCACCCGCCATTTTATTATTATTAAAGCGCCAGCAGCGCATGAACACTCGTGCGCATAAGGTAAGTGTTTTTTTAAATTTAAATTACTTTCCCCGCTCCCCCCACTCTACCCCCGATGGGCACAACACTGCTGAGGAGCGCTGCACCTCGTGCATGGCTCACGGCTCCTCACGAGGAATCGCATGGAGCCGGGTCAACCCACGGCAACTGGCCACATGTTCTGTGGTCTCAGGCTCAGCCCGGAACCATGGAAAAACCAAGGCCAAAGGGGAGGGCGAGATCCCAGGGAAGAGGTCATCCCTCCCTGATCCAGGGATCCCCTGTGTGTCATGTGGACGAACAGGGACGATCCCGGGGATCACCCCAGGATAAAGCCCCGTGTAGCTATGGCCTGAAATAACAACTGTCTCTGTGCATGTACTAGGGGGAGTGTTGTAATTCATTGTATTTTTGTTTTAAATGGAAATAAAAAAGAATGCTGCCCAGATTAACCAGGGATACCATTTTCATCAATTCATGGGTTTAAATTAATGGGTCTGATTAATCTACTAAATGTGGCAGAGTTAGAATTAATGTGGCAAGTAAGTCGAATGCGAAGAGCTACTGTCTTGCGAGATTTCTGCAAGACATTAGGTCTCCAAACTCTGTTGAAGCCGAGGCTTATGAATTAATTCAGCGATTAATTAACTTGCAACAAGCTTTGCCTTGATCTTGCAGCCCTTGTTTTGGGAATGTTCGTTTGGAATTAGCACACAGAAGAAGCATCTCATACAATGCCAATGCTTTCACCTAGCGACTTCTGGTCAAGGGCAACTTATTTTAATTACCTAGGACACTGATCAAAAAACCTTGCTGAAATTGACTAGGGGGAAAAAGAAAGCAGCCTCCTAGTTTATTTTGTTATCACATTTCCTGCACTGATGTATAGTATAGAGGGGGTTTGTTCTTAAAGATGTTCTGGAAACACACACACGCAAACGACAAAGAGTCTTGTGGTACCTTAAAGGCTAGCAGATTTATGACAGCATGCACAGTTGTGGGCTGAAGTCCACTTCATCAGAGATGCATTGTGGTGTGATATATTTGGGGTGTTTTAATCGGAAACATTTCATGGACTCTAGCCCATGAAAGCTTATGCTGCATAAATGGAGTTCATCTTTAAGATTCCTCAAGACACCTTGTTGTTTTAATGTAGCAGATGGTCATGGTTACCCCTCTGGAAGTTGGGGAGAAATGTCCCACAACATCCTGCCATACGTAACAGTTTGAAATAAGTGTCTTAACATTAGGGATCTTTCAATTTGGGTTTGAAAACAATTTACCAACATTGCGCTATTTGGGAGGGGAGGAAAGCTAAGATTGATTTATTTTTTAATCAATGTGTTTTAATCAATGTGACAGATTCAACCATCGAGGCTCAGGACTCTGAGTGTTTTTTTCTTAAACACCTGGCATTGAATCCCTGTGTATTCAATCACATTTGTGCTTAATTTGGGTTGCCACCTCTTTTTTTCTGGCAGGCTTCTCATCTTTAATAACTATATGGCCGGCAGGTATTTATAATTTATTTTTATTTAAAACATTTTTGGCTGCCTTTCAGGGCAGAAGCCCTCACAAGGCGGCTTACAGTAATAAAACACATTAAAAGGTGCATTGTAGACTTTGCCATGCTGGGAATAGCTGTAGCTATTGAATTTAGCTTGGGCAAATGGGTGAGAATTTTGGCTGAACATATGAAAAGGAGGACAGGGCTCCTGTATCTTTAACAGTTGCATAGAAAAGGGGATTTCAGTAGCTATCATTTGTATGCATGCTGCGCCTGGTGAAAATCCCTCTTCATCACAACAGTTAAAGCTGCAGGAGCCCTGTCCTCTTTTGTATCTGGTCACTCTAGTATAGCTCCTTCAGCTTTAACTGTTGTGATGGAATTTCACCAGTTTTGGTGGAAGTTCCATGTTGGGCATAACATGCAGCCCCATCCTAAATTTGACCAGTGGACATGACAGTGTTTGCGCAGCAAGAAAAGAAAATACTAGAGTGACCATATGGAAAGGAGGACAGGATTCTTGTATCGTTAATAGTTGTATAGAAAGGGGAATTTCAGCAGGTGTCATTGGTATGCATGCAGCACCTGGTGAAATTCCCTCTTCATCACAGCAGTTAAAGCTGCAGAATCTGGTCAAGAGGGCAGTGCTCCTGCAGCTTTTACTGTTGTGATGAAGAGGGCATTTCACCAGGTGCTGCATGCATACCAATGACACCTGCTGAAATTTCCTTTTCTCTAGAGCTGTTAAAGATACAGGAGCCCTGTCCTCCTTTCCATAGGTTCACCCTTTTGTTAAGAATGTACCAACATCAGCAGAATTCTTCATGTTTGGGAGAGAAAGAATTTAAGATTAAACAAAACAAAGACTATGGGTAAACGTAAAACCAGCAATGTCAGCATTCCCAAATTAACATTTAGGGGTATGCAGGGACAGGGACAGGTTTCTAAGGCTCCTCAGCAAAGCTCCCTCAGTGTGCTTCACTCCTGTGTGATTTCTGCACTCTTAGGGTTTATTAGAGGGATTATCTTGTGGCAAAACAGAATCTGTTTTCATAAATAAATGAATAAACCAATTCCTTTTTTAACTGTAATAAGCAGAAAAACTCCTTAGAGGCAGCCTCTCAGTGGCCACCATTTTGTCTTTCCTACAGTACACCTGACTGATGCAACTCCTAGTGCATTCTGGGAAAAATGAAACAGTGGCTGTCAGGTAGGATGTTCTTGCCAAATCTCAGTCCTCCAAGGAGGGAGAGGAGAGGGCAGGTAGCCATCATTATAGTGGTTTCTTCTGTGGTGCCAGGGCTCTGTCAGATGCCCAGGTATGTTGTGTGCTCAACCTGGGAGTTGTATATTTAATTTCACATATATGCATGAGGGCCAATGTACAGGTCCCTTTTTGAAAATTTAACTTCCAGGGGCACAAGGGAAAAGGATGAAATGTAAAGAATGCTTGCAATTCGAACACGCAAACATTTTTAAAGCATCCCAAAAATATCTTCTAAAGACAAACTAGTGACAGTGATTTATCAGGGAATGGTACTAATGAATCCAGAGATTCCCTGCTATAAATACTAATTCTCTCCAGAACCCACAAGTGCCTTTGCGATTGACTGGCCCAGTATAAATAATATACTGGAGCATATTTGAAAGAGAAGATGTCATTAGGTTCTGCATCTCTGAAGAGAGCTAGTGTATCAAATCATATACAGAGAGAGAGAGAGAGAGAGAAAGACATTTAAAAATAATAATCAAAGAATACAATCAAATTGCTTTTCTCCCCCCCCCTCCCCCAAGAGAAGAATACATTTGGCCTGCAATGCAATTTGCCTGATGAGTCTAGAATGATGAGTTTAAATGAAAATAAATAGGACTATGTCACTTGGCTTTGAGGACCTTATCTGTTTCATGAATTTTATCCTTGCCACTGCAGTAGAGCAAAGTAAATGAGTTTTCATCTGTTCCTGTCCATGCACTTATTGCCATACTTGGCTGACAAGGGCCCTGTCTTGACAGCACCACTTTGCTGCTCCTTGCCACTGAAACCTTGCGATATTGCTGCAGCAGGGTAGGGGGGGGGGATCCCCATGACAGCAGGGAGCATGGGGGTTTCAGGTACTGAAGCCCAGCCCCATGCTCTTCCCAGTGTCCAGTGACCAATCAGTGCTGCCATCTGCCCTGGAACATTAATAGAAGTATAGCTTCCAAATCGTGCGAGGTACTGGTTCCTCTCTATTCGGCCCTGGTTAGGCCTCATCTTGAGTATTGCATCCAGTTCTGGGCACCACACTTCAAGAAGGGTGCAGACAAGCTGGAGCATGTTCAGAGGAGGGCAACCAGGATGATCAGGGGTCTGGAAACAAAGCCCTATGAAGAGAGACTGAAAGAACTGGGCATGTTTAGCCTGGAGAAGAGAAGACTGAGGGGAGACATGATAGCACTCTTCAAAGACTTAAAAGGTTGTCACACAGAGGAGAGCCAGGATCTCTTCTTGATCACCCCAGAGTGCAGGACACGGAATAATGGGCTCAAGTTACAGGAAGCCAGATTCCGGCTGGACATCAGGAAAAACTTCCTGATTGTTAGAGCAGTATGACAATGGAACCAATGACCTAGGGAGGTTGTGGGCTCTCTCACACTAGAGGCCTTCAAGAGGCAGCTGGACAACCATCTGTCAGGGATGCTTTAGGATGGATTCCAGCATTGAGCAGGGGTTGGCGCTCAATGATCTTATAAGCCCCTTCCAACTTTACTGTTCTATGATTCTCTGTTTCTATCTCCCACACTGACCCCAGAAGGAGGTCACATGGTAGAAGAGCCATGGTGACCTTGCTCCCAAGGAAAAAGTCAGGACAAGTCCCCCAACTTTTTCACACTGCAGCTTTGGAAAAAGCTCTCCTAGGGCTGTGAAGTGGTGGCTGTCTCGTATAACGGATGCAGCTCACATCTGCAGCCACCACAGTGCTTTCAAGGCATATAGACAGCCCTAAGGTGGAACTGAACCAGGAAGGGTTTCAGTATGTTATGGGACATTGCAGAAGAAAAGCATTGTTAGTATTCCAGAGATGGAGTTCAAAACAGAAGCCAGAAGAGCTGAAAAGAAGAAGGCCTATATGGTGTCTCTGCCATTGGGATGTATCATGTTGGGATGTCCCTCTCTGTAAAGCTCAGACCTTTAAGCTCGGCACCCATGGCAACTCCTTTGCCTTTGCAAGTTGAGTCAGGGGAGGGAGTTGTTCTGAAAATCCAGGGACTTGGTGGTGGTGCAATGACAGAAGGATGGAATGGAGAGTTTCTGCACACACACTATTCCGCTGCTGTGGTACAATGCTCCCTCTGTCCCTGCAGGTGGCAGGTCTAGAGAGAGTGTCTCAATGCTGCTGCTGCTGTGGCATTAGCACACCTCTGCATCAGCTGCCAGGGATCATTCCCCTCTTATTCTTCTGCTGCCGTGTTGCTGCTGTTTCACAATGTTGGCAGGGACTAAGGCCATAGCTAGACCTAAGGTTTATCCCAGGATCATCCCGGGTTCATCCCTGCCTGAGCACTGGATGCCCTGTGTGGCACTGAGATGAACAGGTTTGAACCCAGGACAATCCTGGGATAAACCTTAGGTCTAGCTACGGCCAAAGAGAGCATTGTGCCTTTGCATGGTGGCAGAAGGATGGGGGGGGGATGCTCTCCTCACCCTTCCACTGTTGTGCAAAGGTGGAAAATTCACCAGCTGGTCCGACTTGATGTGGGCTGTATCGGGCCAGCTGGCAGATGTCAGACCAGGGTCTGGGACTAGTGAAAACAAGCCAATCTTCACACACACACACACCATCCAAAGTGGTTTCCTCTGACATCCATACTATCATGTAGGAGTTAATTTTTTTGCTGTAATCATCATCATCATCATCATCATCATCATCATCATCATCATCATCAAATACATAAAATACTGATTAAAAACATAGTATGCACTGTTAAAAACATCCTAAAAGCATGCTAAAAGTATCCTAAAATTCTACTGGATAGGCCTGCAGGAAGAGATCAGTTTTGATAGCTTTCTTGAATGCTAAAAGACTGTCAAGCTGACGAGTCTCCTCCGGCAGGCTGTTCCACAGTTGTGATTTTATTTCACAACCAACATAACTCAGATTCTGGCTTAGATGTGTCTCTGACCTGTATAGTACCTGGATATATACTAGCAATACGATTAACAGGCTGATTAAAATGTTGACAATTCATGCTTCTACATAAGGTTTTATGTTCCTCCTTCAAGCATTCCAGAATGCATTTAGTAGAAACGGATGATCCCCCAGAGAGATGTTGGAAGAATCTGTTTGCAAGGGGTGGAGCTTTGTGAGCTTTTTAATTTGCATAGATGGAGAATTTTGAAGAAATTGCAGCTTCAACTTGCACAAATCTCTATTTGCGCAAAGTGAAAAAAAAAAAAAAAAAAACAGCGCAAAAGGGTCTTGCATTTCGGTTTGGCCCGCAACTCCAAGGCAAGTCGGCTTCATGGAAGACCTCCATCAAGCCAAAAATGAAATGGATTTCCTGGTGATGGATAGCCCTATCCACTCATAAAATGTTCCTGACACATAGAAAACTAGAACATCAGGAAGAGAACTCTATATTAGGATTTCCCCAGACCTGCTCATTTTGTATGTGTCAGGAGTATTCCATGTAGAGGAGCAACGAAAAAATTTGTGAATTTGAAGGAAAGTTTGTCTGAGAAATAGCACTGCCACACAGGGCTATTTATTTATTTATTTACTGCATTTCTATATCGTCCAATAGCCAAAGCTCTCTGGAGTGATGATGGTAGCCAAAGGAAGAGAAAATATTGTATTTCTCCAGCACATATAAACAGAGGGAAACCAGCTCTTAGATATGTCATTTGTTATAAGGATTTCACAATACATCCAATATAGATGTGCTTTTTCTACAGGAATTTCTTAATGTGTGAAGCCTAAGAACATAAGTAGTGTCAGACTGAAGGTCCACCTAGTCTAGCACTCTGTTCACACAGTGGCCAACCAGGACATGATGCAATAACACCCTCCCACCCATGTTCCCCAGCAACTGTTGCACACAGGCTTACTGTCTCGGATAGTGGAGATAGCACACAACCATCAAGCCTAGTAGCCATTGATAGCTTTCTACTCCAGGAATTTATCCAACCCCCTCTTAAAGCCATCCAAATTGGTGGCCATCACTACATCTTGTGGTAGGGAATTCCATAATTTAACTATGCACTTTGTGAGGACGTCCTTTATTTGTCCTGAATCTCCCACTAATCGGCTTCATGGGATGACCCCATTGGGTTCTAGTATTTTGAGAGAGGGAGAAAAATGTCTCCCTATCCACGTCCTCCACACCATGCATAATTTTGTACATCTCTAACATGTGCCCGCTAACACCCCAGCCTTCCCCAACTTGGTACATCCTGATGATTTGGATTTCAACTCCCATCAGCCCCAACCACCATGGCCAATGGTCAGACATTCTGGGAATTGTAGACCAAAACATTTGGAAGGCATGAAGTTGGGGGAGCCTGTCTAATCCTACATAAATCCTACTAGAAGGAGGGCTTTCTCTGCTGTGGCACCCCGGTTGTGGAATGAGCTCCCCAGAGAGGTCCGCCTGGCGCCTACACTGTACTGCTTTCGTCGCCAGCTGAAGACCTTTTTATTCTCTCAATATTTTAACACTTAATTTTAACCTAAATTTAAATCTTACTGTTTTAACTCTGTATTTTAATCTTATATCAATTCTTGCTGTGTGGTTTTATCCTGGTTGTGCTTTTTATACTGTATTTTGTAATTGTGCTTTTAACTTGTTGGTTGTTTTATTGTGGTTTTAATTTTTGTGAACCGCCCAGAGAGCTTCAGCTATTGGGCGGTATAAAAATGTAATAAATAAATAAATAAATAAATAAATAAATAAAATAATTGAAGGAGAAAATGGGATAGTACACCCATAATATTTCATGTTTTAGAGACCCTATGTGATTATTACTCAAGAGTGCATATATCTGTAGCCAGTTCAGTCATTCTATCTATTTAAAACAACCAAGAGTCTTGTGGGAGCTTAAACACTATCACTTGTTAATAACATTAGTCCTCTAGTCCATGAAGGCTTATATGATTATAGATTTCTTAGTTTTTAAGGCTATATAAGGCTCTTGGTTGCTTTTGCTTGAACAGTCTAGAAATCTATACATTGAGCAGTTAACCCTAACCCTAACCCTAAACAATTAATTATGACCATGCATTAGTTATGCATGCTCTCATCACAAACCTTTTCTTTATAATAATAATAATAATAATAATAATAATAATAATAATAATAATAATAATAATAATAATGTGTGTTTGGGAGTCAGTGGGTATCTTTTGGTCTATTAGCCTTTATCTGCTGCTTTTATCATTTTTTACCTTTTATCATTTTTACCTACCTAATATAACTATCTGGACATGTCCGTTATCAAGATTCTATGAAGTTGACTGTAAATGTATAGTTAATAGTCCCAAATTAATCCTGTAATATAAAGCAGATGAACTCCATGGGGGGGAAAAATCTAGCTAACTGGCATATGGTGTCTGATTTTCTTTTGCAGGTGATTCAATCCTTTGCTCAGCCTGTGTCCATGAGAACAGTGTCTACAGCAGAGTGTTTCAGATCTTGTACCGGAACGAAGAGATTGTAATCAATGAATCCATGAACTTTAGGGTTCACCTTCTCCTGGATGGTGAAAGGGTGAGGTCTTTTCTTCTTTTTCTAATCTCTCTCTCTCTTTCTCTCTCTGGGCATCTTTACATTAATAGGAAATCACGTTGCTTACCTGGAGAATTTGTGCTTCCTGCCTTTTGGCACAATTGTTATGGACTGCATTACATGGAAGGAGGGGGCAACCACATACTTTGAATTGAATACTTCCCCTCTGTTTATTTCAATTGAGAGACAGCACCATCTAGTGGCAGAAGACCCTGCTTTTTTAAAAAGATGGTACCATCTTTCAAAGTGGTTGTTTTCATGGTGGAATTTGCAATGGTTCCTGCGGGAGATGTTCTGGTTGTTCACAACATCATGTAATCAACCCAGAAACTTCCTTGTGTGGTCAGTCATTAGCATCCTATAAATTGCTAATTCAGAGAGCCCCCTCTCTCTTATACATGTTGCCCTGTAATCGTGGAGGAGGAAGATCTGAAGAGGAGACTCTCCTGGATCCATGGATTTTCAGCATATTGGATTGTGTGGAAAGCCTTCACAGATACAGGGGGTTCTCCTCTTCAGATCACCACCCACTGTAATTACAGGGTGATAGAAATATATGAGAATTCAGCAGGGCTGGGGCATTCCATCTCCTCTCCTTCCATGTTTATCATATTCAGTTTAATAATGCTTAATAGGGCTTTAGTTTTGCCTGGCTAATCAAGTGAGGTACGGCTATGGATGCCCTGACTTCATATGAACCAGTTACTTGAAAAAGGAAATCCATCTCTCTCTCTCTCTCTCTCTCTCTCTCTCTCTCTCTCTCTCTCTCTCTCTCTCTCATAAAGCACTATAGACTCTATAGTTTAAATAAATATAAATATAAAAATGAGTATTATTGAGGATATTATGGTGATCTGTTGAGAATGGACTAAATATCACAGGGCTAAATCCAGACTAAGTTGCTTATACTTAGATCCTATTGCAATCAATGGGACAAGTTATTCATGACTGAATTAAAGCCCTAATGATTTCAATCATCATTAGGCGCCTACATTGTTTTCCTTCCGTCACCAGCTGAAGACCTTTTTTTTATTTTCTCAGTATTTTAACATCTAATTTAACTTAAATTTAAACTCTGCTGTTTTAATCTCATATTTTAACCTATATCAATTCTTGCTGTGTGGTTTTATCCTGGTCGTGCTTTTTATATTGTATTTTGTATTTTGTGTTTTTAAATTGTTGGTTGTTTTATTATGCTCTTCATGGTTTTAATTTTTGTGAACCGCCCAGAGAGCTTTGGCTATTGGGCGGTATAGAAATGCAATAAATAAATAAATAAATAAAATAAACAATGTTACTTATTCTTAGATCGCATTGCAATCAATGGGACAAGTTAATAATGACTTAATTCAATGACCTATTGACTTCAATGGAACTAACTTAGTCTGGATCCAACCCATAGTATCAAATTATTTATTTATTTATTACATTTTTATACCGCTTAATAGCCGAAGCTCTCTGGGCGGTTCACAAAAATTAAAACCATAATAAAACAACCAACAGTTTAAAAACACAAATACAAAATACAGTATAAAAGCACAACCAGGATAAAACCACGCAGCAAAAACGTGATATAAGATTAAAATACAGAGTTAGAACAGTAAAATTTAAATTTAAGTTAAAATTAAGTGTTAAAATACTGAGAAAATAAAAAACCCTAAATTTAAGTTAAAATTAAGTGTTAAAATACTGAGAAAATAAAAAGGTCTTCAGCTGACATTTTTCAATGACAGAAGGAAGGAACTGGGATATCTGTTGTTAACCAGTTTCAGGAAGGAAAGACCAGATATTTTAATCCTGTGGTGCTCTACACAGATGTTCCTTACTCTTTGCTACCCTCCTGTGGGTGGGAAAGGAGTGAGGGAGATGGGACAGGAGCAGCAGGAGTTGGAGACACCGTGTTTGCTGAGGACAGATTAATACAGATGGTCATTTCTGAAGCAGGCATATAACTACTCCATAAGCCAGTGGCCCCATTCAGAAGACACCTTAAACCTTGGCTTTAACCATGGTGGTGAAGACAGAAAGCCGGGCTGTGTTCAGAAGACACCTTAAACCATGGCTTTAAACAGTGGTTAAGCCAGAATGCCTTATTCACCTTGGTTAAAGCCATGGCTTAAGGTGTTTTCTGAACACGGCCCTGCTTTCTGGCTTAACTAGGGTGACCATATGAAAAGGAGGACAGGGCTCCTGTATCTTTAACAGTTGCATAGAAAAGGGAATTTCACCAGGTGTCATTTGTATATATGGGGAACCTGGTGCAATTTCCTCTTCATCATAACAGTTAAAGGTGCAGGAGCTATACTAGAGTGACCAGATTTAAAAGAGGGCAGGGCACCTGCAGCTTTAACTGCTGTGAAGAAGAAGAAATTTCCCCAGGTTCCCCATATATAGAAATGGCACCTGCTGAAATTCCCTTTTCAATACAACTGTTAAAGATACAGGAGCCCTGTCCTCCTTTTCATATGGTCACTCTAGCTTAACCAACGTGGTTAAAGCAGTGGCTTAAGGTGTCTTCTGAATGGGACCGGTGTCCCTGGACAATTACAGACAACAAAACTACCCAAAGTTACGGCCTCACTCTTTATTCTCAGCAATTTCCCGCCGTGTTTCCTGCCCTTCAAAAGCCTCATTTCTCTGTCTTAGCAGCCTGGACAACCTTTCACTCACAAGACAATGTGGGTTTGCATCCCAGGGGCCTCCATTTCAGTACCACCTTGTTTAAGTTGTCAGCCAGCAGGCTTTTTGAAAGTTATATTTCTTTAGTGCCACTTTAGCCTAAATATTGACAGTTACTGACGGTGGATGAGAATTTTCAGTCTAAGGTAAATGGATGGCGATTTATCTGTGTCTAGGGTGACCATATGAAAAGGAGGACAGGGCTCTTGTATCTTTAACAGTTGCATAGAAAAGGGAATTTCAGCAGGTGTCATTTGTATATATGGAGATCCTGGTGAAATTCCCTCTTCAGCACCACAGTTAAAGCTGCAGGAGCTATACTAGAGTGACCAGATTTAAAAGAGGGCAGGGCACCTGCAGCTTTAACTGTTGTGATGAAGAGGAAATTTCCCCAGGTTCCCCATATATACAAATGACACCTGCTGAAATTGCCTTTTCGGTACAACTGTTAAAGATACAGGAGCCCTGTCCTCCTTTTCATATGGTCAGCCTATCTGTGTCCATTGACAGAGCTCTCACATACTTCAGGTTGCATTTCACCAAACTATTCTCAATCTCTGTCCTTATATGTTGTGTAGGTTGCCTTGTAATGGCATCTTTTTCCCCCCTTTTTCTCTTTTCCACTCTTTCCCCTTTTTCTTTTGTTAACCTTTACAGGCTGAAGAGGCACTAAGTGAAGCAGATTTTCAACTCAAGCTGGATCTGCACTTTACAGACAGTGAACAACTGTGAGCACTTTTCACTTTACTACCATCAAGAGATAGAAGGATGAGATCTTGCAAATTCTGATACAAACTTTTCTGATCGGCTCCTCCCAGCCTAAAATGTAGTTCAGAACATAACTATCTGTCAGATTCCATATACTCTTGAATGTTAGGACACAGTTCTTGGCTCAAAAACACCCCCTACATTTAAAAGTACATTTTAAAAAGTACATTTAGAAATGCTATTTTGAGAAAAATACATATTAAAATGTGGGTGTCTGTGCTGAATTTCTATATAAACAAAGAAGATGAAGTGGATTTATGATTAAACAGATGAAATAGTTTTTAAAATATAAATTACAGATAGATTCATTTATAACCAGTGCTTTAGCCAAAAAGGCTCCCAAAGCAGCTTACAAAGATGAGAAATAAGATGATCAATGCCTGCAGACTTAGACTCTATTGACACGACACAAAAGGAAATGGTATTGGGAGGGAGGAGGAAAGAAGCAAATTAAGGCACTAGATTAGGGCACTAGATTGGTGTAGATGAGCCCATTGGCTTCTCAAATGTTCTGTGTCAGCTATACTGGCTGATGTCTTCACACGGGGGCTTTGTTTCCCCAAACCCTGTGGTTTTTCTTACCAAGGGGGGTGTCAGGTAATTCCAATGCCAAGGAGGGAGTGTGGGGTTTCTGACAGTTATCTGGGTACCTGCAGGGCCGGGCAAAGCTGGTAATAGGCCTGGGCCAGATAGGAAATATAGGGCCCATTTCAAACTGCTCATTAAGTATTTTAATCAGTTCTAAATACATATGAATTAGAAAGATTTATAAAAAAGGTAATGGCAAGCACTTTTATTCAAGATGTATATAACACATCACTTCTTCACATTCAGAAATGCTTTATGTGCTTTTCTGTGGGCAAATTCATCATCAACAACAGAAAAATCAAGCAATTTCACCCAGGGGGACTCGGAGTAGCCCCCCCTCAAAATCGTAAGCCCATGCCAACTGGCCCCAATGGCCCCCCACTCCCCATAACTGGCTACCTGAGCTACCCCCTCCACCCTCTTCCTGGTGGAAGGCAAGCAATTGTTGGTCGCCTTCCACCAGGACTACCCCCCAGATCGTCCCTGGAGCAAGGTCAGACAGAGGAAGAGCCATACTGACAGTGCTCCCCCTGAGAAAGCTGGGGTAAGTCCCTGAATTTTTCAATGCACTGTTTCACACGAAAGCCCAGAGGCTGTGACTCTGCAGCTGCATCATATAACCGACGCAGCACATATTTGCAGCCACCGTGGGGCGTTCTCCAAGTATAGACAGCTCCCTGGTTTGGGTGAGTCTATCTGTCCTCATTGTGCACATTTCTATTAACAACATAGGCATAGAAAACACTATTAGGTTCCCCCACCCCCGTTGGCACTGCCGCTCCGCTCTCCCTAACGCAGGCTGGGAAAGTAGTCTGATTTGCATTGGCAGCATCTCACAGAATGTCAAAAGCTTATTTAAGCCCAAGAGCAGTACTTTTTTTTTAAAAAAAGAAAAGAAACAGTTCAGTGAATGGTGAAATGTAAGACGGCTTGGGTTTCTCACGGCAGTGTCATAATATTGACACTGCTGTTGCTGCAAGTACAATTAGGAGCTACGAACCAGCCTTGTACATTTTCCCTGTTGCCAAAAGAATCACGGCCGAGCGATAAAAAATTCTGAGCACTCCGTCATGTCTCTGGGGGACCTAATGACGCAGCAGAGCGAGCAGGCGGAAGGCTTTTTCTCAATTGCACGACCCTTTCCTTCCAGGCTGAGAGACGTCACGGCCATCCCAGTGATAAGCAGCCGTACTTTGGGGCTTCACTTCCACCCGAGGCAAGGCCTGCACCATCACGTCCCCGTCATGTTCGACTACTTCCACCTCTCGGCCATCTCTGTTAGCCTGCACGCCTCTCTGGTGGCTCTACACCAACCCTTAATCAGGTAAGCAAAGCATTGCTTTCAAACGAAAGACCAAAAATATCAATGTTGGCATTCTCCACTTGGGTTTAACCATCTTCATTAGGTGGGTTCATATTTTCGTATATTGCACATATGCACCAGTTACAATACGGAAAATCAATTGATGGTTAAATTCCAAAATAGGCCAAACTCTCAACATTACATCCCTTGCTGTTAATACAAAACACCTTCTCTTCCACAATTCCTTCCTGATTCTCCTTATCATTCATCTCTCCTTTTCTTTTCATATTCTACCTTGCACTTGTCAGCATGCACAACATTTCCATAAGGATACCGTGCAGTTGATTTCCCCCCCCCTCTTCTAATGAACTAAAACCACCTGCCATCTTTTTAGAAATAACGACGTGCTCTTCTGATCACCTTCTCATGTTGTCATTAGTGTTGTGGGGACATAGAATCCCCACAACATAGAATCATAGAACCATAGAACAGTAGAGTTGGAAGGGTCCTATAAAGCCATCAAGTCCAACCCCCTGTTCAATGCAGGAATCCACCCTAAAGCATCCCTGACAGATGGTTGTCCAGTTGCCTCTTGAAGGCCTCTAGTGTGGGAGAGCCCACAGCCTCCCTAGGTAACTGTTTCCATTGTTGTACTGCTCTAACAGTCAGGAAGTTTTTCCTGATGTCCAGCTTGAATCTGGCTTCCTTTAACTTGAGCCCGTTATTCCATGTCCTGCACTCTGGGATGATCGACAGATCTGCTTCGCCTCTTCCTCTGTATACATTTTGTGCTGGATTCCCAACTTTCTGAAGTTTGGCTCAGCAGTTCTCTGGACAATCTTCTCTTGCCTACCCTGATTTAGTGTAACTTACTAAGTTGGAGGATGGCAACTAGGGCTCTAAGGAATTTCTAGGCTGACCTTATGGAAAGGAGGGCAAGGCTCCTGTATCTTTAACAGTTGTGTTGAAAAAGGAATTTCAGCATGTGTCATTGTTATGCATGTAACACCTGGTGAAATTCCTGCTTCATCACAATAGTTAAAGCTGCAGGAGTCTTGCCCTTTTTTGTATCTGGTCACTCTAGTATAGCTTCTGCAGCTTTAGCTGTTGTGATGAAGAGGGAATTTCACAGGTGCTGCATACATACCAAATCTATGGTGCGACCACACTTAGAATACTGTGTACAGTTCTGGTCACCACACCTAAAAAAAAAAGATATTATAGAGCTGGAAAAAGTGCAAAAAAGGGCAACTGAAATGATTAAAGGGCTGGAGCATCTCCCCTGTGAGGGAAGGTTACAACTGCTGGGATTGTTTAGCTTGGAAAAAAGAGGCTAAGGGGAGACATGATAGAGGTGTACAAAACTATGCATTGTATGGGGAATGTGGATAGGAAGACATTTTTCTCCTGCTCTCAAAATACTAGAATACGGGGTCATCCCAGGAAGCTGATTGGTAGGAGATTCAGGACAAAAAAGGGAAGGACTTCTTCACACAGTGCATAGTTAAATTATGGAACTCACTACCACAAGATGTAGTGATGGCCACCAATTTGGATGGCTTTAAAAGGGGGTTGTTGCACAATGCCTTGCTTTGTTGGTCCCTGGCTGAAGGCTGGTTGGCCACTGTGTCAACAGAGTGCTGGACTAGATGGACCCTTGGTCTGATATAGCATGTTAATGGCATGTGCTGAAATTCCCTTTTCAATACAACTGTTAAAGATACAGGAGCCCTGTCCTCCTTTTCATAGGGTCAACTTAGAATATCATAAGAAGTTTGTTTGCCCCCCAGGGAACTTCAAATGATGGCGCCAATGTCACATGTTGGAGTGTAGACATGTAGCATTTGGAGATGAACCAGCACAGTGCTGTGCTCAAACCTGTCCTCCAAGTGTTCAGACATTTTATTTATATATTTAAAACATTTGTAACCCCCCTATATCATTGAGATCTCAGGGCGGCATACAGGTAAAAGTATACAGTATGAAACAATAAATATACACAGCTAAAAACAAATTAAACCATGAACCAAGTTAAAGCAATATATAATTTAAAAGCAGTAAAGACAATTACAACAGTTAAAACAATGTGCCAGTGAGTTTAACCATCAAGGCTTTGTTAAAAAGCCATATTTTTACTTGGCGTCGAAATGAAATCAATGTTGGTGCCAATCGGGTCTTTACAGTGGTATTGAAGTACACTGACAACTGTTGGGGCCCATTGACATATACCATACACTGCCTTTCATATCACTATATCTTGCTTGGTGTGGCTCCTGCCTTTTATATACAACTTTCAAAGTGTAATATCCTGCTTGGTGTAGATGAGGCCTAGGTGTGCTATATCTGGACTGGAGGAGGAACGGGGGGGGGGGGGCAGCTGCCACTGTTTCTACTGTACCAGGTGATGCAATGCTCTCTCTCTCTCTCTCTCTCTCTCTCTCTCTCTCTCTCTCTCTCTCTCTCTATATATATATATATAATTATTTAAAACATTTGTAACCCCCTTATATCAGTAAGATCTCTGGGCAGCGTACAGGTAAAAGCATACAGTATGAAACAATAAATTAAACCATGAACCAAGTTAAAACAATATATATTTTAAAAGCTGAAAAACAATTAAAACAGTTAAAACTGTGTCCCAGTTTTCTTCCTCCACAGAAGACAGATGCCATTTCCCATGCTTGGGTAGGCAGGGAGATCTCTCCCTCTCTCAACGTGGAGAATGCTAGGAGGAGGGGCTGAATCCCTGGTTTCATGTGGTGCATGCACAAAGCCACTTAGCTGGTACATGGAAGCTACTTCCCCTTGGACCAGTCATGCCCTTGGCTTTATGCAGCACAAGCCATGCAAAAGGATTCAGCCCTGGGAAGAGTAGCCACTCTTCCTAGCATGGAGGAGTCCCCACCACCGGTATCCCGTATGTACCTGCCCGGACCCTAAGGTCATCCTCAGGGTTCCTTCTCCGCGAGCCCCTGCCAAAGGAAGTGAGGCAGGTGGCTACCAGGAGGAGGGCCTTCTCTGCTGTGGCACCCCAGCTGTGGAATGAGCTCCCTAAGGAGGTTCGCTGGCACTTGCATTATATGCTTTTAGTCGCCAGGTGAAGACCTTTTTATTCTCCCAGCATTTTAACAGTCTATAAATAAATTTTAACTTGGTGTTTTAAATTTGTAATTTCGCATTGCTGCTGTTTTTATCTGGTTGAGCTTTTCTATTGTATTTTATATTATGGTTTTATACTGTTATTTTATACTTTGAATGTTTTTAATTTTTGTGAACTGCCCAGAGAGCTCCAGCTATTGCGCGGTATAGAAATGTAATAAATAAATAAATAAATAAATATCCCTACTGTTATCTCAGATTGGATCTACACTACTGCTTTATAGTGGTATTGAAGTACACTGACCACCGTTGGGGCCCATGACACTTCTACACCAAGCAGGATATA
Source organism: Elgaria multicarinata webbii (assembly GCF_023053635.1). Classification (NCBI taxonomy): domain Eukaryota; kingdom Metazoa; phylum Chordata; class Lepidosauria; order Squamata; family Anguidae; genus Elgaria; species Elgaria multicarinata. The sequence continues at coordinate 106,679,269 of NC_086177.1, read as the reverse complement.
ACACTATGAAAGTATGAAAGCAATATATGGTATGTGTCAATGGGCCCCAACATTTCTCAGTGTACTTCAATACTGCAATAAAGCAGTAGTGTAGATCCTGCCTCCATATACCACTTTCGTACCGCTTTCATAGTGCTATATCCTGCTGGGTGTAGATCTGCCCTGTGACTGGAGATGGCAGGCAGCCATTCTCTTGCCTGCTGTTGATCTTCCTGAACTGTATATCTATTTCATCACGCACTTGCCGTGTCTTCCCTTTAGCTTTGCCCGTCCCGGGAAGGGTTCGTGGCTTGGTAAAGGCAGCTTGGAAATGGGACCAGATCTGACGGGGATGTCGCTTGAAACGCTGGTGTTTGGAGCTGGTTACTGCAAGCCTGCTGCGTCAGAGGTAGGGATGGCTGCTTCCCGGCTTGTGATGGTTTTAGAGTCATAGTTCTCCACAATGGAGTTGGTCATCCCTAGATAGGATCAGCAGACTGATAAGAAAGGGGTGAGTTTTGTTTTTCTTGTGTGCCCCACCACTCCCAAATGCAGGCAAAGGCGTGGGGGGGGGGGGAGGCTACATGCTTCTTGTGTTCCTTTTGTTGACTTGAAGACTGGAGGAGTTCTGAGAGATTCTTGTTTATGTCAGAGACTTATTGCTTATTCACATTTCCCCTTTGGCACATCAGGGCAGGATCTATACTACTTAGGGGGACCATATGAAAAGGAGGACAGGGCTCCTGTAGCTTTAACAGTTGCATAGAAAAGGGAATTTCAGCAGGGGTCATTTGTATATTTAGGGAGAACCTGGTGAAATTCCCTCTTCATCACAACAGTTAAAGCTGCAGGAGCTATACTAGAGTGAGCAGATTTAAAAGAGGGCATGGCTCCTGCAGCTTTAACTGTTGCGATGAAGAGGGAATTTCATCAGGTTCTCCCTATATATACAAATGACCCCTGCTGAAATTCCCTTTTCAATACAACTGTTAAAGATACAGGAGCCCTGTCCTCCTTTTCATATGGTCACTCTAGCAATACTACTGCTTTATAACAGTGCATAACAGTAGTGACAACTGTCGGGGGCCAGGACACACTCCATATACTGTTTTCAAAACGTTTTCAAAGTGTCATATCCTGCTTGGTGTAGATTTGGCCCAGGACATGTTTTAGGTCCAGCTCCCCCTGCCCCTCTTTCTTCTCTGAATTGAATGCCAAAGCTCAGTTGTCTCCCCTGGGGAAGCAACTCTTCCTGTATGTATCATGCCATTTAGGATATTTCAAAGATCTTCTCACCGGGTCAGTTAGCTAGACATTGCTCATGTTTCCTTCGTTGCAGGGGTAATTTAGCACCTGACCAGAGAAGCAGGGTCTTTCTGACCTGGGTGGCTTGAGAAATTGGATTGGTTGTTTTTAGAAACTAGGGCCACAGCTAGACCTAAGGTTTATCCTGGGATCATCCAGGGTTCACTCCTGCCTGAGCACTGGATCCCCTGTGTGTCACCTAGATGAACAGGTTTGACCCCTGGACAATCCAGGGACAAACGTTAGGTCTAGCTATGACCTTGGTCTATCTCAGAAGGCTTTCATGTGTGATGCTGGTGCTGTTTTTCTATGATGATGATGATGATGATGATGATGATGTGTTCTATTTAGGGTACAATTCTATGCATGTTTAGACATTCAATTTGGATGGCTATAAAAGGGGGATGGATAAATTCCTGGAGGAGAAGGCTATCAATGGCTACTAGCCCTGATGGTTGTGTGTTACCTCCAGTATTTGAGGCAGTAAGCCTGTGTGCACCAGTTGCTGGGGAACATGGGTGGGAGGGTGCTATTGCACCATGTCCTGTTGTGTTGGTCTCTGGTTGACAGCTGGTTGGCCACTGTGTGAATGGAGTAGATGGACCCTCAGTCTGATCCAGCATGGCACTTCTTATGTTCTTAAAGTCCTGCAACTTCTGACATTCACCAGCAACCTATGCCAAATGGGGAATACTGGGAGTTGTATAACTTTTTTTCATTCTGAATATGCATAGGACGACACAGTTAATCCATATTCTTCTGTGCACTGACAACTGTTGGGGCCCATGACACATCTACACCAAACAGGATATTCCACTATGAAAGCGGTATGAAAGCGGTATATGGTCTGTGTCGATGGGCTCCAACAGTTGTCAGTGCACTTCAATACCACTATAAAGCAGTAGTGTGGCTCCTGCCTTTTATATACCACTTTCATAGTGGAATATCCTGCTTGTGTAGATGAGTCCACTGTTACTATATCCTTAGACCATCTGTCTTTCATTTACTGTGCTACTTGATGAATGAGAGCAGTGCAGAGGGGAAAAAAGGGCTCCTATTATAACAGTCGACTATGACAGGTCAATTTTGATTTTCCCCATTCCTATTCTTTATTTATTTGATTTCATCTGAAGTGCAGGGCTGAGAGTGCTCCAGCGATGATCTGTTTTGCTTTTCAGCTTGCCAAGGCTGTGTCGATTACAGAGATAATTGAGATAATGAGCTTGTTTATCAACAGTACATGGCTTGCCTCGTTATTGTTTATTGCTGTTTTTCTTTCACCGTTCTACGGCCGATATGGTTTCCGTGTGAATGCGATTTGGAAGGAAGAGGTGCTAAGGGCAATCTGCTGAATTTGGAGCTAGCAATGCAGAGGGATAGTTAAAGAAAAGGTGTAAATTGGCTGAGGCTCCATGATGAATATAATGGATATGATGTAACCAGTACTATATCTATTAGGGGTGTGCAAAGTGGGTCTTCTCTGCCTCAAAATCTGATCTGGAGCTCCATGGAGGTGATTCTATGGCCATAGCTAGACCTAAGGTTTATCCCTGGATCGTCCAGGGGTCAAACCTGTTCATCTAGGTGACACACAGGGGATCCAGTGCTCAGGCAGGGGCGAACCCTGGATGATCCTGGGATAAACCTTAAGTCTAGCTGTGGCCTATGTCTCAATTTCGGAGCCCCTCCCCCTCTCTCTGCCTTGTCAAATTACCTTCAAAGAACCATGCAGTATTCAGGTAACTGGTATTGACAGCTCCCTCAGTTTTAAAGATAAAGAGATAAAATTTGTCACAGTGATATTGCTTAAAGAGAGCTTTAGTTCCACCAAATTTGAGTCACATCAGTTCATGCTTTGATTTTTTAGGAATTTTAAATGGAAATTAACAAAATGCTTACTTATGTGTACATTTTATAGATAAAGAGATGAAACATTGCAAAATGATAGCTCTTAAGGAGGGTTTTAGCTCCACCAAGTTTGAATTAGGTTGGTTTACACCTTGATTTTTTAGGACTTTTTAAAAAACAAATTCCCCATTCAAGCCTTATCCAACCTGGTGCCCTCCAGATCTATTGGGAGGAGCCTCCCACCTGCACCCAAACAATGAACTAAATAGCCTGTCTGTGCCTTACTCAGGTGTAGAAGCTTTCTTACTCATGATTAGGGTGACCATATGAAAAGGAGGACAGGTCTCCTGTATCTTTAACAGTTGCATAGAAAAGGGAATTTCAGCAGGTGTCATTTGTAGGCATGTCACACCTGGTGAAATTTCCTCTTCATCACAACACTTAAAGGTGCAGGAGCTATACTAGAGTGACCAGATTTAAAAGAAGGCAAGGCACCTGCAGCTTTAACTGCTGTGATGAAGAGGAAATTTCACCAGGTTCCCCATATATACAAATGGCACCTGCTGAAATTTCCTTTTCAATACTACTGTTAAAGATACAGGAGCCCTGTCCTCCTTTTCATATGGTCACCCTACTCATGATGCCAGCTGTCCCAGCAACACTTTCCCACTGTGGAAATATGGATGATTGATTTCTCTGAGTCCGAGCAAAAACACGCTCCCTCTCAGCATCCACCAGCTAGTGTTTCCCATTTCCCTGAACACTGTGTTTGGAGGAGAACACCACTGTGGCTATTCCTATTGGCTGGCCACAGAAGTCAATATGAAAGCTACCCCTCACTAGGGTGACCATATGGAAAGGAGGACAGGGTTCCTGTATCTTTAACAGTTGCATAGAAAAGGGAATTTCAGCAGGTGTCATTTGTATGCATGCAGCACCTGGTGAAATTCCCTCTTCATCACAACTGTTAAAGCTGCAGGAGCTATACTAGAGTGACTAGATTTAAAAGAGGGCAGGGCAGGTTGGAAGGGTGCTCTTGAACCGTGCCCTGTTTGTCGGTCCCTCGTTGGCCACTGTGTGAATAGCATTCTGAAATAGACGGACCAGATCCAGCATGGCAGCCCCTCCATTGTCACTCTTGCCCTGCTGAAATGTGTGGAGTGTGACTTTGTGAAGAAGAGAGTCTCCTCTGTTCTTGGGAAACCTCAGAGGACCTCTGAGTTTCAAAAGGTAAACACTAAATTATGTCTGGTGTCAAGGGTAGGTGTGGTTGGGCACCTGCTGATAGCCCGGACCCCAGCTGGGGATCACTGGCAAGAGCCACTTTTACTTGCTCCTCCTCTTCACCATTGCCACCTTCCGGTCCCCTTGACCTAGACAATGGTGGTGAGGAGAAGGAGAAGCAGTAGATGTCAAGGTCTCCCTGCCTGTGAAGAAAGGAAATGGTAGCAATGATGAGAAAGATGTTGAGGAGCTATAGCAGCTGGTTACCATGATGGGGAGAAGGTAGGCTCACCTGAGGGAGGAGGCTTGCCCAAGGTCCCTCAAAAACCTGGAGCTTGCTCCGCATTGGAGAGCGACCAAACAATTAATTGGACCTGCTTCTTTCTTGCTTAGAATTTGAACAACTGGTAGAAACCAGGCCACCACTGGCACTTGCAAATGCTGTTGACTGTGATGAGGCCTAGACTAGAATGTAGGACCAGCCTTACCAGAGTGGAGTGGCTGCCTCAGGCAGCAGATGCTGGGAAGTGCCGGTGAGGTCTCTACCAGACATTTCCTAAGCTAGAGTTCCTAACGTAGCCTTAGCTAAGCTACCAAAGTTCAGTTGTTATGCCTGCTATGCCCCTTCCCGGATAGGGAATGACTAGCCACAGTCATTCTTGCACTTGTAACCTCACAATTAGACTACTGTAATAAGCTCTATGAGGGGCTTCCCATGCGTGTAGTTCAGAAGCTGCAGCTTGTGCAGAATGCAGCAGCTAGGGTGCTCACCGGGATACCTAGCTCTGCCCACATAAAACCAGTGTTAAAAGAACTGCACTGGCTGCCCGTTAGCTACCGAGCCACATACAAGGTTACGTTGTTATCCTATAAAGCCCTAAATAACTTGAGACCAGCATACCTAGCTGACTGCCTTCCCTTATATATACCCCAATGACATTTACGATCCTCAGAGGAGGTCTTGCTCATCATTCCAAGCTGAACAGAATGTTGTCATGGGGAACCTTGATGGTGGGGTCTTCTCGGTAGCAGCACCCACCCTTTGGAAACCCCTCCCTCATGAAGTTTGGGAGGCGGGCAATGTAGCATCCTTCAAACTAGGGCTGAGCACCCCTTACCTGAACAGCTTCAGATCCCAATCCAGACCTTCCCGATTGGGCCCAAACCGGTTTGGGTCGATCTGGACCTCCCCCGATCCACTCCGGAACTGGATCCGGAGGTCTGGATCGATATTCGGCCCCCATTTTACCCCCTATCTTCCCCACTTACTTGCCTCTGCGGTGGATGGTGGAGACAGGTAAGTGGGGAAGGAGGGACAAAATGGGGGCCGAATAAGCCCCCCGCCCCCTTACCTGGCTCCGCCACCATTGCTGTATGGACTGTGGCAGCGGCAGCAGAGTGAGGTAAGCCCCCCTCCCCCTGCACCCACTTACCTGGCTCCTCTGCGGTCCTGGCAGTGGCTTCAACTGTGGCCTAGGCCTAAGGCTGGGCCACAATTGAAGCCACTGCCTGGACCACCTCCCCACTTACCTGGCTCCGAAGCTTTCGGAACGGTCCGAATCGCTTCGGACCATTCCAAACCGCTTCGAGCCAATCCGGACCTCCCCCGATCCGGTCCGGATCGGCCTGCTTCACTCTGGATCTGGGGATCTGTAACGGAGCGGAGCACACCCCTACTTCAAACACCTCCTGAGAACAGATCTTTTTAGAAAAGCTTTCCCTGGACTATAGCGTATTTTGTTTGTTTGTTTTAATGACATTTGTTTTTAAAGTTTTAAATCCTAACTTCTGTCAACGCTGATTTTATTCTGGTGCCAAGTGAAAACATGGCTTTTTAACAAAGCTTTCAATGGTTGAATTCACTAAGTTGGCACATTGTTTTAACTATTTTAATAGTTTTACTGCTTTTAAATTATATATTGTTTTAACTTGGTTTATGGTTTAACTTGGTTTTAGCTATGTATATTTACTGTTTTATACTGTATGCTTTTATCTGTATGCCACCCTGAGATCTTATTGATATAGGGTGGGATATAAATGTTATCAATAAATAAATAAATATTATGATTTTAATTGTAAACTGCCCCGAGAGCCTCAGTTGTTGGGCAGTAAAAATACTAATTACCAAAATAGCCTCCTGCCTTTTCCACTGCCCTATCACGACTCTTGAAGTAAGATTCATTTGCCAGTCATGTTGGGTTTTGTACATGGAATGGTAGAAGACAACATCTTGTCCTTCATCCCAAGTAGCAACATGCCTTGGACCAGTCTGGTTAGAAGGACTGTTTCATTTTAGAAAGAGGCCTTCTCCTTTGTATGTCTGAGATGCAGCGCTCATTCTACATCACAAAACTGCAGTTTATTTTAGCATCCTCTCGTGTGCTATCGGTCAACAGAGGGTCACCTGCCTGAACAAGCTGTAATTTATCCATAGAACATTCTGTTGACACTTTATCCTAGATAAACAAGCATATGCACTGCCTGACATTTAGAAGCATATGTAGGCCATCTATTTCTATCTGAACATGTTTTTTTTTTTTGCCATTAATATGTTAACCAGTGTAGATAAGAACATAAGAAGTGCCATGCTGGATCAGACCAACGGTCCATCTAGTCCAGCATTCTGTTCACACATCGAGTTCCTAAGTTACTTAGCTCTTATTACTGAAGTGGAGCTGATACATTGGTAGGAGAGCCAGGACAAATAAAAGGAGGTACTTTTTCACACAGCACATAGTTAAATTATGGAACTCGCTACCACAAAATGAAGTGACGGCCACCAATTTGGATGGCTTTAAAAGGGGGTTTGATAAATTCCTGGAGGCAAAGGCTATCAATGGCTACTAGCCCTGATGGTTGTGTGCTATCTCCAGTATCCGAGGCAATAAGCCTGTGTGCACCAGTTGCTGGGGAACATGGGTGGGAGGGTGCTGTTGCACCATGTCCTGCTTGTTCATCCCTGACCGATGGCTGGTTGGCCACTGTGTGAACAGAGTGCTGGACTAGATGGACCCTTGGTCTGATTCAGCATGGCACTTCTTATGTCCTTACGTTCTTACTTTGCAATTTTTTAATTGTTCCATATTTTTTTTAAAAAAAATGTTTGAAATTATATGCCTGCCTGAGACCTTAGATCTGTTAGAGGAGCCCTTCTCCGCATCCCACCAATGCAACGTATATGTTATGATGGGACAAGGGAGAGGGCTTTCTCTGTGGTGGTACCCCAACTGTGGAATGCCTTCCCCTTGGAGGCCCGATTGGCGTCAACATTGATTGCATTTTGACACCAAGTAAAAACATGGCTTTTTAACAAAGCCTTTGATGGTTAAACTCACTGGCACATTGTTTTAACTGTTTTAACTGCATCTACTGCTTTTAAATTATATATTGTTTTAACTTGGATCATGGTTTAATTTGTTTTTAACTGTGTATATTTATTGTTTTATTCTGTATGCTTTTATCTGTATGCCGCCCTGAGATCTTAGTAATATAGGGCGGGATATAAATATTTTAAATAAATAAATTTTGTACAGAACACACGTGCAGTTTGCCACAGCTTCTAGTTCCCCTAGGATGCTTCATTTCTACCCCTCCCTCCCAATGTGCATATTGATAACATTAGACAAAGTCATGTAGTTGAAGCTTATCAGTGACCACGTTTGATAATGTGCGACCTCCAGGTTAATAGGCAGTATCCCCCCTCCAGATTACCAGTTCCTGGGGAACATCAGCAGGAGAGGAGTATTGCATTCATGTCCTCCTGTTTGTGGATTTCCCGGAGGGATCTAATTGGTCCCTGGGGGAAACAGCATGCAAAACACAAGAAGAATCATGTTTATATTTTTGTGTGGTTTTTCACCAATAGACATGTGCACCACCAAAAAGGTCAACTTGATGTGATTTTACACATTGTTGATACATCAATATTCTGTGTGTGTGTGTGTGTGTGTGTGTGTTTTGATCGACATGCTGCAGTATATCTTTGCATACTAGCTGATTAGGATCATCTGTTACTTAGGATTTTCATTCCCCCCCGCCCCACGGTCCACCTATTCACTCACCAAAAGATTAATCAAAGAATGCTTTGATTTCATAGATAGCCGGATGCCAGTGTTAATGAGCATTAATGCTTTTCCTCTTCCTAAATTGCATCCCTGTATCCAGAAGTTCATGTGAGTAGCCCCAGAGATGTGTCCCAAATGTATAAAGGCAGGCAATAATAGGTGGCTGGAAGAGGCACACTTGGGAAATTTTAAGAATAATTTAGAGGGGGATCTACCATGCCTCAACCCCCCATGGAAGTTTTCAGTGTGTGATGCTCTTTCACATTGCATAAAACAAGTGCTACAACACTTGACTTACCATATGTGGAAGGATTTGCTAAAAATCCATAGGTGGCTTCTCTCCTGACGGTCCAACTGATTCCAAAATACCAGAACGAAGGTCTCTAGCAATTTGATCAGCACATTCTTTTAGAACAAGACATTTCTCACTGTTGTCTTAATTTCCAAAGGAGATGGATTTCTTTCTCAGTGCTTTCCCTGCCTTGATTCTGCACATGGACAGATGCTGTGCCATTGTTTTTGGCAGATGTCAAAGGTTTCTTCTTCAGGGCTCCCAACTTCTGATTGTGCAGAATTGTTAAATGTTGGGAGCATAAAGCTGTAGTGCCCAATTTCCATGGATCTTGCCAAGTAACATGGCAGAAGCAGGTTTTATCATTTTATTTTAACAGTGTGTTTTCTACTTTTGCTCACAGGCCAGCATGATACAATTAACTCATGCTGCCATTAAAAAGGAAACGGCATAAAACCATCTTTTCTTCTTTTTTTCAAATGACAAAGGAGACCATTTGGGGGATATTTTACTATGTTTAAATTCATGAAACTTAAGCTTCCACTGGACTTCATGAGCGGTAAGACTAGTTAAGTGATCGATCTTTGCAGGATTGCAATTTCAGCCACTTGTCCCTGAGAGTTTTCATTTCTGGGTGTGATCTATGCCTGAAGTTGTGGCCACTGCAAAGGGCATTGGAGAGTTTCACCTACAGTTGTATGTGTGTGTGTGTGTGTGTGTGTGTTATTTATTTATTTATTTATTTATTACATTTATATCATGCCTTTCCATCCCACCCCCCAAGGAACCCAAGGTGGTGTACATAATCCTCCTCTTCTCCATTTTATCCTCACAACAACAACCCTGTGAGGTAGGCTGGGCTGAGAGGCGGTGACTGGCCCAAAGTCACCCAACGGGTTTCCGTGGCCCAGGGGACTAGAACCCGGATCTCCCAGCTCCCAGTGCAACACTTTAGCCACTACACCACACTGTCCCTTAAAGGTAAAATGTTTGATTGGTTAGTCAGTCTTTATGACAGGGTGTCATCACAGGCTGAGTCCCCAAGTGTGCCCTCCAGACCACGCTCCACCCCTTCCTCCTCCCATTTCTGCTGCCACCTCAAAACACTTCCTCTTCTGTTGTCGCCATCACCTTTCATTTCCTCTTCTCCACTGCCAATTGTTAGAAACATGATTTGAAATGAAAATGCTTGGACAAAGTGGTGAAAGTTTAAACACTCTGTTTTATTGAGCAAACTTGCAAGTTTGGGTGTCTAGGCAGGTAGGCACACCTACGAGCTAGAGCAAAACCATTTTATCCCTTAGCCCGGCTGAAGCGGTCCCTCCCCTATCACTCCATTGGTCAGAGACTCAAGGGGTTACAGCCTATCCCTGTACGCCTGCTGACTCCTCCCCTGTTTACCTCTATGCCCCTCTCATTTGATAGTCCACCCATTTGTATTTACTTGTGTCCATATTTGGTTTTGATTCCTCTGAGCACACCTTCTTAATCACTCTTTATTATCTCTCCTCCCATCATGTAACCACAAGGTCATGAGTTTCGAACGTTAACAGACGTGTTCAAGTTCCTCTCTCTTTCTTCCAACCACAAAGCCATAAGTTCTGAAAATTGACAAGTATGTTTCAGTCTGTGCCTAGTTTATCTAACTCTTCTGACCACAAGCCTAACCACAACTTCTTACTATTTCAACTGAAGCCCTACACCTGCTATGCCTTCCTGTTTTTCTTATAATGCTTCAGTTATAACATTGCTTTTAGCTGACTCTTTTCAGAAGCCCTTATAATAATATTTTAATAATGCATTAGCCATTATATTTTCTCCTTATGTTAAACATTGTAATATGAAAAAGTAACATATCTATTCATTTCTAACACACTGTGGCAGCCTTCTTATTTCGTTTAATCCCCTGTACATCTCTAAAGATTTCCTCTGCACAAATCTGGGCCACTGATGCCCTCTGGCCTAAAAAAGCAAAAGATTACAAAAGAGGCTGCCAAAAGGCCTTCAGCCTTTCTAACTGTGGAGTGGAAGGTTTGGTCACAGCCGTTTGCTTTAGATTCAAGGACTATAAGTTCTCCACCACCACATACACACAGAGAGACAGAGACACCCTTTTCCTATCTGAATCAAGAAAAGGCTTTAGATTTATTTTTCTATTCTCTGGAGAACAAAAAAGAAGCTGGAGCTATTGAAACAGCAAACAATGTTCATCCCCAGAGACCAGGGCTCCCCTGTAAGCTGGTATCTTTCACCACTTTCTTCCTCATTACTGCACTCTCCACAGGTTCAGTCCTAGAAAAAGGGCCATGGCCAGGCCGTGAGCCATTTGTGTTTTGTCAATACAAAGAGGAAGGTTTTTGCAGGATCAAACCAAGTTCAATGAACAATGATGAAAATACAAGCCTGGGATTTATTTATTTATTAGATCTACTGATGCAGGTGCAGAAGGCAAACTTTTTAATAAGTGTTCCTTCAACACTGATTATTCTTTTCAGAACGGAAACATTGACAGCTCCTTTTAAAAAAGAGTAAAGTTCAGAATGCATTGGGAATGAAGAACGCAGGCCTTTCTTTTTAGGGCCAAACTAAATGTGATGCAGAACTCCCAACTTATTTTGCTTTTTGGTAAAACCAAACAGCATGGAACTGTGGTGGTTTCAATCAGGGCCATGATGCTGGGAAGAGTGCAGTGGAGGGTCTAGCTCAGGGGTGCAAGAACATGGGAGCTCTGGCTCAAAATGGGTTAGATTGTTGTCAGTATTTCCTTTGAGTACTTGTAAAAGCTCAAGGGCTTTTTTATTTTTATTTTTTATTATATTTGTTTAAAATTATTTATATACCATTCAAAATTTCGGAGCACTGTACAAGATAAAATAAAATAAAAACAGAATAAAACACTTTAAAATAGATTTTAAAAGAAGCAAAATGTACAGTGAACCGTGGCTGGTCATTAAGGAAAGGCTTCCTGGAACAATGACGTTTTCAGGGGGCACCAAAAGGAATACAAAGTTGGTGCCTGCCTGACCTCCAGAGGCAGGGAGTTCCAGAGGAGGGGGGCCACCACGCTGAAGGCTCTTCCGCTGGTGGACTCCAATCGGAGGGTAGGTCTATATGGAACTGCCAGGAGCCTGCCTTCCAATGACCCTCAGTGACTGGGCAGGTTGATAGGGGAGAAGGCAATTACTTGGAGGGTTGACCTTGAAAACCCCCAGTATGTTCTCTCCACCAGTCATTTTCAGGTCTGAAGGTTCTTTATCTCTGCCTGTTCTAGTTCGTGGAGAATTCATGTCTCCAGAAGCAGGGCTAAAAAAAGCTTCAGGTTGCCAAATGGCTATACAGCAGCAAAAACAAACAAACAGTTCATGACATGAAAATCCGCCTGTCTCTGCAAGGGCAGCCTCCACCCCCCATATCCAGCCCTCACAGGCCCTGATGGGAGCACCCAGTGGATTTTCACCCTATCACTGACAAAGGGGGTGCAGGTCAAGGCAGAACTCAGTTCTGCACAGACCTGCGTGGGCTCTTTCTCCTTCTTCCCCCACCCCCCGTGTTAATGGTGGTCACCACAGTGGGGGGAAATACACAATTCCCTTAAGGCTGGGGAAAATGTGTATTTTCTCCCTCCACTCTATTTCCTCTGCAACCCACGTTGATGGGGAAGGCCCTCTTAACAGGGCCTTTAAGGCCCCCAAAGGTGGGGGGAGGAGAAACATGATTTCCCCAAGGCTGGGGAAGTCAAGTCCCACCCTGTACTGATCATGGCCTTAAAGGCCATCTTAAAACCTTGGATTACGAAGGCCTTTAAAGCCACAACTGGTGCAGGGATAGACAAAGTGCACTTTCTAGAACCTCCGGAAAGTCCACAATTTCTCTGGCATGCCATTAACCTCAGATACTCCAATTGTAAGCTACTTTTTGTCCTACTCCAGCAATTGTTGGAACTACACTACTAGTAGGGAAGGGCAAATCTGTCAGTTTCACTTTTCCCCACATTCAAATGTATAGAGTCTCAAGTTCATTTTATGCCAGTTACATCCCTTCCGAGAGTTGGAAGACCTAAAGACGGTAGTGCACGCGCTGGTAACTTCAAGCTCAACTTCTGCAATGTGCTCTACATAGGGCTACCTTTGTGCCTAGTCCAGAAACTTCAACTAGTCCAGAATATGCCACCCAGGCTGGTCACTGGTACATCTAGTGGGGTGACCACATTACACCAGTTTTAAAATCTCATCACTGGCTGCCAGTTAGTTTCCAGGCAATATATAAAGTGATGGTTATTACCTTTAAAACCCTACATGGTTTGGGTCCAGCCTTCTCCCATACAATCCGCCCTGCACACTCAGGTCCTCTGGGAAGAACTTCCTTCAGCCAGCCAAAACTACGCTGACAGGTATTAGGTCAGCCCAGAGGGCCTTCTCTTCTGCTGCTCCCAGACTGTGGAATGGCCTGCCAGAAGAGACTCGTCAACTTAACAGTCTTTTAGCATTTAAGAAAGCTATAAAGACTGATCTCTTCCGGCATGCCTATCCAGTGGAATTTTAGGATGTTTTTAGGATGTTTTAATAATGTATACTATGTTTTTAATTCAGTTTTATGTATTTTATACTTATTGTTGTTCCCCGCCTCGATCCAAATGGAGAGGTGGGTAAGAAATAAAATTATTATTATTATTATTATTATTATTATTATTATTATGAACTTTATTAATTTTTTGTAAATAGTAATTTTAAGAAAATGAAATAGAATTGTTACCCATCTGCACCAGCTAAATTCAATAGGTAAAGCTAGTCCCAGTATGAAAAGGACCTGCTATAGAGCTACTAAAGAGGAGGTCCTTCTCAGTAAAGAAAAAAGAGAAAAAGGCAGCAATCTGAATTCAGTGCTAACATGGTAAATACAATGGGATTGAAGCCCAGACTTTTGAAAACAAAGCACTTGAAGCTCTTGACCGGGATGTGTCCATTCTAATTTCTTCTACATAAGATTCATTTTAATTTCAATATTTTTGATTTGTCCTGAATATTGCAAATTTTGGTAAATTCTTATAGAAACAAAATGGAAACAAAATCCTCGCCCTTCCCTAAGCTATAGGCTTTGCAACTTGCGATCAGGATCACTGACATTAGCCCTGACCTCTGGAGAAGGCAGCCAAACCTTTGCATTTGTAGGGGGGGGGGCAAATTAGCCAAAAGTGGGATGGGATCTGAGTTGAAACAGGACCTAAGATGGCCAGGTGCATAAGATGACCAGTGTGGTGTAGTGGCTAAGGCGTCCGGGTTCTAGTCCCCACTAGTTCATGGAAACCCACTGGGTGACTTTGGGCCTGTCACAGACTCTCAGCCCAACCTACCTCACAGGGTTGTTGTTGTGAGGATAAAATGGAGATGAGGAGGATTATGTAAACCGCCTTGGGTTCCTTGGAGGAAAAAGGGCGGGATAGAAATGTAATAAATAAATAAATAAATAAATAAATAAATATTGTATAGAAGAGGGGTTGTCAGCAGGTGTAGCACACCCACTGAAATTCCCTCTCCTATAAAAGTAAAGGAGCTCTTGGCTACTCAGGGCTGGGTGTGTACGTAACATGGGCCCACCTCAGTTCAGTTCACGATCATTCAGGCAGGGGGATTCCCATAAGTGAGTGTTCCTGGTTTGAATGCTCACCACCATCTTTAATCTATCTCCTTCTGCCAGCCTCACAGCTCTGTTCAACCCCCACCCCAAAGATTGAGGCTGTGGACAGAGGAACATTTTATTGGGTTGGTAGCTAAACCAATTTCATCCCGAGAACAGAGAACGAAACACTGCAGTACATGTCCTTGTACCCCTCTCACATTTAGACTTTTGCAGTACACTCTACATTAGGGTGGCTGTATGAAAAGGAGGACAGGGCTCTTGTATCTTTAACAGTTGTATTGAAAAGGGAATTTCAGCAGGTGTGATTTGTATATATGGGGAACCTGCTGAAATTCCCTCTTCAGCACAGCAGTTAAAGCTGCAGGTTCCCTGCCCTCTTTTAAATTTGGTCACTCTAGTATAGCTCCTGAAAAAGGCAGCCAGACATATGCATATCTGGTCACCCTACTCTAAATGGGGCTGCCCTTCAGAGATGCTTGGAAACTTTATGTACCTGGGGACCAAAACAAATAAAAATAAAATGACAGCCACATTAAGACCATTGAGGGCAGTGGAGTTAATACTCTTAAATGACATGCTTGGAAGAGAAATGGCCAGCTTTTTATACTAAGAGTAATTTTAAAGTATTTCAAAAGATGCACGCCTTCCTTAAAGGAAGGATGAAGGTATGTTTTTGGTTTTTGGTTTGCATTAGGGCAATGTAATAATATCACTCAAATATACAATGATGTAGAACTTAAATTCACCTGTCTTGCAAGGTCACTGATAATTGCATTTACAAGCATAATTAAATCACCTGGGTTAGTAACTAGGTGCATACATTCTATTTGCAATTATAAAGTATTTTAAATTAGGAAGATTAGAATTCCAGATATGGAAATACTGCATTTATATATTGGGTTTTCCCCTCCAGAAAGTGTTTTTATGTATAGATTAGAACCAAGCAATTCTGCTCTGAAAAGTTTTTGTGGAGCTGGGATTGGATCCATTTCACACCACCAAAACTCCAGAGTGGGTTGTGGAATTTCAAGTAGTTCTTCTACTTTACTCTAAATATGCCTAAAAAAAGGTCCACTAAGTCTGGAAAGCATTCACGATTGACCGAAGACAATGGTTCTGGTTCTGAATCGATCAACCCCACATGCTCCATGGTTATTCTAACAATGAATCCTATCATGCCTACTCAGAAATAAGTCTCATAGAGTTCAATGCAACTTGCTCCCAGGTGAGTGTAGGATTGCAGGCAAAGAAAACATTGCATAATGGCCTATTGAATAAGCTGCTCTGCGGCTCATAAAATTTCATTGTCCTTGCCTGTAAATTACTTCAGGCCTGATGGATAAACTATGAATAATGCAGGAGGTGCCTGCAGGAGCGAAGAAGCAAAAATGAGGGGAAGAAGGAATATTTATGCTAATCTCCATCACACCAGTTATCCAGATGTTCTTTGATGCACAGCAGTGAATTGTAGCAAATGAGAGTCATTTGCTTCAAAGCAACGCACTGAGCGAAACTTTGGTGCACTTGTTTTTGCTGATTCAAAAAGTGGGGTGGGGAAAAGAGTTTAGAGAATGTATCCCTCTTCTTGCGTTTCTTGAACAGCAAAGCAGGGATGATCTCAATTTAAATTTATACTGCTTTTCTGTTTCCCCTAAGATTACCAGCTTGTAATTTAGAGCTTTGTGTTGTTGTGGCTTTAAGAAGGTTGGAGAACCTGTGGGTGCTGTATTGCATCACCTGGTACAGTAGAAAGAAACAGTGGCAGCTGCCCCTACCTGTTCCTCCTCCAGTCCAGATATAGCACACCTGGGCCTCATCTACACCAAGCAGGATATTGCACTATGAAAGTGGTATGAAAGCGGTACCGTATTTCTTCGATTCTAAGATGCACTTTTCCCCCCATATAAACATCTCTAAAAATGGGGTGCATCTTAGAATCGCGGGTGCGTTTATTATTTCTTAGAATCAAAGCTTTTTTTCTGTTGGTGGTACTGAAATTAGTGTGCGTCTTACAATCGATGGCATCTTAGAATCGAAGAAATATGGTATTTAAAAGGCAGAAGCCATACCAAGCAGGTATAGTGGTATGAAAGGCAGTGTATGGTATGTGCCAATGGCCCCCAGCAGTTGTCAGTAGGGGTGTGCACGGACACCCCGATCCGCTTCTCTTCCAGATCCGCAACTTCCAGATCGGGTCCACTCCGCTCCAATCCACCTATAGTCCGCTCCGGTTCGCTGCGAAGCTCCGGATCCGGATCAGAGCTGCGTTTCCCCCCCCCCCATGGGCTTGCATTGAAATCCAAAAAAACCTACAACTTTTTTTTGGTTAAAGTTAGAAACCTCAAGTTTGGCATCATGACACCTCATGGACATATACACATGCATGCCAAGACTCAAGCAAATCCAAGCATCCCCTGATTTTCGGGGAATTTTTGAAAATCGGACACCCCATTTTCAGACATGGGATTTACTCTGACATTTTGACAGATAAAAACTTGGAAGCAGGCACCCTCACAGATGCCATATAGATCCACATTTATGGCAAGTTTCAAGCAAATCCCATCATCCCCTGATTTTTGGCAGGGCTTTAACCTCTAACGCATCACCCATAACCCCAATTCACACCCCTTTCGATATCTCCATCAATTTTCATGTTAGAAACCTCAAACTTGGAACTTTGATAGCTTATCCATGTATACATGTGCATGCCATGACTCAAGCCAATCCAAGCTTCCCCTGATTTTGGGGGAATTTTTGAAAATTGGACACCCCATTTCCAAACATGGGATTTGCTCTGACATTTTGAAAGATAATTTTTTTTGAAGTAAGTACCCTCACAGATGCCATCTAGATCCACATTCATGGCAAGTTTCAAGCAAAATCCATCATCCTCTGATTTTTGGCAGGGCTTTAACCTTTTAACTCACCCCAAATCAAGTCCCATGCTAGAACTACGTCAATTTTCATGTTAGAAACCTCAAGTTTGGCACCACGACACCTCATGCATGTATACACATGCATGCCAAGACTCAAGCCAATCCAAGCCTCCCCTGTTTTTTGGGGAATTTTTGAAAATCGGACACCCCAGTATCTCAGGGATTTAAAGCTGCAGACAGCTCATTGGGGCCATTTCAAAGGAAATCCCAACATGCCATGAATTGAGGAGTAGATAAACCTATATGAATCTTCTTCCACACTTGAAAAATTGATTTGGAACTTCAAAATGTCCAAGTGAGCGCAGGAAGGACTTATCCACTGAGTCAAAGCAAGACACACACAAACCATCCCTGCGAGGCAGGCACAGAGGAGGAGGGAGGGAAGGCAGGCAGGCAGCAGATATTTCTTGGGGCACAAGGAAGTGCGGCAAGGATGGCTTGTTTCTTTCTAAGCCAGCAGTAACGCATTGCAAACCAACCCTGTGAGGCGGGTGCAAGGAGTGAGCAAAGGATGGCTTGTTTCTTTCTAAGCCAGCAGTAACGCATTGCAAACCAACCCTGCGAGGTGGTCACAGAGGAGGAGGACAGGCGGGCAGAGAGCCAGGCAGAGATATGCCAAAGATCTAGTATGGGGGAGTCAGTCCCGGCAGATGCCCCAACACAGCAGCACCCCGGGGGGAAAGCACGCAGGCAGGCAGGCAGCAGGCATTTCTGGGGGCATAAGGAAATGAGGCAAGGATGTTTTCTTTCTAAGCCAGCAGTAAGTCATGCATTGCAAACCATCCCTGCGAGGCGGTCACAGAGGAGGAGGACAGGCGGGCAGAGAGCTGGGATTGGAAGATGCTTCATGAGGTCATCAATTCTCATCAGGATTGGGAGCTGAATCTGCCTGTCATTGCTAAAAAAAAACCCGCTGCTTTTACCCTCTCCCGCTTTTTTAAAAAAATAAATAAAAAAATATAGCAAACGAACCACACCACACAGAGAGCTGAGAGTAGGCTCAAAATGACCCCCAGCCACGACTCTCTAAGCACAAGAATTTTCAGAAAGATAGCTTTAAAAACAACACAGTTATCCCCTAATCTTTTCCGCAATGCAATCCTATGGGCGAAGTTATCCAAAATGGCGGGCGGAGCGCTCTGCGAAAAGAGAAGCGCTTCTACTATGGCCGCTTCTCTTCGCCATGCTTCTAAGGGTCCGCGGTCCGCTTCTACTCCGCCTCTGGGCAAGGCGGAGCAGGCCAATTCGCTTCTGATTCTCCGATTCTAATCGGAGCAGAGCACATCCCTAGTTGTCAGTATTCTTCAATACCGCTGTAAAGGCGTGATTGGCGCCAACATTGATTTCATTTCGACGCCAAGTAAAAATATGGCTTTTTAAGCCTTGATGGTTAAACCCACTGGCACATTGTTTTAACTGGTTTTATTGCTTTTAAATTATATATTGTTTTAACTTGGATCATGGTTTAATTTGTTTTTAACTGTGTATATTTATTGTTTTATACTGTATGTTTTTATCTGTACACCGCCCTGAGATCTTAGTGATATAGAGTGGGATATAAATATAATAAATAAATAAATAGTGTGGCTCCTGCCTTTTATATACCGCTTTCATAGTGTAATATCCTGCTTAGTGTAGATGAGGCCCTGGAGAAATGGTAGGAGGAGGATGGATGACAGAATTGGGATAGGAATGGGAAGGAGACAGGTTTGACTGATAGATTAGGCAGAGGACATGTCTACACTTCCTGGCAGAGGGGGAAGGATCTCGTGATACGCTGATCAGGAGATTCTCCCCCTGCATTCACACACGGCGTGCGACATCCCAGGAGGAAGGAGGACGTCATGCAAGCCAATTTTTTTAAAAGAAAAGGAGCCGGAGCTCACCTGTGCTCCAGCGCAAAAGTAAGGGTGTTTTTTTTTAAAAAAAAATAAAATTAAAAAAAGCCCTGACCCCAATCCCCACCCGCAATGGGCACAGAGTACTTGAAGAGCTCTGTGCCCTGTGCCTGGTTCCCAGCTCTTCGCATTTACTTGTGAGGAGCTGGGACAAAACTGGGACGGCTGCCCACATGTCCCACGGTCTCGGGATGATCCCGAGACCATGGGAAAAACCAGGGTAAAAGCCGTCCCAGTTATCCTGGGGAAATGCAGGGATTT
Organism: Elgaria multicarinata webbii; assembly: GCF_023053635.1. NCBI lineage: Eukaryota > Metazoa > Chordata > Lepidosauria > Squamata > Anguidae > Elgaria > Elgaria multicarinata. The sequence goes on along the minus strand of NC_086177.1, from coordinate 106,659,825 downwards.
ATTTATTTATTTATTTATTTATTACATTTTTATCCTGCTCCCGGGATTCCCTGTGTGGCTTGTGGATGCACAGGGATGATCCCAGGACAATCCCCGGGATAAGGCATGGTGTAGACAAGCCCAGAGAAAATTATGGCTGGCCAAAATCAAAGCCATTGTATTAGAACTAGCAACCTTGGAGCAAATTCTACAGATCCATTATGCTGTAGAGCAGAGATGGTGTCACGCTTTCCTCAGATTCTTCTGAGGATGAAGAGGAATGGCAGGTTGTTGATCTGAGTGTGGGGTCTAGCACAGAAAGCGCTCTAGAGCCCTCACTGCCGGATAATGATTAAAACCCCGCTGCAACCTAGGAATGTGTGAAAGGGTCTGATAAAATCGCCTTGGGTTGGACTCCCCACCCCAGCATTGGTCAGACATTTTGTCCACATAAGACCTTAACACTGGATTTTGCTTGAGGCAAAATTTCAGCGGTAATTCCATTTGGGGAGTTTTAAGACATGGCACCTCAGAGAACAGCACGGAAGATTTTGAGAGACAACCCCTTCCCACACAATCACTTGTAATTCATTGGAGCTGGGGTTGGAAACCACAACTGTCTTCTACATTGAAAGAAACAAAATAAAGGCAGCGAGGAAATGTCAGACTGAACATATAGTAAATAAACCTGGAAAGGTTGGAGTCATTTATCACTATCAGGTGACAGATCAATATTTCCTCTCTAGCGATTGCTTGACAATTTGTTTTTACTTTGCCCTGAGTTTGCTTTTAAAAAAAATTACAAGTGTTTCTGAAAACAAGATTACAACCAGCCTTCTTATTTTTCCTCCCTTCTTTTCTAAAAAGGAGACAGGCCAAGTTAGCTGGGTGGTGCAGATCACTTGATAGCGAAGAGTTTCTCCTCAGGATGTCAGGAGGGCCTCCTGAGGGGATCGAGTGGGAGGGCGTTGCTTCACAGGTAGACAAGTTACTCCATCCCTGGTGGACCTTCACAAGAGCATATGTGAAAATGGCTTTGGCAAGTTACACTTCTGGTCTAGGAATTGACAACACCTGAGCTGAATTTGTGTCTCTAGGGAGGTAGTAGCAAGGTCACTTTAACCTCGCTGTCTTACTGTCTTCCATGAAGGGAAGCTTTGAAGTGTGACTTTCAACAACAGTTCAGGATAGCCTCTTAGGGATGAGCAAAACTCTTTCCATTTATTTTCATGGTCGAGGAGGCACAAACATCCCTAGATGCACCTTAAGGGGCTTGAGCTATTTGTTACCCCATGGCCTCACCTGCATGTGAGGCCACACACGCCTGAACAACAGGTTGGGTTTTTTTTAACTCAAATGTCATGGTGTGCTATGGCAATAATTCATGCACACTGGTAAAGAAAAGAATAAAGTCACAATAAGCCAGACTTCAGAGAACTCAAATAAATGGTTTATAGCAAATATAGAGGAAATAAGCGCCTGGACAATGTTCACATGGAGTCTGTAGTTATTTGGTTAATTCTCTAGAGATGATAGGAAATGGAGGATGGGCTGGCTGAGGCAAAGCAGGATGTAAATAAATAAATAAATAAATAAATAAAATAAAATAAAATAAAATAAATAAAAAGAGGGGAACTAGCACCCAATATGGGAGCACGAGGGTGATAGGAATAAGATAGACATGAAAGAGACATGACACCTGTGGTGTTATACCCCACAAGTCAGTTCCTTAATGCATGTCTGAAATTGGTAAGTCTGTGGTGCTTAGAATGTTGACCTGAGTGAGTGGAGTTAGAATGTTTGAGGAGGTGGGAGGAGGATATATAAGGGAATGACTGAGGGGATTGTAGGAGACTTTTAAGTACTCTTAGGCCACAGCTAGACCTAAGGTTTATCCTGGGATCATCCAGGGTTCGCCCCTGCCTGAGCACTGGATCCCCTGTGTGTCACCTGAATGAACAGGTTTGACCCCTGGACAATCCAGGGATAAACCTTAGGTCTAGCTATAGCCTTAGAGTCTTTAGCCTTTAGTGCTTCAGCTCTCTGTGTGGAGCGTACTTGAGTTCTGGAGAGTTTGAGGTTCAGTATAGAGAGTGGTGTCTTTTGAGTGGGGTGTGCAGATAGGCAGTTTGTGTAAAATAAACAATACTGATAATAAAATTCAAGAGTGAATGTGTGTGTGACAGGAAAGTGTGTATGTGAATGGGTGAAAGGATTGGATGAGAGGCTTCAAAAAGGGTTTTAAATGTTTTATTTTGAAACAAAGCTTGTGAACTTTCAAAATAAATTTTAATTATTTTGTTTTAACTACCACAAAATTCCCACATGTCTGTTTGGCCTTTATCATCTGAAGTTTATTCATTTAACAGCCACTCTGACAATAATTCACCTCAGCACATATAATTCACAGCGCATTCTTTTATTATTGAAATCCTTCTCCATTTAACCCCGTTCTCCACATAGTTTGGAGAAAGGCGGTGTTTGTCCCTCACCTCAGGTGTATCAAGCGGTGGTGCTTGTCTTGAGCAGGGTGTGTCCACAGCCAGGCCTGGTGTTCAGAGTCTGTGTCATGGCAGCACCAATCAAAGGTATTCTGGATTTGCAGGAAATAGCTGGTTTGGCTTTATAGAACCTCCTCTTTTATCCACCTCTTTTAAAGCAATATAGGATATCTTGTTATGGAATGCAAATGCCAAAGGTTTAATGATTCATAATTTTTTAAAAAGTAAAAAGTAAAAAGTAGTAATTGCATTAAAAGGAAGACATAATCGGCCGGTTCAGACAACACACTAAGCCATGATGGTTAAGTGCTTTGAGATAACCATGATGGCTTACCGTGTCATGTGTTGGTTTTTTCCCGTTAACAATGATGGCTAAATAACCACAGTTGAATCACCCTCACTAACCATGTGCTGCAACAGGGTTAGCAACCTAACCATGGCTTAGGGCCTTGCTAGACCTACCACATAATCCGGTGGGGAGTAGGGGCAATGGTGCGCTACAGCTAGCGCGCACCATCGCCCTTTTCCAGACGTAACACGCGACGGGGTAAGGGAAAGCCCCATCGCGTCCGGCATTTTTTTTTACACTTAAAGGGCCATGTGCGCAGGAGCGCACCACCGCACCAGGTAGGTTTTTTTTAAAAAAATAAAGGGTTCCCCGCTCCCCCTGCCCCTGATTTCCCCCCCCCCACAATGCCTGATGCCCCCTGCCCACTCGCTCGCCTGTCCTCCCCCCACTCGCCATGCCCGTCCCCGTCCCTGCTCGTCAAGCCAGATTGATAACTGGAACAAGGAGGTTCGAACATATAACACCAATTCTGGCCCACTTGCATTGGCTGCCTATACGTTTCCGAGCCCAATTCAAGGTGCTGGTTTTAACCTATAAAGCCCTACATGGCTTGGGACCGTAATACCCGATGGAACGTCTCTCCCGACGTGAACCTACCCGTACACTGCACTCAACATCTAAGGTCCTCCTCCGAGTGCCTCCTCCGAGGGAAGCTCGGAGGATGGCAACAAGGGAGAGGGCCTTCTCGGTGGTGGCCCCCCGACTGTGGAATGATCTCCCCAATGAGGCTTGCCTGGCGCCAATCCTGTTATCTTTTAGGCGCCAGGTCAAGACTGTTCTCTTCTCCCAGGCATTTTAACACCATTTAACAATGCTACGTTTGTTTTTTAACGGAACCCCAGAACTGTTGTTTTTAAGTGGATACTGTTGTTTTTATACTGTTGTTTTTATTTTTTGTATACTTTTAATGTTTACTGTTTTTAACTTTTGTAAACCACCCAGAAAGCTTTGGCTATGGGGCGGTATATAAATGTAACAAATAAATAAATAAATATCCATAAAAGACCTTCTTTGGGACTTGATTTTTGAGGGCGCTAAGTGTTCAGACTGAAATATGGTAATATTAATAAATTCTTCCTCCTAATTATTTCTTTTAATAGTGCTTTCAAAATTGCTCCTGTCGGAAGGAAATAATTTACCCCAGATAAATACAGTGCTACAACTTTATTACAAGAAACTTGCAGCATTCTGTAAAGACCTGTCACATAATAGAAAAGGAATAGATCAATAAATGCAGGGGAAAGTAATTAAAATGATGCAATATGCACATTAAAACATAATTTGAGGTTCCATAATGCTGCTGCTACAAGATGTTTTGTGGCATACCTTATGATTAAACAATTGGGGAAAGGTTTAATTGTCTTCACATTGATTGCATTCCACCTATACATTGGTTTTTGATTCGTCTGTGTGTGTGTTTGCAGGCAGATGGAGGGTGAGAAATAATGAGATGAGACACAGATGTGAAATTAAAAAGGGCCACATTTATTGAAAGATCTGTAAAGGGGAAGAACGCCTAAGCAGGCATCCTTTCTAGACCAGCACTTTGCCATGGTCTGAATTGGGTGAGACATTCACAGTCCATAAAGTGGCACTGGTAATAACGCCTTCTCCCAGGCTTGCCCCTTTTGGGGTAGGGAGGCCTTCTGGTGTCACATCCCACCCTCCCACAGGCCACAAAACTCCAAGTGGATGAGGAGGGTTGGCCTCAAAGGTAACCCTTTTCTTGACAGCTGGGGCTGTAAAACTAGGGTGACCATATGGAAAGGAGGACAGGGCTCCTGTATCTTTAACAGTTGTACTGAAAAGTAAATTTCAGCAGGTGTCATTTGTATATATGGAGAACCTGTTGAAATTTCCTCTTCATCACAAGAGTTAAAGGTGCAGGAGCTATACTAGAGTGACCAGATTTAAAAGAGGGCAGGGCACCTGCAGCTGTAACTGTGGTCATGAAGAGGAAATTTCACCAGGTTTCCCATATATACAAATGACACCAGCTGACATTTCCTTTTAATACAACTGTTAAAGATACAGGAGCCCTGTCCTCTTTTTCATATGGTCACCCTAGCTAAATTATGTATTTACACACTCGATTTGTATTGCTGCTTTTAAACACAGTACTTTTAAATTGTTTTCTTACTGGTTTTATCATTGGTTTTGTTGGGTTTGCTTCAATGATGTACGCCACCCTGGGAATTTCAACTACAGGGTGACTGATACTAGTGTTGAGCTGAATCCTGCCCCCTGTTTTCAGGAAGGTTTTTTCTCCCTGTGAAAGAGGCATTGGTTTTTTTCTGCCTCTTTCAGAGGAAGGGTGGTGGCAATTCAAAGAATTTTCTCCTTGAGGAAGGTGCAGGGTTTCAGCATACTTTTTTTTAAAGCTCTGGCGTGGGCTGGTCCATGAAGTCACGAAGAGTCGGAAACGACTGAACGAATAAACAACAACAATAATTGCTGAGGGGCCTTCTTCCATTTTTTTTAATTAGTGTTTCAACCTCCCCTTCCCCTGGCATTTGGAGGAGCCCAGCAGTTCTTAGTGAATGAGTATTGGAAACCATGTGACCTTACCCTCTCCAATAAGCATTCAGGAAGAACTCCTGGGCTCCTGAAAATACTGGGATTGTTTAAAAAAGAAAGAAAGAAGACAACCACTCAACAATGGGCTGCTTCTAAAAAAGTATGTAGAAACGCTGTCTCTCTCCCCAAGGAAAAAAATATATCCAAAATTCTCACCTCCCCCAGGCTTTTTTGCCTGAGTTTTCATTTTTCTCCCACCTCCCACGAAATGCTAAAAATTTAGTGGTCAAAATGTTCAGCACAGCACTAGCTTATGCATAGAATGAATAAGCAAATACTAAATAAATTTGTTTCCATGCATTGAATTTTCTACCTTCTGCATAACCTAATGCATAACTTACCCCAGGACATGCTATGCTTAGTGAGCTCTTCAGCTATTGGGCAGTATAGTAATGTAATAAATAAACAACTGTATGTTTCTCTGTCCCTGCCAGGGACAGACAGTTATGTGAAACAGTGATGGATAAAAGTACAAGATGATGATGATGATCAAAGAATCATAGAATAGCAGAGTTGGAAGGGGCTTACAAGGCCATCGAGTCCAACCCCCTGCTCAATGCAGGAATCCACCCTAAAGCATGATGATGATGATGATGATGATGATGATGATGATGATGTCATGGTGTGGTAGGTTTGGGACATGTAATAGGTCCAGTAGGAGAACTTTGTGTGGGATTTCCAGCCTTTGTCTTGTCCTGCATCAAGTCCCATTTTGATCTCAAACACCATACCTAAATGGAAACTTCATGTTCAGGGGAATTTGTTTTTCCTCTGAGACCTATTTGCTGGGGACAAGCCCCAGGAGAAAGAAGTCCTCTTCATGTCTTTCCTGGAACACCTCAGAAACATCCATCATATAGGCTGCTGGACTAGCTAGAACTTGGCCTGTTCCGCCAGAACAATTCCTACATTCTCATTAAGTCACTGGCAAGGAGTGCTAGTATACTATTGATGGCTCTGCATTACTAATTTTGATGAAAACCATGATAATAATTCTATTTCCTTGTAGCAATGAGTAATGGTATTACTAAATAGTTTTGTTATGCAAGGGCATTTTTTTACGATGTGTCATAAAAAGCAGATAAAAGCATAGCTTACAGCCCCCTCCTTTAAAATACTTGCATATTGGAGGGTTGATTCATTTCCAGGCATCACTCATATGCTGTTTAAATGGGAAAGCAGTTTTTTATATATGAGTAGGCCATTGGTACCTGATATAGTATGAATGGTGACATAACACATTTAGGTTAGGCTAGGGTAACCATATGAAAAGGAGGACAGGGCTCCTGTATCTTTAACAGTTGTATTGAAAAGGGAATTTCAGCAGGTGTGATTTGTACATATGGAGAACCTGGTGAAATTTCCTCTTCATCACACCAGTTAAAGCTGCAGGTGCCCTGCCCTCTTTTAAATCTGGTCGCTCTAGTATAGCTCCTGCACCTTTAACAGTTGTGATGAAGAGGGAATTTCCCCAGGTTCTCCATATATACAAATGACACCTGCTGAAATTCCCTTTTCTATGCAACTATTAAAGATACAGGAGCCCTGTCCTCCTTTTCATATGGTCACCCTAGGTTAGGCATATGAACATGCAGTAAATAGACTTGGACCAGGGAAAACTGTGTCAAGGCCTAATCTACACCAAGCAGGATATTGCACTATGGAAGCAGTATGAAAGAGGTACTGTATATAAAAGGCAGGAGCCACACCAAGCAGTATATAGTGTTATGACAGTGGTATATTGAATGTAGGGTGACCATATGAAAAGGAGGACAGGGCTCCTGTATCTTTAACAGTTGAATAGAAAAGGGAATCTCAGCAGGTGTCCTTTGTATATATGGAGAACCTGGTGAAATTTCCTCTTCATCACCACAGTTAAAGCTGCAGGTGCCCTGTCCTCTTTTAAATCTGGTCACTCTAGTATAGCTCCTGCAGCTTTAATTCCATAGGTCACCCTATGGAATGTGTCAATGGGCCAAAACAGTTGTCAATGCTCTTCAATACTACTACAAAGCAGTAGTGTGGCTCCTGCCTTTTATATACCACTTTCACAGTGCAATATCCTGTTTGGTGTAGAATAAGCCTTTACATGGATCCCAGGGCCAAATTACATACGTGGGAGATATATGGTCAAGATCCTTCTTCGATGTTGTTTATGTTTTCATAATTTGCACTCTTAAGTATCTAGTTTGATGACCGAGGGAATGGTACTGCTAGTAGAGGTAGTTAACCCTTCCCCGGCACCTTTCTCTGATCTAAATAGACCCTTTCAACTGCTTTTAGATCCACGGCTGCATGCATATAGGTAATGCTGGAGCAGTATTCCATCACTGCATTGCATCATTGCAGACCTCGCCTGCAATCTGAAATAGTACCGTCTCAATACTCAAGTTTATCACCTCTTCTACTGGTTGGAAGAACTACGCGTAGGACTGCAACCCTAAGCATACTCCGTAGAGATTGATCTATGGAAGATGTTCCGGACAATACTTGAGAAAGCAAAAACATAATTCCTAATACTGAGCTTACTGAATCCAAATGGTTGTGATGTCTGCTGGACTTCCACGGACCTCTTGTCAAGTGAAAATTCTAATATCTGCTCCTCTTATGACTTTCCTCTCTCCCCCCCCCCCCCCGGCCCATCTCATGTAGGGCAGCTTTTACGTGCCATCGGAGAACTGCATGCAACATGCACACAAGTGGCATAAGGACCTTTGCCTCCTGCTCTTGAATGCTTACAGAGGACTTCATGTCTACTATGCCATCATCACAAAGGAGATTCCCAATTTGCCACAGCTGAAGTTAGGTAAGAGGAGAATCCCCCATGGTGAACGGTTCTCACGTTAAAGTGATTCATAAATTGTAGCCTAGTTGTACAACTTGATTTTTGCTATGCCAGACAAGTCCATCTCCTGCTCCCCTGTTCTTTTGGCCATGTTTATTTATTAATTTGGCCATGCTTTGCTGCCGCAAGGAAACATCTGCACCAGCTGGAACCATTCGCCCAATTGCCTTGGCAGTGGGCTTGTGTGTTTCTTCTCTCTCATTAACATTTTTATGCTGTTTTGAGCACCCCTCTCCTCCCCCAAAATAATAATTTAAAAAATTGAACAACCCTGTTTCATTTTACCCTCAGCCTTTGACAGAGCACTCTTCCTCAGCCTTGAACTCCCTTGCCATCTGCAGTATAATAATACAAGCCAGCTTTATAGGTCATTGTAAGGTAGGGTGACCTACCTGGGCTTTTGTATCTTTAACAGTTGTATAGAAAAAGGAATGTCAGCAGATGCAAAAGAGGCATGCTCAAGTACTTTTGACCAGATACAGAAGAGGGAAGGGCTCCTGCAGCTTTAACTGTTGTGATGAAGAGGGCATTTCACCAGGTGCTGCATGCATACAAATGACACCTGCTGAAATTCCCTTTTCTGTGCAACTGTTAAAGATACAGGAGCCCTGTCCTCCTTTCAATATGGTCACCCTATTAAGACTTCATGAAATGAAATACACAGTTGTTGTTCTTTGTAATGGCAATGATTACTGAGCTAGGGGTCCAATATCAAGCAACTTCTTGTAAGGTTTGTTATTTATTTCCTCTTTATATTAGGGTGAACATGTGGAAAAGAGGACCAGGCTCCTAAATGTTTAGCCTCTGTATAGAAAAGGGAATTTCAGCAAGTTTCATTGGTATGCATGGAGCACCTGGTGAAATGCCCTCTTCATCACAACAGTTAAAGCTGCAGGAGCCCTGTACAAAAGAGGGCAGGGCTCCTGCAGCTTTAACCAAAATCAGAGCCTTCAGCCTCCACTGCATGAGAGTTAATACATGTATACACTTACACACTTTTTATTGTTCAAATCAGCCACAGACAGCTAAACTATACCGATGGGGTAAACTGTAGGTCTGGGCTGCCCAGGTAGCAAGTGCATTAAATTTATTCACAGGTATAAGTTAAGTAATTTAATACATTTCCATCTTGAGCAGCTTCCCCCAATTTGATGGCCTCCAAATGCATTGGGAATTCTGGGAAATGAAGTCCAATGCATCTGGAAGGTGCCGATTTGGGGAAGTCTTCTCTGTAGAGATGCCACTCAGAGGATGTTGCATCTGAGTAGGCTACATGTTCTTACTGACTCCCCAGATACTTCTATAGGTAGAATTACCACCAAGTTTAGGTAACAGATTAGTGTTTTAGCAGGTATTCCTTTTGTAAAGGGCCCTCATTTCCCCCCTTAATTTTGTGGGAAACTGCACATTTTTCAAAGCCAACATTTTTGTTGCCTTCATTGGCAATTGTCGTGGTTCATATGAGGCTGTAACTTAAGTATGTTAGCCAAATATGCAGGGGTACAGTGTCAATTTTCTCTCTCTCTTTGCCCTGTTAAAGTGGATACACCACTCTAGATGTTCAAGATTATTGCTTAGGCTGACCCTATGAAAAGGAAGACAGGGCTCCTGTATCTTTAACAGTTGCATTGAAAAGGGAATTTCAGCAGGTGTCATTTGTATATATGGAGAACCTGGTGAAATTCCCTCTTCATCACAACAGTTAAAGCTGCAGGTGCCCTGCCTTCTTTTAAATCTGGTCACCCTAGTATAGCTCCTGCAGCTTTAACTGTTGTGATGAACAGGGAATTTCACCAGGTTCTCCATATATACAAATGACACCTGCTGAAATTCCCTTTTCAATACAACTGTTAAAGATACAGGAACCCTGTCCTCCTTTTCCATATGGTCACCCTATTATTGCTGTCATGTGTATTTTTGTGGACATGTTTTAAGCTTTCTAGGCTTCTTTGGCTTTGGGACATCCTAAAATGAAAAGAATTAAAGAATACCTCCTTTCGTGAGGAAGCTGGCATTCTCACCATTGAACTGACAATGAATCTTTTACCTTCCTTAACTGCACTACTGTGATTTGTATTTTTTCCCTGATCTGGCGTGTTCCTACTGTTAACTGCTTTGCTTTTCAAACAACGAATCTCACTTTTCGTTTTCTAGAGGATCTTGCTGTGGAAGAGATGCTCTCACAACTCTCTGCAGAGCTGCAGGTATTTCAGCATGCCAACTATGGGATACGTGTGTGTGTGTGTTTGAGGAAGGAAGAGTTACTGTATTTCTTCAATTCTAAGACATACTTTTCCCCTCCATATAAACATCTCTAAGAACGGGGTGCATCTTAGAATCGCGGGTGTGTTATTTCTTAGAATCAAAGCTTTTTTTTTTCTGTTGGTGGTACTGAAATTAGTGTGCGTCTTACAATCGATGGCGTCTTAAAATCGAAGAAATACGGTACAATAGAATGCAAATTCCATGTGGGCTTTGCATTCCAGGGCAATTATTTTTTCATAGGGGTTGGGCCATTTTCTTTTAGGGATAGGTTTATCTCTTGATTTCCAATCCTTCTCACTATTACATGTTTTTTACCCATAATCCCATTCTTTTCTTTTCTGCATTAATCTGCATTTTAAAAGAATGTGTTTTTAAATACTTTTAAACACGTATACTTCCCCCCCACCCCCGAAAATGCATATTTCAGGGCATATTTTGATGCCTTTAAATTATTTATTTTTATTTTATTTGTTACATTTTTATACTGCCCAATAGCTGAAGCTCTCTCGACGGTTCACAAAAATTAAAACCATAATAAAACAACCAACAGTTTAAAAACACAAATACAAAATACAGTATAAAAAGCACAACCAGGGTAAAACCACGCAGCAAAAATTGATATAAGATTAAATTATTATTATTATTATTATTATTATTATTATTATTATTATTATTATTATTATCATTTCTATACTGCCCAATAGCCGGAGCTCTCTGGGCGGTTCACAAGAGTTAGAACAGTAAAATTTAAATTTAAGTTAATATTAAGTGTTAATATACTGAGAGAATAAAAGGTCTATGGAGAACTGTGTTGCAGCATTTGGAGAAGTGTGAAATCCAGTAGATAGCTGAGTTTACCTGAGAACTTCAGATAAGGGGGGATTCCACACGTCGTACTGAGGGTGCTTCCATGCGCCCCCAGTGCGGCCCCAAAGCGATTGTGTAACTTGCCTGGAGAAGAGACGAGGAAGAGGCGTCCTTGCCGCCGCCACCCACCTACCTCCTCGCCGGCCGGGTCGGAGAGCTCGGCGGAAGAAGGCGGGGTGGAGAGCCGGCCGGCATTGGGGCCGCACTGGGGGCGCATGGAAGCACCCTAAGTACGACGTGTGGAATCCCCCCTTATCTGTAGTTCTCAGGTAAACTCAGCTATCTACTGGATTTCACACTTCTCCAAATGCTGCAACACAGTTCTCCATAGACTTTTTATATAGACCTCCATAGAGGAATCTCCGTAGAGGAATCTGCAAACATTTCATTCTTCAAGCATCCCTATTTTCCTATAAGGAAAGGCAAAAGTAACTGGGGCTTTTAAGCTTAAAAGTAACCTGAACGGTATGGAGAGAGTTTCAGGTGGGTTCCCTCCCCCCTCTCTCCTTCTCTTGTAATTCTTCAGTTCAGAATCAGCCAATGAAGTTGATTGGCAACAGACTGGAGACAGACAAAAGGAAGTACTTCATTGCACACAATGCGTAATTACTTAGCGTATACAATTTTCTCCCACAATATGTGATGCTGCTATCAGCTTTTTAAAGGGGGTTTCAACAGAGCTCCTTTTTCTGTGTGTTCTTATGCGCGCGTGATTCCCTTTGGAGGAAAATGTTTTGACAGATTTAGCTCCAGGTCTGCTGAATGTGGGATAGCAGTATGAGATGAATGTTGATGATTGGTGGCTTGTGTCCCACCCCTTTGCAATGGATTTGACTATATTTTATTTATTTATTTATTTATTTATTTATTTATTACATTTCCATACCGCCCAATAGCCGGAGCTCTCTGGGCAGTTCACAAAAATTAAAATCATTCAAAGTATAAAACAACAGTATAAATCCATAATATAAAATACAATATAAAAGCTCAACCAGATAAAAACAGCAGCAATGCAAAATTACGAATTTAAAACACCAAGTTAAAATTTATTTATAGACTGTTAAAATGCTGGGAGAATAAAAAGGTCTTCAGCTGGCGTCTAAAAGCATATAATGTAGGTGCCAAGCGAACCTCCTTAGGGAGCTCATTCCACAGCCGGGGTGCCACAGCAGAGAAGGCCCTGCTCCTGGTAGCCACCTGCCTCACTTCCTTTGGCAGGGGCTCACGGAGAAGGACCCCTGAGGATGACCTTAGGGTCCGGGCAGGTACATACGGGAGGAGGCGTTCCTTCAGATAGCCTGGCCCCAAACCGTTTAGGGCTTTGTATGTTAATACCAGCACTTTGAATCGGGCCCGGACCTGGTCTGGCAGCCAATGAAGCTGGAAAAGGACTGGTGTGATGTGGTCTTGTCGGCCAGTCCCTGTTTTATGGCAGAAGGAAGGCAGGATACCATATGCAAGGCTCAGTAGTGGAAGACTGAATTAAGGCATGTTTTTAGGAATGAGATGAACCCCCAACCCTAAGCTCATTGCTTTATTCATGGACTACAATGCTACATCCCCAGCCCACTGTCTTGCTGACGCTTTCAGTATTTTCTATAAAGGGTAAGGAAGAGAAAATCAGCAAGGCTTGAACAGGTCATGTTGCCCTGAGTTCCACCTCGAAGCTCAGTTTGCCTTGTTCCTGAACACGAGGGTTTGCTGCTGTTGTTGAATGTGAAAAGTGCACATTATGCCCTTATACAACTAACATCCTCAAAATATATTCATGGCCACATTGAAGTGATATTTCATCAGCTCGTGCATCACACAACTGAAGCAACCCTGTGCTTATAAATAACCATGGGGTAAAATCGAAGAAAGGGACCTTCTGTCAATACCTCAACTTGAGGGGGTGTTTGTATGTGTGTTATCTTGCACCAATTTCTAATTCTGAATTTAAAAAAAAGAGAGAACATAATAACATAAGACGTGCCATGCTGGATCAGACCAAGGGTCCATCTAGTCCAGCATTCAGTTCACAGTGGCCAACCAGCCATTGGGCAAGATTGAACAAGCAGGACATGTTGCAACAGCACCCTCCCACCCATGTTCCCCAGAAACTGGTGCACATTGACTTAGGCTAACCTGTTGGGAAGGGATGTGAGGAACAAGTAAGAGAAATACTTCAGGCCCAGAACAAAAATATTGCGCATGAGAGTGAGATGTTTTTATATTCTAGATAGAGCAGTGCCATCTAGTGGATAATTTGTCAGTTTGTATTTTTTTTTCAACGTTCTTTTCTTTTTCTTTTTTCTCAAGTTCTTTCCATCTCAAATTTTATGAATTTTGGGAATTTTTTATTAAAACCAAACGGAAGCACAATTCTCACCAATCTGTACTATTGAGTAAGTAGAATGAGTCCCAAGGCATCATAGATCAGCAAAGGGTCCTCCAGCTAACACTTCCTAGAGAGGTCACAGGAAGCCATTCAGTGAGTAGAGCGTGACTTCAAGCCCTTTCCTGCTAACTGGCAGACTCAAGTCTGCAGCAAGTTGGACCATTCGTAGCTTCTCCATGTTTTTCTTTTAATTTGCACACATCACAGCTGTAATTTGTATACATCCGCTTGCCTTGCTCAAATTGTAGAAAGCACAGCTGACACCCCCAAAAATAAATTAAACAAATAAAAGGAACCATCGGCAGAGTTTGGGGGAAACCCAGAGCCATGCAAGCCATGTCAGATGGGCGGTAGAACTCTGTCGAGCCCAAAAGGGGGAGATTTCCAAGCAACAGACATATTTACCATTCCCAGACTTATTTAAACTTAATATCTTTAAAAAAAGAAAGAAAAAGAAACCACTAGAAATGAAGCACTGTTTAGTGTACTGCATGGGAGTAGGGTGACCATATGAAAAGGAGGACAGGGCTCCTGTATCTTTAACAGTAGTAATGAAAAGGGAATTTCAGCAGGCTTCATTTGTATATATGAAAAACCTGGTGAAACTTCTTCCTCTTCACCACAACAGTTAAAGCTGCAGGTGCCCTGCCCTCTTTTAAATAGCTCCTGCAGCTTTAACTGCTTTGATGAAGAGGGAATTTCACCAGCTTCTCCATATATACAAATGACACCTGCTGAAATTCCCTTTTCAATACAACGGTTACAGATACAGGAGCCCTGCCCTCCTTTTCATAGGGTAACCCTACATGGGAGGGCTTTGAATTTTGTTTGCTTAGCACCTGCAAGTTAACTTTGTCAGGTTCCCCCTCTCAACCTGCCCTCAGACCAGTGCACGTGCCCATTTCTTTTTTGCACAACACACTCCTGATAGGGTAGTCTGAGGACTCCATGCTTTATCTTTTCCTTTAACTGTTCAAAGCTGCTTGCATCTCCTCCAAAGTGCTGTGTCGGCTTTGTGTGGTTAAGAAAAAAATCCTTTTGAAATATCCAGGAAGTGAAAACGCATCATGATGTGCTGTTGCTTGCTGGTAATTGTATGAAAAAACAGAAATAAAGCTGCCCCCACGTACCTATCGGGTCAGCTACCTTCCCACCACACACACACACACACACAAATCTCCCTGTGAGGCTACTAGCTCACCGTTTGGGCCCAACGCTGCACTTACTGAGGAAGTGACCACATGTCACCATGTGCCTCAACTTGTTGTCACACACAAAAACAGAGGTGGCCATTTTTGCCATAAGCCAAATTCCAAAATCCAATTTATTTATTTATTTATTTCATTTCATTTCATTTCATTTATATCCCACCTTTTTTCCTCCAAGGAACCCAAAGTGGCATACATAATCCTCCTCCTCTCCATTTTATCCTCACAACAACAACCCTGTGAGGTAGGTTGAGCTGAGAGTCTGTAACTGGCCCAAAGTTTCCATGGCTGGGTGGGGACTAGAACCCGGATCTCCCAACTCCCAGTCCAACCCTTTAGCCACTGGTGTAATACCAAAAGTTCATGAAATATATGCAAGTGTTGAGATGTCCAGATCTCTTCACCAGGCAAGATGTTACCAAAAGTGGGAAGGGGGAAAAACAACAACAACCTCCTGACATGATGTTGAAGACATGGTGTCTGCATGATCACAATCCATATGGAGGAGGAAGTTGTGTAGTCATTCAAATAATGCTCTAGCTGGTTTCAGAATTCACCTGGAGTTGCTGGAGCTTCATCTTGGATGAAGCCCACAGGCTCCTTTGGCTTTGCCCAAGGTGGAGAGATCTTTGAGTAAACAGCTGGATTGTATATTTTCAAAAATGGAGGATCAAACATTTGCCTTTGTCACAGGAACCCTAAAACCTGAAACCCATCACATCACTTGCTAGAGCCTTATTTAAATGTCCTGCGGATTTCAATGGGATTAGTAAGTAGTTTATCCAGATGTTTGAGTTTCCTCCAGGCTTATTCAGATGCTTGTGTTATTTGCAAAAGAATTATATTATTTCATATAGCTGCCACTAGTTTGCCTTAGCAATATCTATATTTATCCCTTCTAGATGCTGAACAATCCAGAAAAGATAGCAGAACAGATCAGCAAGGACCTCGCTTGGCTCTGCTCCCATCTTTTGTCTCTCTGGACCCAGTTTCTGGAGATTGTAACCCTACATCCAGATGTCACAGCCTACCTTGTTCAGGAGCATCACACGCTACGGGTAACATTGCAAAATGATGCCCAGATATAAACAGAAGAAGAAACTGATAGGATGAATCATCGTATGATATTAATTTTTATTGATAAGTAATACAGATGTTGGAGAAATCTGGTTGGCGGTGCAGCTGGATGAGCTTTCATCAGCTTGCCGCTCTGGGCTCCATTCCATCTTCAGTTACCTAGGGAGGTTGTGGGCTCTCCCACACTAGAGGCCTTCAAGAGGCAGCTGGACAACCATCTGTCAGGGATGCTTTAGGGTGGATTCCTGCATTGAGCAGGGGGTTGGACTCAAGGGACCTTGTAGGCCCCTTCCAACTCTGCTATTCTATGATTCTATGATTCCACTAGCTAGCCCAACTCAGCATGCAATATTATTATTATTTTGTTTGTGTAAGAGAAGATTTGCACAATTTGCAACTGTAATTTGCACAAATCACTATTTGCACAAGTTTATTTATTTATTATTGCATTTATATCCCGCCTTTACAGCTGAGTTTCCCCTCCTGAGCCCTGAGAATGTGGCAGAAAAATGGAAGCTCCTTTCATGAGGAAAGAAAACTTTCAGGAAATTCCTGTGATTTTTTTCCCTTACCTCCTAGAAATAAAAGGACACTTCAGAATGTTCTCCACATTTTCTTCACTCTTTTTGTGTGTGTGTTGGCTGCATTTCCTCCCCTAAATGCCATGGGATGCTGCTAAGTATAAGGGGCATTATGAAGGATGCAAAATGGGGGCCAACCTGCCAACACAGGGCTCATCTACACCAAGCTGGATATTCCACTATGAAAGCAGTATATAAAAGGCAGGAGCCACACCAAGCAGGATATAGCAGTATGAAAGCGGTATATGGTATGTGTCAAAGGGCCCCAACAGTGGTCAGTGCACTTCAATACCGCTATAAAGCAGTAGTGTGGCTCCTGCCTTTTATATACCGCTTTCATAGTCGAATATCCTGCTTGGTGTAGATGAGCCCACAATTGATGCTGTTGCCACTTGCAGTGGCAATGAACCACCACCCCCTTAGGGGGGAAAAAGAAAGAAAGAAAGAAAGAAAGAAAGAAAGAAAGAAAGAAAGAAAGAAAGAAAGAAACTGTTCTACACCCCTTGCCAATGGTGATGCCTACCTGTGAGAAAGTTTTGGATAATTTCTCCTCCCCCTGGAGAAATTTGGTGAAATTCTCCTCCCCACAATTCTCTACCCACAAATAAGTTGGAGAACTTTGAGGGGCAACTTGTACACAGTCCTACTAATAATAGCTCAAACATCAAGTTTTTGTTCACCTGTATACCTTCCACTGTGATACTATGGTATCAGCTGCCAGCAGTGCCATTCTGTATTCAGAATTGGACAAATACACCAATTTTTATGCATAATAATAGACACAAATCAGACACCAGAAGCATCAATATTCAAAAATCAGCAGGGGGAAATTTCATCCCCCAAGAACACTCTAACAGTGTCCATTCTTGAACCAAGGGGATTTCAAAGAGAGGCTGGAATATGAAACTGTTGAATTACAATTTATTGAGAAGTTCCATTCTATTATTTGTGGCTTGAATAAGGGTAATGTGTTGTTGTTGTTGTTGTTGTTGTTGTTGTTGTTGTTGTTGTTGTTGTTTTTAAATCACACTACATGTGTTAATGAACTTAGAAATGCCAAGTTGTTTGTGTAATGACTAATACTGCTTTGTGAATGGTCCCCATTAACTTTTAGCATACAATTATGTCTCTGCCTGTAGTTTCTGCATTTCACTTCCCTCTGACTTCTCTGGCTACAATCCCATCCCCTCAACCCTGTGCATATATATTAGTGCTGGGCTGAATACTGCCCCCTACTTGGGGAACTTTCCCTGCAAAAGACACATAGTTTTTTCTGACTCTTTTGCAGGGAGGGGGGGGGGATTCAGAGAATTTTCTCCTGGGGAGGGGTCAGGGTTTCCACATCCCTTTTTTAAGTGTAGCTGGTTGCTGAGGAGCCTTCCTCCTATTTTTTCAAAAAAACCACCCCCTTTCCCTGGCATTTGGAGGATGCCAGAAGTTCTTACTGAATGCCTATTGGGGATCATGTGACCTCACCCTCTCCAATAAGCATTCAGGAAGAACTTGTAGGCTCCTGAAAATGCTGGAGGATGTTTTTAAAAAAGAAAGAAAGATAACCCCTTAACTACTGGCTACATTTAAAAAGATATGTGAAAACCCTGTCCCTCTCCCCAAGGAGAAAATTCTCTGAAATTCTCACCCCTCCCTGCCTGTTTCACCTGAATTTTCATTTCCCCCTCACCCCACCCCCATGAAATGCTAAAAATAGAATGGTTGGAATTTTTGGCACAATATATGCAATTTAGGATAAGAATATAAGAAGTGCCCTGCTAGATCAGACCAAGGGTCCATCTCTGTTCACACAGTGGCCAACCAGCCATTGACCAGGAATGAACAAGCAGGACATGGTGCAACAGCACCCTCCCACCCATGTTCCCCAGCAACAGGTGCTCACAGGCGTATTGCTTTGAAAGAATAAAACTTCATGCATCTGGTGAAGGGCACTGTAGTCCATGAAAGTTTATGTCATAATACATTTTTAGTCTTTAAGGTGTGGTAAAACTATTTATTTATTTATTTATTTATTACATTTTTATACCGCCCAATAGCCGAAGCTCTCTGGGCGGTTCACAAAAATTAAAATCATCATAAAACAACCAACAAGTTAAAAATGCAAATACAAAATACAATATAAAAAGCACAACCAGGATAAAACCATGCAGCAAACTATTCAATTTAATATTTTTAAATACATTTCTTCTCAAAATGCATGCTTCTAGATTTATGTTCTACATTCTTCAAACATCCTTTCAGACTCATGGCTATGGATGTCAAAGAAATCCACCAAGGATTGACACAAGTTCAGATTTCTATGAATCCAAGCTGCACGTTCCACAGTGGGCTGGCTTTTTCAGAGTCACACAGATGCTGTGTGTGGACCGTTTTGTTTTTCACGTCTGTGCTAAGGTGCACTTACACTAATCTGCATTACGTTGCATTAATTAATAAGGATTAGTGCATGTACAGAAGTGTGCAACGGTACTACTGCACATTTGCAAATTAGCACAAGTAGAAGGAAATTCTGGTTAAGAAAATCCAATTCTGTCAACAAGCAAAAAAAATATATAAAAAAATGCCTAGCAACAGTTTTAAGAAAACTGGTCTGGTTAAGCTAATTCCTAATATTTGTTGAGGTGGAGCACAGCCTCTGAATTCACTTGTCTGAGCAAACTGAGATACAGTCCTTTTGTGTATCAAAATTGTGTAGAAAATGCCCGTGTGCTGGTGAGTCTAATTCCAGAAGAATTAGTTGCATTGAGCAGGGGGTTGGACTCGATGGCCTTATAGGCCCTTTCCAACTCTACTATTCTATGATTCTATGATTTGTACATGTAGTATGTTTTGAAGTTGATCTGCATTGTAATATATGTTTATCCCCCAGGTAAGAAGATTCTCCGAGGCTTTCTTTTATGCTGAGCATCAAAAGCTTGCTGTGTTGACTTTCCAGGAAAGCCTGTACGTACTTTGCGATGCACTCCTTTCATACTGCCATGCTGATCAATAATGTGCGGAGTAGTTCCTTTCCTTTTCTTAAAAAAGAAAGCAAAGGAAAACACATTGGATGCGCTTGACAAATGGGCAGGCAGTGTCTTCTGGTGCAGTGGCCATCTGCCTTTTAGAAGAACAGAGTAGACCATTTCTATCTGCTTTATGTCTAAATTAATTCTCCCCCACCCCACACCCCTCTTGCACTTGTGCCATGGCAGTTTCTACATTAGGCACTTCATATTTTTTTTCTTTTTTTAATAACTCAAATCTTATTTATTTTCTGTAAGCATGTACCAGTATCATGATCTCAAATGGATGTATTTGTCATGGCCTTCGGCTAGCACAATAAACTTATGATGATGATCATGATCTCAAATGTACACAGATGTTTGCAACAGCTTAAAGCAAGTCTCTGTCTAATATATCTATTACTAGGACTCTGCTCTGCTCTCGCTTGCCCCCCCCCCAAAAACCCGGCGAGCTGCTGCCCCCACCCACTGGACTTACCTGAAGCCTCTGCTCATGCGGTCAAGCTTCCTGTCCTCCAGGAGTGCTGCTCTGGCCTGCCATAGCTGGAAGTGGCCTTTTCTGGCCACCGTAGTTTACAACAGTAGATCTATGACAGGTCAGAGCAGCTGTCCTGGAGGGTGGGCAGCTCGCCAGCATGAGTGGAAGCTTCAAGTGAGTCCCACAGGTGAGCAGGAATAGTGGCTGGACATTGGGCTGAAGCAACCCAATTCGGTCCTGAAATGGATTCATGTCGAAGCAGGCTGAATCAGCTCGCTTCGACTTGGATTCAGGGTTCAGGACTAAGGCAAGCACCCTTTATCTATTACTCTTCAATTAAGAGAGGAAAAATCTCCATTTCTCCCCCTCTCCTCGTATCAGTACTCCCCCATTTGCCTCTTAGAAGTTGGGAGTGAATTTCCCCCTTCTGCCATGGAGGAAGGAAGAATGAGAAGCCAGGGCTTTGGGGATTCCTGTCACCTCTGCCTAAATTTCCCCCTCTCCATTTACACCATAGCATTGGTGAATTGCCTCATGGTAACTTTTAAAGTAGGATTGCAGAACTCCAGGCCTGGGGCCAACCATGGCCCTCCTAGGATCTCAATCCAGCCATCTTGGCCACACTACTTTCCCTGGGTGCACCTCTTTTCCTTGACCACCAATCCTTAGGTGGTTTCTCAGTTTTTATTCCTTGTTCTCCCTTTCTAAAAGGTCGAAATGTCTCTCCTAAGGCTTAGTTACTGGAGGTATATATTATATTTCCTATTTTAGAAGGTATCACGTTGGTCTTAAAGGGAAACTCTCGTGACTGGAGACCATGGATATTTAGAAGGGAAAGGAAGCCCAATCCGATAGAACTGGAAATAGAAAACAATGCATCAGGAAAAAAAGTAACTCCTGGGTTTATCTATTTTTCCAACAGTATCCAGCATCATAGCCAGGTTTCGTCAGAAGTCCGGAACTCCGAGTACCTCACAAGCATGCCACCCCTGCCTGCAGAGTGCCTCGACATAGATGGAGACTGGAGCACGCTACCAATTATTTTTGAGGACAGATATGTCGATTTCCCATACAAAGGTGGGTAATATGCAAAATTTTGGCTGTACCCTTTGAGAGATTCAAATGAAGCTCTCAAAGGGTCGTACTGTTAGAGCAGTATGACAATGGAACCAGTTACCTAGGGAGGTGGTGGGCTCTCCCACACTGGAGGCCATCTGTCAGGGATGCTTTAGGGTGGATTCCTGCATTGAGCAGGGGGTTGGACTCGATGGCCTTGTAGGCCCCTTCCAACTCTACTATTCTATGATTCTATAATCAGGGTAAGTGAGGGATGTCCAAGAATTTTGTTCCTGTTTGCAGAGCGTGCAATCCTATCCCGTTTGCAACCCCGAACATGCAAACATGAGCGGCCTTGAAATTCACAGGGAATGTTTGCGATTTCCTAAACTTGCGGTCTCCCCCAAATCTGCATTTTCACACTTTAGCCTATGGGGGAAAGTGCAAATTGCAGCTGTGCATTTTTAAAAAGGTGCATTCCCCCCCCCCCCATGAAAGATGTGCATTATTCCCAACTGAAGAAAATGACACCTGCATTCTGAGCTTTGAGGAGGAATTCAGAAAACCTCAATGGCCTTGAACATCACCTGTTTACCCATCCCTAGGGCGAGCGATTAAACTCATTGCACATATAATATGGCACGACAATTCAAGTCTGCATTAGTTGAAACTGCAGCCTGTTCTTTTTAACGTGGACCATAACATGCAATCAAGACAATTGTGTGTGTGATGAACAACAATGACTCAAATATCTCCTGCTATGCTTTTTAATGGGAATCATGGTGCACAACTGCAGAGGGTAAGGACACATGATGAGCCATCATGGTTTGGAATCACTTTGTGAAAATGCATCCAAGAAAGATGAAAATACCTGTAGAAGTAAAGGGTCAACTTGCACAGATCCTTGTGCATGGCATCCTTCTTTTCCCCAACACTCGCCCCATTGTGAATAGTTTTGCAGTCTTTCACCAAGGAGTGGGGAAATTGCCCAAAGGGGAGCATTTTTCAGGAAGCAGAAATGTTCATGAAATGTACCCACGTGGTTTGACTCAGAAGTACTGTGACTATGGCCATGTTGACCAGGGGTGGGTGACTTGTGCGACCCTCCAGATGTTTTGACCTACAAGGGTAGCCCTCCAGATGTTTTGACCTACAACTCCCATAATGCATCACCCCTGGCTATGCCAGTTAAGGCTGATGGGAGCTGTATGGGCTAAAACATCTGGAGACCCAAAACTAGGGTGAGCATATTAGGGTGAGAACAGGGCTCCTGTATCTTTAAAGTTGTATAGAAAAGGGAATTTCAGCAAGTGTCATTTGAATGAATGTAGCACCCAGTGAAATTGCCTCTCCATCACAACAGTTAAAGCTGCAGGAGCCTGGCCCTCTTTTGTATCTAGTATAGCTCCTGCAGCTTTAACTGTGGTGATGAAGAGGGAATTTCACCAGGTTCGCCATATATACAAATGACACCTGCTGAAATCCCCTTTTCTATGCAACTGTTAAAGACACAGGAGTCCTGTCCTCCTTTTCATATGGTCACCCTATCCAAAACTTGCCTATCCGTGATGTAGAGGAAATAATCTTGCATGCCCATAATTGCAGCCATTTGAACATGTGTGGTAGCACATATTTTGCGCACTGCACTAGGAAGCAACACATTCAGCTATGGACATATTGGATCTGATGTTACACTCGCCTTTGCACGAGTGTATCCATGTTGCTGCTCCATGTTCACGTCTTTATTTCCAGAGTCCAAACCATATGTCCAAACTAAATGTGTAGTGCTTCCACCAAAAATGAAGTGTGAAATGATTTTAGAGTTTCATTCTAAATTGTAACACCAGAAGACTTCTTAAATTTATCTGGGAAGCTCTGCATAGAACTACCTAGTGGTAGAACTTACCTAGGGAGGTTGTGGGCTCTCCCACACTAGAGGCCTTCAAGAGGCAGCTGGACAACCATCTGTCAGGGATGCTTTAGGGTGGATTCCTGCATTGAGCAGGGGGTTGGACTTGATGGCCTTGTAGGTCCCTTCCAACTCTGCTATTCTATGAATTTACACTGTCACCAGATTACTCCTAAACTGAAAATCAAATTGGGAAGTTCCTCCTTAGGCAAAGCATCCAAGGAATCCTATGGGGAGCTAATTACCTTTTTGAAAATATTTGCAACCTTTCTAGGGAGGGTTTTTTGCACATGCCTTTGCTTGTGTTTAGGAATTGGCTGTTAATTTTAGTGAAATTATTATTTTCTAATGTTGGTATCATAACGCAGTGTGGGCAGTTTTAGTCTTATTTTTCATTTCTCTTTCAGTTCAGGACTTAGACATTTTGTCGAATTATGTGGCTTCTGCTGTGGACAATTCACAAGTGGACTTAGAAAAAGATAGGGATCCCTCCTCAGACAATGATACCGATTTAGCGAAGGGAGATTTCAAGGACCATGTCCCATTCATCATCCATACAGATAGGATAAATGGGAAATCTTTGTATAATGGCAGCTATCTAGAAGGAGATTCCTGCATGGTCAAGAGTTTCAAGGAACACTCCCTAACTCAGGTATATACAAGGAATGGAGATGTCCAATCCTGCAAGGATCAGTTAGAGCTGGCTAGCAGTGTTCGGTCTGGTTTGCAAACACATCTTGTGAGAGATCCTTCAGAAAGCCTTAACACAGAGATGGAGTCTTCTGAAAGCAATGATAAACTCAACACAGAGGTGTCATATTTGGATACGAACCCAATGTGCGATAGTGCCTACCAAAGAGAAGCAGTGCTCGTCATGAACACTCTGTGTGACAGTGGCGCCTGTGAACACTCCAGGCTTTTGGATGGGATTGAATTGGGTCAAGCATCTAAAAAGGACCATTCTGGGTCTACTCTCACTTCAGACAAACTCACATTGAATGAACAAATTGGCTATGAGAAAACAGTGGATCAGGGTGTTGAATTTATATTGCCAGCATTGAGAACATTTGATATAAATGACCATTTTGGCTCACTCAACCAAATAAAAGATGTTGAGGAGGCCAAGTCCTTTCAGAAGGAGCAAGGAGTTCGGGAGTGTGAAGAGTTTAGCTCGAAATCAGGGGTCATTAAGAGATCTTCATCACTAATCTCAGACTCAGGAATTGAAAGTGAACCCAGCTCAGTCGCTTGGTCTGATGCACGGAGCAGGGCCTTGGAGTTGCCGAGTGATCGGGAGATCCTTCACCATCTTGTCAGAAGACATGCAATCCACCGGAATTCTCTAGAAGGTGGACACACAGAAAGCAATACAAGTTTGCCTAGTGGCATACAAGCCTCTCTCACGTCAATTAGCTCCTTGCCCTATGAGGAGGATGAGAGAGAGGTGGAACCCAACAAACTGACAAAATCCATCTCGGCACCTCAGATCAGTAGCCCTGAAGAGTCCGTAGATGACATGGATATATCCAAGCATGCCAAAACCATCTCGGACATAGCAGAGGGACAATATGTGGAAACAGGGAGTGCCAGAACGGAATTAAGTGGAAATATTTCTATGTGCCAGAATGACAGAGAAAATGGAGGACCACAGCTGTCAATAGCTACACTAGAGCATCCCAATTCTGACTTTGAACATAATGGTGGCTTACCAGAAGCTGTCAAAAGCTGTTCAGAGATGGACTTTAGCTTAGAAGCAGCAGGAGAACCTATGCTTTTAAAGCAAAATCAAGATCTAGATGAACACCAGTTGCCAAAGGGAGAAGAGGAAGTCCACTTGGGAAGGCTGAATGACTACTCGGACATGCATGCTGCTCACCTTGATGAATCCAGCAAGGAGGGAGATTTGCACAAAGGGCACAGTGTGCATTCCACAAATGTTGAGGCTTTCTCAGACTGTGAGAACCACACAGCCAAGTTTTGTTATGCTATCTCTGCCTCATCAGAGGTTGCATCTGAACCTGTCCCTACAAAGGGGCACTGTGGTAGCCCTCTTGTCAATGGCAAAATAACATGTGGTGGAGAAATTCCCAACTTGCAAGAAATTGAACTGGACAGTCGATCTAGGTGTGGATCCTACTGTGCTGAATCAGAAAACCGGGAGCTCAAAGTCGTGGCTAACACCACAGGATTCTATTCTGTGGTGCCTGAGGCATTGGTTCTTGAGGGCAAAAAGGCCATTGAGGTGGTCAACCTATCTGTTTCTTGCACAGCTACGTGTCTTCCTTTTTCTTCAGTTCTCAAAGAGAACCCGCCCGTGGTTGGCTTCTCCTCCAAGCAGGTCCTTTCTCCTATCACTCGCCAACCGGTGGGCTCCTTTGGGGTTATTTCTTGTGATCTCAGTGATGTGGCTGAAGAGGCCAATGAAAGGATGCTTAGGTAAGGATTTCTATAATTGTTTGTTTAAAGTGTTTTATAGCCTGCCTTGCTCCCTGAACAGTATGTCCTTAAAGCAGCTGACAAGAAGTGTGAATGGAGTCATAATAATGACACCTGATACGATTCTTTTCAAAGGCAGTGGTGATTTTAAGTGCTGGTGGGTGAGTGTGGGTGAGAGGGATGGGACCATGACAGAACATGTCCTCTCTCTGAGCCTTAGAAGTTGCTGGTGGAGGTGGTGTGATGGTGTGCAGCTAGAGCTACGTAGCACCAAAGGTTCTGTGGGGGAAGGAGGATCTCCTCACTTGGGTAGCTGAATAAAATGCTGCCCTGACAC
Organism: Elgaria multicarinata webbii; assembly: GCF_023053635.1. Taxonomy (NCBI): domain Eukaryota; kingdom Metazoa; phylum Chordata; class Lepidosauria; order Squamata; family Anguidae; genus Elgaria; species Elgaria multicarinata. The sequence goes on along the minus strand of NC_086177.1, from coordinate 106,633,963 downwards.
TTCTCACTAGCAAGGTTTGGGGTTATGAATTAATTTTATTTATTATTAAATTTATACCCAACCTTTTTTTATTCCTCTAAAGAACCCCAGGCAGTTTACATGATCCTCCTCCTCTCCAGGTTATCCTCACAACTACCCTGTGAGGTGCGTTAGGTTGTGAGTGGCCCAAAGTCATCCAGTGAGCTTCATGGCTGACTGGGGACTTGGACCCAGGTCTCCTGAGTCCCTGTCCAAGAGACTAACAACTATACCACACTGGCTCTCTGGGGAGATGTTAATGGAAAGTATCCTCTCCCTAGATCTTAAATGCTGTGGCTACCCATAAGGACACAGAATTATGCATGGTGTGGAGAATGTAGATAGGGAGACATTTCTCTCTCTCAAAATACTAGAACCCGGGGTCATCCCCTGAAGCTGATTGGTGGGAGATTCAGGACAAATAAAAGAAAGTACTTCTTCACACAGTGCATATTTATTTATTACATTTCTATACCGCTCTCTGGGCGGTTCATAGTTAAATTATGGAAGATGTAGTGATGGCCACCAATTTGGATGGCTTTAAAACGGGGTTGGATAAATTCCTGGAGGAGGAGGCTATCAGTGGCTACTAGCCCTGATGGTTGTGTGCTATCTCCAGTATTTCAGGTAGTAAGCCTGTGTGCACCAGTTGCTGGGGAACATGGATGGGAGGGTGTAGCTGTATCACATCTAGCTTTTTTAGTCCCTAGTTGACAGCTGGTTGGGCACTGTGTAAACAGATTGCTGGACTAGATGGAGCCTTGGTCTGATCCAGCATGGCATGTCTTATGTTCTTATGAAATCCAAGGACTGGGAGGGATATCTCATTTATAAGTGGGAATTTGAATGACTGGTGTTGGCATTGAGAATTGAACATCTGAACTGTGTAGTTTCCCCTACAATTGACACATTCGCTGCTGTGACAGCCCCCGCCCATGAATCCAATAGTAAAACAAGTCACGTATAATTGAATGCCCAGTTCAATTTGTGCTTAATTAGTGTATTCTCCAGTTTTTATCAGGCCAAAGAAAAATTTAAAAAGGAACTGAAGATTGATGGATTTCTGTACAGTGACTTATCTGTACTAGCTTCTGATATCCCGTATTTTCCACCAGAGGAAGAGGAAGAGGATTTGGAAGACGGTATTCACCTAGTGGTCTGCGTCCATGGGTTGGATGGTAAGGGCAAAGACAGATCTGGGAATGATTGTGCTTCTGCATGTGGGATGTTCACCCAATATATGGTCTGGGGTGACAAGCTAGTAGGTGGCTGCAAGGTGGGCTTGTGGTTTCCCAAAATGGCAATTGTGAGAGGCTGGTTCTTTTTTGTCTTTTTCTTTTAGAGGGAACTGATGCCAGGGAAGGGTTCCTATGACACTAATGATGTCCATTGATGAGGCCCAAGAGGGGGCAATGCTGACTCAATGAGTCATGTGTGTGCAAATGCCTTTCGCCACTTGAAGGCCTCAAATGACCACTTTGCAAGGAATGTCCTTGCCCTTTCTCCGAGTCCTGGCCACAGGGAGGCTATTGCGGGCATGGGGGAGAAGGGATGTGCTTGCTCCCCCGTTGGGTGGGTGTTTGGCACCAGCAGCGGGGGGGGGGGGAGCTGCACCTCCATAAGGCAGCTGTGCTCAGCACTCAAGACTCTTCAAATCACAGCTCCCTCCCTCCCTCCCTGTATGCAGTGTGGGTTTTACCAGGTCGCCCGTTTGGGGGCTGAGTAGGAATTGTTGGCACATAGTCTGATTGGCCTGGGCTATGTGTCTTTTCGCCTACTTCACACTGTAAGAGGGGGGAGAGTGTCTCAGGAATTGTAATATTTTGATTCAGCTTAATTTGGTCACATTTGGCTTACATCGGTAGGGGAGGGCACGCTTAGAGGATAGGGATGGTCATCGTACTGTGGCACTGTTGTTTGGTGACAGGTGATACTTGAGGCCTTCTGCTGAGGGTTCCAGTGGGGGGATAAGGCCACCTGTTAGGCCAACTCTGGTCGCTCCAACCGGTGTTGTATGGCCCAGGGGGTGAGTGGCATGGGTCAGTCTACCCTCCCCCAAAAGGGTATGGCCTGGGTGTGGAGAATACCTGACACCATTCTCCAGACATAGAATGCTTCGCCCGATATAACACCTAGCTAGTGGCTAGCGTAGCATAGGGCCCACCCAGTTTTGCTTTACAGATCTTTGGCCCAAATTTTATACCATATACAGTTGCCTCGTCTCGTTATTTCCCCCCCTCCTTTGCCCACAATGACATTGTTCACTAAATATCCACACACATGCACATGCATGCACACACATACCCAAATTTGGCTCAGCCGTACAAAACATTCAACAGTCATCAAGCAGAGTTTGATAGGATGCAGACGTTGCAGTTAAATTATGGGCGTCATACCCATGTAACTGAAAAGTCAGTTACTCCCGCCACTTTCAAGTTGTCCGCAGAATATTCCGTGGAAAGGGATGTACCAAAACAATATTGCCAATTCCCTCAATAAGGGACACAAGTATGAGTATGGGTGTGTTTGCTCGAGGACAGATGGGTGGATGATCTCCTTTAGTATGGAATGGAGTCCACGTCTTAGGAGAATGATGTGTTGTCTTTCCAGGTAACAGTGCAGATCTTCGACTGGTAAAAACGTTCATTGAGCTGGGCCTCCCTGGAGGAAAGCTTGACTTCCTGATGTCAGAAAGGAACCAGGTATTTGATTCCTTCCTTCCTTATTTATTTGAAGATATGTAGTCCCCCTTCCCTTCTTGTAATGTATTTTATTTATTTATTGCATTTTTGTACTGCTCAACAGCTGAAGCTCAGTGCAAGTAACATATTAAAATAAATACAAAAGAACTAACAGCAGCACAAATAATTAGATGGGTGCAATGATCTCTCCCCCCCCCCCAATTTATTTATTTATGTTCCATTGGGTTTCCTTATAAGCACATTATAATGAAACCCAATGGTTATCCATAGTATTTGTTTTGTAACTAATGAAACTCTATCCAAATGGGCAGATGTCCACATCATTGCTGTTGTCCTTGCTAAAGGAGATAGTGATAAAAGCAAAACACCCCAAACGTTACCCCAAGGCTGATAGCATTACTCCCTAATGACCCAAGCATTTATAACTAAATCCCAAAGAATAGGAAGTCCCGTCATAGTGCCTTATGCCAGCCTCTCTCATATGAAAACTCTTAAGTCAGGGCAGGTGGAAGGAGCCAGCCCTAAGGGCAAACTTGGAGACTTGCTGTTTCTCTCTCTCTGGCCCTATCTACACCGAAGGGTTCTCCCAGGAAAATGGTGGGATCATGCCTGCCTGCTCCCGGGATCCCCTGTGTGGCATTTGGATGCACAGGAACAATCCTGGGATGATCCTGGGATATAGGGCTGGTGTAGAATGCCCTCTGTCTCTCTCTATCTGTCTCTCTCTCTCCCTCTGTCTGTCTCTCTCTCTCTGTGTGTCTCTCTCCCTCTGTTTCTCTCTCTCTAAGTCTCTCTCTCTCCCCCTCTGTCTCTCTCCCTCTGTCTGTCTGTCTCTCTGTCTCTCTCTGTCTCTGTCTCTGTTGCTCTGTCTCTGCCTCTCTCTCTGTTTGTCTCTGTCACTCTGTCTCTGTCTCTCTCTACCTGCAGCATGTCCCTGCATGTACAGAGGTCTATTCCACTCTAATAGTGGCGGCCATTAGACTAGAAGGGGGGGGGGACTTCTCCTCCTCCCCCCACCAATGAGGGGGGATTAAAGGCCTTTAAGGCCCCATAAGTGTGGGGGGGGACTAATGAAATTAATAGGGCCTTTAAGACCCCATAAGTGTGTGGGGGGGACTAATGAAATTTCCTCAGGGCTTGGGAAATTGCATATTTTCAACTGCTGTGGTAATGGTAGCTGCCACTACTGCCACTACTGCAGTGGGGTGGGGTGGGGAGTACAATGCACGTCTGCAGGTCAGGGCGGAAGTGAGTTCCACCCAGACCTGCACCCCCTTTGTCAGGATAGGGACCATGGGATGAAAATCCACTGGGCGCTTTCACTGGGGTCCAGGAAAGCCAAGTGCAAGGCATCTGGTGAGTTCACAGGCCACAGTGGATTTTTGCCCCATCACTACTCTGGCAGGTTTACTCCTCTTCCATGTGTAAAAACAAAACAACCCCCTATATTGTCTTGATGTTAACCTTGACGCTAATCATGACCTTAGAAGCACATTGTCCACCCCTATATGTTTATTTTTGTTTATTTTCTTAAACGTTTGTCTCCAAAACATGCCTTTTTTGGTCCACAAAAACCAAAGGAAATGGAAAGATGCCAGCCAACTGACGTCATTCTCTCTTTCTCTTTGACAGACGGACACGTTTGCAGACTTCGATACCATGACTGACCGTCTGCTGGATGAGATTATTCAGCACATTCAGTTGTACAATTTGTCAATATCACGAATAAGGTAAAGAGCAAGAAGTGATAGGAACATAGGAAGCTGCCTTATACTGAGCCAGAGGCCCTTCGTCCAATTAGTCCAGTATTGTCAACACTGACTGGCATCAATGGCTCTCCAGGGTTTCAGGCAAGATTCTTCCCCAGACCTACCTGGAGGAGCCAGGGATTGAACCTGGGGCCTTCTGCATGCAAAGCAGGTGCTCTACCACTGAGCTATGGCTTTATAAATAGGCTAAGAGACTAGACTATACCCGGACACTATGAATAACATCTGAGCACTTCTCTGAGGGCCTCTTCTGAGAGATGCTCAGAGGCTGGTGACAAGAGAGAGGACCTTCTCTGTAGTGGCCCTCCAACTATGGAATGAGCTCACCACTCAGGCCCATCTGGCACCAACACTGTCAGCTTTTCGGTGCCAGGTTAAGACTGCCCTCTACTCCCAGGCATTTAATGGCATTTAGTGGCACATGATGGGGCATTTATGCCAGTCCTCAAAATAGGACTAGTATTTTATTTTAGCTGTCTAAATTCTTTTAAATGTATATGCAATTTCTTTTATTCTGTATTTTATGCTGTATTTTTACATTGTATTTTATTATTTTATGAATTGTTTTAAGCCACCCAGAGAGCTTCAGCTGTTGGGCGGTATAGAAGTGAAATAAATAAATAAATAAATAATAGACTATTTCAGGGCAAAAAATAACTTTTTTAAAACACACACACACACACACACACACACACACACACACACACATTTGTATCCTACTAGGGATGTGCTCTGCTTCTAATCGGACCGGAGAAGCAGTAGCGGAGCGGGGGGCTTCGCCTGCCCTTAAGGCGGAGGCGAAGAGGATTGGGGGGCCGGTGGAGCGTGGCGGAGAGGATCGAGGTGAAGGCGGATCCTTCGCCTCGATCCGGAGCTCCGCCGGAAAGGTAAGTGGGGTTTACCGGGCCCTGCCGCTGTCGCTGTCGCCCATGCGGCGACGGCAGCAGGGCCCGGTAACGCCCCCCGCCCTCCTCTCCCTTACCTGCCTCCGTCCGCGGTCCGCCAGCGTCTCCAATTGAGCCCGTGGTTCCAGCAGGAAGTCTGGGCCGCACTTGCGGCCCAGACTTTCTGGTGGAACAGCGGGCTCAATTGAAAACGGCGACGGACCGCGGACGGAGGCAGGTAAGGCCCCCTCCCCCTTGGTCCCTTACCGGGCTCTGCCGCCATCGCCGCATGGGCGGCGATGGCGGCAGGGCCCGGTAACCCCCCCGCCCTCCTCTCCCTTACCTGCCTCCGTCCGCGGTCCGTCAGCGTCTCCAATTGAGCCCGTGGTTCCAGCAGGAAGTCTGGGCCGCACTTGCGGCCCAGACTTCCTGGTGGAACCACGGGCTCAATTGAAGACAGCGACAGACCACGGACGGAGGCAGGTAAGGCCCCCCTCCTCCTTACCGGGCTCTGCCGCCGTTGCTGCATGGGCGGTGATGGCAGCAGGGCCCGGTAACCCCCCCTATGGGGGGGGACCGGAGCTCCGATCCAGATCCGGAGCTCCGAGCGGAGCGGAGTGGGCACAGGAGGAGTGGGGGTGGGGCGGAGCGGGCCGATCCGAAAATGGTGGATCTTAAAGTGAAGCGGAGTGGGGGGTCCATGCACACCCCTATATCCTACCCTAAATCACAAGGATCTCAGGGCAGTGTACAGGTAAAATCATACAAACAATATAAAACAATAAATATACACAGCTAAAAACGAATTAAGCAATTAATAAGCTACTTGGTGGCACAGTTAATCCACAGAAGGAGAGAGACTATAATGGTGATCGTATCGTTTTGTATCTCTACAGCTTTATCGGTCACTCCCTTGGTAACGTCATCATCCGGTCAGTATTAACCCGGCCCAGGTTCCGCTATTACCTCAATAAGCTACATACCTTCCTGTCCCTCTCTGGGCCTCACCTAGGAACATTGTACAACAACAGTACTTTAGTTAGTACAGGTAAGAGCTACTGTGGAGAACATGTTTGAGTTGCTGGGGGAAAGACTCGGAGGATAGTATGGCATGAGAGTGGATATAATTTGCTGTTGGGTGGTTCATTAAAGTGTCATAGCCAACAAGCAACCTACCTCGCCAAATGTATGAAATGAATCAAGGATGTGATGGGTATTTATAAACTAGGGGACATGATTTGTCCAGTAGAACAATGAAACAAGCAAAAAACTTAGAATACTACCGTATTTCTTCGATTCTAAGACGCACTCCCCGCCCCATATAAACATCTCTAAAAACGGGGTGCATCTTAGAATCGATGGCGTCTTAGAATCGCCTGCGAAGTGCGCTGTTATCCCTCCACCCCGCTCTTGATGCACAGGCGGCTCGAGGGCTTGTTGAGCGCGCCTAAGCGGCTCTGCGCTCATGATGTAGGCCGGGGAATGCGCGTGGCCTGATTGGCGGCCTCAGCGTCGATCTGCAGCTGCCCTGGGGCTATTTGTGCTCCCGGGGAGCTAACCGGGCTCACACACATGCCAACGGAGCTCCAAGCCCTAAGCGGGCCCCGGCCGCCGTGCCATGAGCACAGCCAGCCGGGTTGGGCCCAGTGGGCACAGCTACGCGGCTCCAGCCAGGTCGGGCCTGGCGCGCACCTCACCTCACGCATGAGGCTGGGGCGGATGGGCAGATGCCGCTGGGCTCGCGGAGGGTTATGCGAGGTGGTTGGGTGCTGCTGGCTTCTCTGCCACAGCTGCGTCTGCTGGTTCTGTGTGGAGGAGGAGGCGCAGCAGCGCCAACCGGGAAGATGGAGGCGACGCCCGGGAGGTGAGTTGCTGGGACAGGGTGCAGGTGGGATGCGCTCCGGGACTCGCAGCTGCGCCGTTCTCATGTGACACATGGGGGAGAGGAGCCCGGGGCGCTTGCAGGGCAGGGGGGTTCTCTCCGCCGCTGCTGTGGGGCTTCCGCTGGGCCGGGGGCGGTAGTGCACTGCAGCCTGCTCCTTCATCCCTCGGGGAGTTTCCATGGCCCATCTAGCCATGCCTGGAAGTGGCCCCTCAGCACAGGCAGCTGGAGCTGGCCCGAAAGTGGGCGCCTCGTGAACGACCCCCTCCCAGTCCCCACAAGAAGTGGTGGCAGCTGGTGAAGCCTCCAGGCCCTTGCAAGTGCTCCCCAGTTGGCCCCTGCCCCCGGCAGGTACCCTTCGCCTGGCAGGGCCCACCTCACCAGGCAACGTGGGCCTGCGACGTTAGGGTTAAGTGCCTTGTTTTTGGCTTACTTGTAACCTGTCCCAGCCCTGTGGCACCAAAACCATTGGCCTAATAACAATTGGCCACATCTCTTTCTTTACCTTCCCACAATCCCCTCCCCATGCCCAGGCTTTGCCGGGCATGGCAGAATACTTCCCCCCCCATATAAACATCTCTAAAAACGGGGTGCGTCTTAGAATCGATGGCGTCTTAGAATCGAAGAAATACGGCAGATCTATATAAACTGCTAATCCACTGCTATGTCAGATCAGCAGTCCATTGACCTGGCAGGTTCGAGGGGTCTTGACATGGGGACTGCACCGATAGGTCCACAATATCTCATGCTTTGTGAAATCTGTTTGCCAGAGGAGAGAGTTGTTGCCTTGCTTCCTGTTGTACATCATTACCATCATAGCAGATGGCCAAAAAGTCACATGGTCCTATGATAGCTTTCAGAAAGGACTCCGACAGAGCAATTTGTCAGAGTCTTCCATTACTCATGTGAATGCTGAGCTATTCGTGGTTAGCCTGCTGGACCACCCGCATGCCTCTGGACCACCAGTTCACTTGCCTCTAGTCCTTGGCAACGTTGAAACAGGCACATGCTATTGGGCAGCATACACATGTGGTAAATAAAATAAAATTTAAATTATTTGTAATTTTCCAAATGTGCAAATAGATGATAGTATACAATTGAAAACCAATTACAGATATTTATTTTGATAACGTAATTCAAATGAAGGCTGGCATAGCAGGATGGCATAACAGTGCAATTCTATGCATGTTTGCTTGCTGATTTCTGGGAAGTAATAATTTGTATTGGGTACAATGGAACTTACTTCTGAGTAGATATGCAGAGGTTTATATTGTAAGGCTGCAATCTTATGCACACTTACTTGGGAGGAAGCCATATTGAATACAGTGGGACCTACTAATAATTAGTAAAGGCATTAAATTGGGCTGTACTTCTAACTAGTTCAGTTGACTTTGAACAAAAAACATTCCAAATCTTTTTCATAGAATCATAGAATAGTAGAGTTGGAAGGGTCCTATAAGGCCATCAAGTCCAACCCCCTGCTCAGTGCAGGAATTACCTTAAAGCATCCCTGATAGATGGCTGTTCAGCTGCATCTTGAAGGCCTCTAGTGGGAGAAAGCCCACAACCTCCCTAAGTCATTGGTTCCATTGTCATACTGCTCTAACAGTCAGGAAGTTTTTTCCTGATGTCCAGCCGGAATCTGGCTTCCTGTAACTTGAGCCCATTAGTCCATATGGGCTAATCAATTCCTGTAACTTGAGCCCATTAGTCCATATGGGCTAATCAACTCTGGGATGATTGAGAAGAGATCCTGACCCTCCTCTGCCATCTATTCCTTAAGGTCTTTTCGTGGTTCACCAATTTTTTAATATTATATTCTTTGCCACAGTAAGGAATTTGGAAATTATGCAGTGATGTTAAAATCTATTTTCATCGCACGTTTGCCCTTGGAAATCAACACCTGCCAATTATCCTTCTAGGTTTGTGGCTCATGCAGAAGCTCAAAAAATCTGGGTCACTTTTGCAGCTGACCTTCAGGGACAATGCAGATCTGCGAAAGTGTTTCCTCTATCAGCTCAGCCAAAAAACAGGTGGGTAAATACTGGATTCAAATCAAAACTACTGCCCTAACAAGCAACGATAAAAACATATGGAATTGGTAGTGATTTATCAAGTGACTGTAACTTCTCTGTAGCCCTTCCTTGTGACCTACACTTAGGCAGAACTAAGGGTTAAGAGAAACCTGGGACTGCCAATGAAAATGCAAATCTGTATGAAATGTTCTTGCTCTGTAATGAGTACTACAACTTACTCTATATTGAGTATATTTCCATTCACGCATCAGAGATGACCAAGAAGGTATGATATGGGCAGAGAAATGCATACCAAAATGATGCATGATAAGACACACTATGGGGCTGTCTAAACACATGGAAAGCCCCGCAGTGGGTGCGTGGTGGCGCTGGGACAATTATACAACGCAGCAGACATAGCACACCTACCCTGGGGCTTTCCAGCAAAGCTGCAGAGAGAAAAAGTTGGGGACTTACCCTGACTTTTTTTCTGGAGTGAGGCTAGTATGGCACATCTGCTGTCTGTCCTTCTCTGGAGTCGCAGCGTAAGCATGACCGGTGGGATGGCGACCTGTGATTTACCTGAGGCCTCCAGATGAAGCCTCCATGGGCATCGGTGAGCCTCCTCCTCTCTCAACTGCCATAGCTTTTGTGTTGTAAACTATAGCAGCTGGAAATAGCCATCGCTGGCATGCACTTTGCTTACCTGCCTCAGGTAAGTCCTGTAGGTCAGAGAGCAGGGAGGCATAGCCTGGGAGTGAGTGCAGGTAGCAGCTAGGGGGGGGGGTGGATTCCAATGGACTGGTCCTTCCAAAAGGAGGACATCACTGCAGAAACAGCCTGTCGCTGTGTTGCTGCCAGGTGGGACTGTGCAGGATGTTGGATTATGATTTTCAGGACTGCTTTGAAGATCGTAATGGCCTAATGATGCATATAAAGAGAGACAATTGATCTGAAGTTAGTAGAAGGTAGATACTTCCACACCCCTTCTGAAGAAACCTGATCTAATACCCATAATGGATTTCTTTTCTTTTCTTTTTAAACAGGCCTTCAGTATTTCAAAAATGTCGTTCTGGTGGCCTCGCCCCAAGACCGCTACGTTCCATTTCATTCTGCAAGAATAGAAATGTGTAAATCTGCACTGAAAGACAGGCATACAGGTAAGTTTCTTCCTGAGCTTAGAGAGCCACTTGGGTTTTTGTTTAGTTCAGTTTAGTTTTTAATTTAAGCACACATTCCATTGAGATTTCTAGACTGCTCTCTCCTAGAAGGGCAGCTAGCAGATTTATACCATATGAAAAGAGACACTTCTTTGTCTCTTAGGTCCGTAATGGACATTGATTGGAGGGCATTGGGAGATAAGAGGAGAGGGAAAGGCAGGAAAATGAACATTTCAATCCTTCCTTTGCACTTTTTCTCAGATGCACACAGGCTTCTGCAAGCTGCTTTGGGAAGGCCTATCCAGAGAAATTTTAGAATGTCTCCAGTATGTTTTAAGGATGTTTTAATCACGTATACTATGTTTTTATCAGTTTTTATGTGTTTTATATTCACTGTTGTTCCCCGCCTCGATCCAAGTGGAGAGGTGGGTAAGAAATAAATGAAGAAGAAGAAGAAGAAGAAGAAGAAGAAGAAGAAGAAGAAGAAGAAGAAGAAGAAGAAGAAGAAGAATGCAGAAGAATGCAGAAGAAAATAAATAAAGGGGCACCACTGAATATGTAGTTTGAGCCTGAGTAACTGTACACCAGGTGTGTAGAACCTCAGGCCCAGGAGGGGGGGGACAGTTGGCCCTCTGAGGGTATTGATGTGGCCCCCTGGCATTTCTAAGAGAGCCACCTCCTTCTCCCCAACTGCTAATCACTTGGTAGCTTCCTGGATTTGTTCAGTTTATTCCCGGGGCAGGCACTACCATTAGGCCCACTAGGCAGCCGCCTAGGGCACAGACCTCAGAGGGGACGCAGTACTGCCCTTTAATGGTCACCGTTTTATACAAATGAGTTGTTTTAAGAAAAAAAACATAATAAGAGGGAAATATAATAGTTCAGAAATTCCTTTGAACAGCTGATTCAAAGTTGACAATTGTGTGTGTGTGTGTGTGCAAGTAGCTCGCATTTTCTATGGCACAAAATAGTCTGGCACCGCCCCTGCTTAATCCATATTCTAAAAGGTTGGAATGCCCCTCTGAGGGCTGAGTTACTGCCAGTAAAAGCTTTAAGCTAAAATCCGCAGGTATTTTTTGCCCCATCAGTGGATTGGGGCCTCCAAGAACTGCTCCAAAATGGAATTCAGCCCTTTATTTCATTTATTTTATTTATTAAATTAATATACCGCCCCATAGCCGAAGCTCTCTGGGCGAAAAATGGTCCCGCGCCCCTCTCTAGGAGAAAGAGCCCACATGCATCAGGGATTAAAGAATGTTGAGATCATAGTATGACGTTTCCAGACCACCTTGAGCCCTGCGTTATGTGATGTGCTCTAGTTAGACCTGTGTACAAACTCACACACGTTCTAACGAGACCTACGTGCCCGCTTATAAGCAATCTTTAGACATTGGCAGTATAGCATCTATAGCTAAGGAGGCGATTCCCTCCCAAAGAGATCCACGCTCAGACACTGTTGGAGAGGATAATGCCACAATGGCACATGTATTGATGTTTACAAAGATTCAAATGCCCAAGATGATTTGTATGTGTGTGTGTGTGGGGGGGGGTGAAATTAGCTGAGAAAATGGATTGAACACTTAGGGCCTTGCTAGACCTGCCGGCTTACGCCGGAAGGGAGGCGGGGCCAAGGCGCGCTAACGTTAGTGCGCCTCCCCAGGCTTCCACACGCCGGACGCGCAGGGACGTCGGGTCCCTGCGGCGTCCGCCATTTTTTGTTTGTTTGTTTAAAGGGGCCGGGTGCGGCCCGAAGACTCCGGAGACGGTAGGAGTTTTTTTAAAAAAGGGGGGGGAAGGATGGCAGGGTGGGTGGCAAGGCGGCAGGGCGGGTGCGATCGTGCCGTGCGCCGCCCGAGCAAGCAGGCGAGCGGCGCTTGCCCGGGCAATGCCTGGCATGGGGCGGCATTGCCCGGGCAAGTGCCGCTCACCTGCATGCTCGGGTGGCGCGATCGCACCCGCCCTGCCCCCTTGCCACCCACCCTGCCATCCTTCCCCCTCCCCTCTCTCCCACCCCCCGGGCTGATGGGCACAGCGCTCGTACGAGCGCTGTGCCAGGCAGGTCCGCGGCTTTTCGTGGCTACCCGCGAGTAAGCGAGTAGCCGCGAAAAGCCGCGGAAGTTGCTAGACGTTCCCCAGCTCCGGCCTGAGGCCGGAGCTGGGGAAAAGGCGCGCCATAAGCAAATTCGCTTATGGCGCGTTGGAGGAGGCCTCACTGCGGCCTGCCGCCGGATTCCCCTGTGCGTCATCTGGACGCACAGCAGGGAAACTGGGTCTGAAGGTGCGCTAAGGCCTCGTCTAGCAAGGCCTTCAGACTAACTGGTGATGCTCCAGCCTGATTCATCAAGTTAGACTTTGTTGGGGAAATTAGTTGCATTCTTGGTAAAGCTAAGCCCCAGGCCTAAAAGTAGTTTTTAAGACTGCAGGAAGGTGTCTTCTTGAGGCTTGAAACATACACATACACACAGACATGAAGTGGGGATGGAACCTCTAAAAACATAGCCTCTGGGAAGAGGGGGATAGAGGATGAAGGGCTACTCAAACCTGAGAGTTCTTATACACTTTGGAGAATGCCAGTGATGAACCAGGCACTGCTCATAAGCACTGGAATTGATACTACTTGCTATGCGAGAAAGAGTGTCATTGCACAGGGGAAATCGTGTTTCCTTACCGTCGCTTCTCCACCTGTGCTTTTGTCCCTTTTTACTTCCTTTTCAAAAGAGGAAGTAAACAACGTGCACATGACCCATTCAGTGGGCCATTTTGATCATACTGCTTCTCCTGCACACAGCAGGAGGTAGCGGCAAGTTCCGTGGATTCACAGCCCCCCCAAAGGCGGTGCCACCAGCCTCCACTGCTCCATGGCCATGCTTTGGTCCCCAAGAACTTCTCTGAAATTGAATTTGGCTGTTTGGCTGAAAGGGTTCGACAACCTGGCTGGATATGAAGTGCTATGGGTCCTATGTATGTGCTGTTATGATGGTGGTGATATTTATTCTGTAAAAACACCCTGCAGATTGAGGGTCAAAATATTGTATAGTGTAGTGTAGCATAGTATCATAGAATTGTGGAGTTGGAAGGGACCACAAAGGCTATCTAGTCTAACCCTATGCAATGTGCAGGAAAACCAGTTAAAGCATCCATGAGAGGTGGCTGTCCAGCCTCTTCTTAAGATCTTCCAGAGATGGAGAACCCACAACCTCCACAGGTAGACTGTTCCACTGTTGTACAGAATTTACCATCAGGAAGTTTTCCCTTATATTTAATCAAACTCTAGGCAGCTGTAACTTATACCCATTATTTCGGCTCCTAATTTCTATGGCCATGGAAAATAGTTCTTGACCATCTTCCTCGTGGGACCCTTTTATGGACCTGAACACTGCTAACATGTCTCCCCTCAGTCTTCTTTTCTCCAGACTGAACATCCCAAGTTCCTTCAGCCTGTCTTTGTAGGGCATGGCTTCAAGTCCCTGCATCATCTTTGTTGCCTTCCTCCGAACAATATAGCATAGTATAGTATAATCATATGTCTTCCATTTCCAAAGGTCCTGTTTATGCCGAGATGATCAATAACCTACTCCACCCAGTCGTTGGAGCAAAGGACTGCACTTTAATCCGGCACGATGTGTTCCACGCCTTGCCAAACACAGCCAACACGTTGATTGGACGGGCTGCACACATAGCAGTGCTGGATTCCGAACTGTTCCTGGAGAAATTTTTCCTTGTGGCGGGACTCAACTATTTCAAATAGGACCGGGAGCCGCAGGGTAACAAAGAACGCCTTGCCTACCATAACATGGGGTTTCTGGGCCACGAGAGTGCTGTGTTGCTGGGGGGAAAATGGTGTATGTCAATAGCAAGGTGGGATGGACACACAGACACACAAACCCATAACCTGCTTATTTTGGGGGAAGAATCAAGTGCTTTTGGCTATAAGGCATCCAAAGGGCCAAATATTGGTGCTTTCTGAAAGATGTAAACATCTATGTGTTAAGGGATTTATTTATTTATTTGTCCTTTTCTGTTTGTTCATCTACGGTTTAAATTGGTCTCCAAATGTTGAGGGTGAGGTTATTAGTCCGCCTCTCTATATGAGACAGAACCAACATCTTGATCTCCCCTCCATCATTAAAAACCCACCGAGGTACGAGCTGCCTTAGTTGATTTAATACTGATTTGTGTAATAGGAATTTTGTTTAGTTTTGCAGATTTTGGGGGGGGGGGGGTTTGTGTGATTAGCGCTAACAGAAAGAAGCAAATATGAAACTCAGGTTCAATTCTCCTCTGTGGTGAATTCAAAGATGGCGTGGGGTGCGGGGGAGTAGTTACGAACGGGAATAAGTCAATTTACAGCATTTTTTGAATAGTAATTTAAAGAAGGGGACCCAGAGACAATAGGTGGAAAACTCCTACTCTGCAGCCTAAAAGGGGTAATATATTTTTCTCTGTAATTTCTAATTGAATTAGATGGGGGTGGGGGTGGTTTCCAGAGCTAACAGCAGAGCTCAGGTTTTTAACTGAGCTAGGACTGCAGAATCTCTGCCTGCATTGGCTGTACCCCCTGACTCATTCCTGCACAAATTAAGGCACAAAGAGGCCTTTAACAGCCTTTCCCCTAATACAAACAGCAGGAGATACTATAGTTGAGCCGTTATCTTTGAAACACAGGTAAAGTTCTCTTGAATGCCTTCCCTCTGTCCAGTGTGAACAGCCACAGATCACTTCCGTATGTACCGAGTGTGAGGAGCTAAAGGGTCAACAGTACCCCCTGTTACTGTTAAGGTTGGAGGGGCAGTGAGGGAAAGAGCCCTCTGCCCATAACTGGGAGGAAGTGGCTAACCACTAAGGATAGTGTCCTCAGGTGGTACGGTTATGTGTGCGGAAAAGATTAGAATCTCCCAGGGGCTTGGATTGGCCTATCCTTTTAATACTAGGGTTGCAAAGAAGAAATCATAGCATTGAAGAGATTGATGAGAGACATAGAGTTTTGGATTAAAAGTTTCAAATTGTGTGTGGGTCACTTAGTGGAACCTAGAGAGAGTTACCCTAAAATATTTATAATGGGCACACTGGTTTCAAGTCCCACACGCTCTATCTGGCTCTTTTCCCATGCTGTGCCATCATGCATCCAACTGTGCAGAACTTGTAGGCCACTTCCTTGGCTTCATCCCAAAGGTCATACTGGCTCACCAGACCAATCAAGCTTTAAAGGTTGTTCTCACAGGCTTGTTATCTCAGATTATGAAATGCATAAGCCAGTCACAGGGTTTATTACATCCTATATACTTGTACTTTGTAAGTGATGATAGCTCAGCATTTATGCCTTGAATGCATGAGTGCCCATGTTCAGTCTCTGACATCTACCAGTTGATGGAGGTTCTGGAGATCTACTTCTAGTCAAGGTAGACAATACTGGGCTGGCTGGACAAATATTCTAACCTTGTCTAAAACAACTTCCTATGGGGAAAAAAAGCTTGTTGAAAACATCCTAAGCCATTTGGACATGTCAAACCAATCTTGTGAATTGTTTCCTGAGATCATGACTCAGGAAATCTTTAATGGATGGGGTGTTGCTCACTTGGTATAGTATGGCCGCATTTTATTTTATTTAGATTTATTGTAAATTGGATCTTATTTTCTTAAAATCTGGAATGTACACTTCCGGAACATGTCCTTGTTAATTTCTCCAGTGTGTACAAAAATATTGCATTTCATCAAATGATAGCTTTTCATATGCTATAATTCTCAGGGGTCGGTGGGTGGATATTTGGAGAAAATGGAGAAAATGGGAATATGGAGAAAAGAATGTATTATTTTTTCACTGGTGCTGAGTATTTCAAAATGTTAAGATGTAATTCTACAAAAATAAAATAAAAGGTTACTGATTGCAAAAAAGAAAAAAAATGAAATGAAAGAAGTCGACTAAGGGTGTGTCAACTCACAATTTGGGGATCAGTTGAATCAATCAAGGTTTCCACATATCTAAATCCATTTGTGTTTATTTTACCATGTTGACCATCTTATAGTATTGTTGAAATTTTCCGGACTTTTAGCACATGTAAACAATAAGGCAATATCAGAACCAGAAAAGCAAAGGTCTTTGTGACTTCAAACCTTGGCGAAATAGTGCTTTGCATTTGTAAATGAAGCACTCATCCCTTTAATTAATTGCATGCATGCAATATGCATATGCATATAAAGCAAGACTGAAGAAAATGAGGAAGATTATCGGAATGTGGTCATTGGAGCGCCACAGAGTTTTTGGTTGCCATATCAATTATTACCTTTGTCCCTTGCTAGTTTTGTTTATCAAATTCCAATGTTTTATCTTTCCAGGACATAATATGGAATGGCAGAATGTGTATTTTGTGTGTGAATGTCACGTTCACTAATGACCTTGCCTAAAAAAGACAAACGGCCATGGAGTGAGTTCTAGTGACACAAAATGGGCTTTAGATCAACTCATGTGAGCCTCAACTAACTCTTGTTGAGGATGCTAACAGGCACTGTTTGATTCTACATTGACCTCCTGATGAGTCTTTACTAGACATTTCAGATACAATTTTAGACCCTCTCCTATTGGTTGGTCCTCTGACTGAGAAAATGCATGGACCACAGATAACTGTCTGAGATCTCTGTCTGGCATCATCAGTTGGATCTAGTACTTATGAAAGATTCTTGTTGCTAAAACATGGAAGGTCCTCTTCTCCTACCAAGAAAATCCATGGATCAAGAATCAGTCTGAGATTTGGGTCTCGTATGATCAGCCAAGTCCAGAACATGTGAAAGTTTTCTGTAGATCAATTGTCGAAGTCTCATTCTTTTTATATAAACTGATGTGGATTCCATCTTCACAAATGCTGCCACAATTGTGTCAAAGTTATGGGCAATAATAATCTTGTCAGCTGAAGATTTGAAGCTATCAGATCTCTCTCTCTCTCTCTCTCTCTCTCTCTCTCTCTCTCTCTCTCTCCCTCTTTTTCAAATTGGGATGCTGTCTTGCAAAAGACCTTGAGTATTGTATGTCTTAAACAAAAGTATAGATAATGTTTACGCTATTACAATTGTACAAAAACATTAGAAGATAATTGTCTTGTACAGAACAACATTAAAAGTGTTGGAACATCGCTAAGATTTGGCCTCTTTTGAAAAGGCTTTTAAGGTGTCTCTTTCTATTGGAATATATAAGTATATAGATATATTAAAAAGACCTTGTTAATGGCTGTTCAACTCAAATGCAAAAAATATATATCTACATAGCTGGGTGTCTGACATCTTTGTCAAAGTCTGATTTTCCTGGATTTCTTTTCTTTTCTTTTCTTTTTAACAGAATGTTGATATTACTAGTTAGTAAAACTCCAAATGACTATTGCTGACAACTGTTTTGAGCTTTCAACCTTCCCTGATTACATGTGGTGTATGTAAAAGCTTATATCTATCTATCTTTGGGAACAGGTATACCAGAGAACTCTCCTTTTGTGGATGTCCATCAGCATGTGATATCGCTGCACATGAGCAAGGCTATGAGCACTTGCAGAAAGTGCAAATCTGGAGGGATTGAATACAGATGCCAAAGGCAGAATTCAATGCTGCCAGCTTTGCCCATTCCGTTCCTCGAGCATCTCCCATCAATTGCAGAATGGAGTTTTAGCAATTCTGGGGCAACCCAAAACGAGCAGGAACACTCATTTCTGGAGTGGAGGCAGGTTGGCAGAGTTCTCATATGGGAGCTCCGTCAACTTTTCCCTTCCAAAAACATGCATTTCCTCTCATTTGGGGGTTTGACACTGAGGCCTTAGCTAGACCAGGCTACATCCCTGCGTGAACCCCAGGATCGTCCCTGTGCATCCAGATGACACACACAGGGTCACGGGATCAGGGAGGGATCATCCCTCCCTTGCCTCGGGATACAGCCCTCCCTTTTGCACCCGGTTTTTTGGAGCATGTGGCCCGTTGCCGCGGGTTAAGTGGCTCCGCACGATTACTTGCGCAGAGCCGGGAGCCACGCATGGGGCGCAGTGCTCCTCAGGAGTGCTGCACCCATCAGGGTAGGGTGGGGGGAGCAGGGAAAGTAGTTATTTTTTAAAGAAAAACCTTACCTTTGCGCACGAGCATTCGTGTGCTCCATCCCCTTTAAAAAATAAAAAATGGCGGGCGCAACGCCTCTCTTCCTGAGGTCATCGCCCTTTATGTGTAAATGGGGGAGAGATCTCACGTTAATCACAATGTGAGGTCTCCCCTCCTCTTCCCCGGACTTTCAGATAGCTAAGGCCAGTGATAAATCAGCATTCTGCAAGTGGTAGGGGCCACATATGGACCAGAATCTGTGGTCAGTTCTGGTGGCGGATGGGCAGCACTGTAATGCAATCCAGAAGTTGACATCCCCCACCAACACTAGACATATGGATGAGATGCCCCTTATGACGACTCTTATGACACAGATAGAATGGGCGCTCTCACTCATATCTGGAACCACACTTTGTGGTTGTAATACTCACATGTTACTACTGACTGTATGCAACATTTCCCTGCCTGCAACTATCCCTGGATTGCAAAGTACCTAAGTAAATCTTTCATCTTTGCATAACTTCAACATGTGGCCCAATGAGAGGTAGCCAATGTAGCCTCCAGGGTTCATCCTCTTGCTTTGGAAAATAATATGTGTCCCTTTTCTTTCAATAAGTCCAATTCCATTAAAATAATAATAATCCATGGTGTTTTGTTTGACAAATGGCCTTCCTGACTAATGTAGACCTCTCTGTGGGGTCTAGTCAATGGAACACAGTGAGATAATTGGAGTAAGTTTAGAGAAAAGGGCTTTTAATTTTAATGGTACTTTTGAACACACAAGGAATGGGAGTAACTGGTCCCTTATCTAACTGAGATTGTGAATGTAAAGCTTAGAATGCCACTGTGAAATTTTAATGCCTATTATTTATTACAGTGATGATGATATGATTGATGATGATGAATCTTATGTAATAAGAGGATGATGATAATATAATATTGACAATATTAATAATAAGGAACAGTCATCAGTGCCAATCTGAATCTCCTATTTTTCTACATATGCTTTATGGTGATAATTTGTGTGGCTTGTGAAAGGTGTCAAAGAAATGTCAATAAAACTGTTTGCTTCCTTTTGTGTGGCTTTGCATAGTTTCTTGGAAGGGAGACAGCTCCTGAGATGTGTTGATTGGATTAAGGAAGGCTTTCATAACCAACACTGGTAATTATATGCCCATCTCTCCGCAGATGTGGAGAAAGAAAGTGTGCAAAACTGAACTCTTGTACCCAGTTCATACTTGTACCAGGCTGGTCATCCTCTTTGCATAGTAGAAGAGTGAAAGTGTGTCCTCCAGAACACAACTGGCATTAAGAACTGGTCTAGACCTAACATCGAAACATGTTTACATCTGAATGAGGCAAACAATTGTTTGTGAAAGTGACATTTGTGTTAAACCAGCGTCTGTCTGACTGGGATGAAATGGCAAACAATTATTTGCCAAGAACCTAGAACTAGGAGAGGAATCTCACCACATGAAGGGGAGGGGGAGGAGGAGGAGGAGGAGGAATTATACAAGTACAAGGCTCCTTTGTGTAGTGCTAAACCAGTCTTCCCCAATCTAGTGCCCTCCAGATGTTTTGGACTGCAATGACCATAATTCCTGACCGCTGGACCTGTTGTCTAGAGCTGATGGGACTCCAAAACATCTGGAGGGCATCAGTTTAGGGAAGGTTACACTAGAATAGGGGTTAGGGGATGGCATGACAGAACTATCCCAATATGTGAGATGTGTTCTATATTGACACCTGGGAGCATGTTATCCTGTACAAGTATTTGTACTCCATTTATGACATTTCCTTGAGGCTGATAAATCACATAAAATCTGTTCTCAGCCCACATGGACCTCTGGAAGTGTTCCATCTCAAAATACATTTTAAATAAATACATATTTTTGATTGAAATATATGATGCAAAATCAAATGTGATGTCATTTGTAAACAGACAGAGACATCCATCCTTAGGGTGTGTCACCCTCCCCTACGGGCACATGAAGTTTATCCCTGATGTGATGTCTATAGCTCTGCAGATTTCAGTTCTGAGGCTGGATGAGAAACCTCTTGAGTGTGCATGCCAATTCTTTTTATTGATAAATTTCAACAAACAAAATGAAAAGAGAAGGGAAATTAGTAACATAAATGGGAATCTATCTATCTATCTATCTGGTTGTAAAAGTTTGACACCTACAGAGGGATGGTAATAAGGTCAGTCCTAGAAATGGGGTTTTCCATTTGGGAGGGGGTATCCAATGAAAGGGGGTATCCGTTGGGGGGGGATGATCTAGCATGCCCTTCCCCTATCTGGTACCCTAGAGTCATTTGAGTGAAGTAACCATCAGCCCCAGCTAACGTAACCAAGAGAAATGGATCATGGAAGTTGGAGTCTAAAATACATCAAGGGAACAAGGTTGAGCAGAGCCTACCTATTGCTTACAGTAGCCAGATGCATAGGAAAGACTTGACCTTTGAAGGCAGCCCTACGTAGCACACCTATAGGGATTGCCTGGCCTGCTAGGCTGTTCACCACAGGAGCCCCCTTTCCCAATGGAACCTGGGAAGTCTTTGACCCAGTGGAGGGTGGTGGCTCCAATTCAAGTGGGGCAATGAATCCACTCTGGGTTTCAGGCAGAACTAGCCAGACGTCTAAAGGAGCTATTCAAGATGTCAACCCCATTTGGGGATAAGGCTTACCACCCTGGATAGCTCCTGGTTGGTTCTGACTGAAACCCAGAATGTATTCTGAGCCCCAAATTCAGACCCTCTAGCCTCCATTGCTTCAACCTCCAATCTTTCCATAGCTTTGCCCAAGAATGGAGATGAAGGAATTCTAACTTAGGGGGCCTACCTGCCATAGTATTTGGCCCTTTCTACACCTCCTGGCCTTCCGGGAGGGAGGGGGAGGATCTCACAATATTCTGCTCATGAGATCCTCCCCCTGGATCCATACACATGCACAACATTCTGGGAGGAAGAAGGGATGTTGTGCCCACCATTTAAAAAAAATATTAATAGGGGAGATGAGAGCAATTGTGCTCCTAACACAAATGTAAGTATCCTTTTTTTAAGAAAAAATCTTGACCTTGCTCCCACCCCACCTCCAAAGGGCACAGAGTGCCTGAAGAGCTCTGTGCCCCATGCCCATTTCCTGCCTCCTCATGAGTACTCATGAGGAGGCAGGACGAAGCAGGGGCAGGCGCTCGCAGTCCCGGGATGGTCCAACGACCGCAGAAAAACCAGGAAATCCCTGTTTTCCATTTTTTCCTGGGTGTGTGTGTGTTGTCCCTGGTTGACCCTGGGATCCTCTGTGCATCATTTGGACCCCGGGGCAACCCTGGGAAAATACAACAGTGTAGAAAGGACCTTTGTAAGACTAGGAATGACTTTCACCTGAAAATCAATACCATATGAATCAACAGAAGGATTAAGAAAAAAAATGTCTTTATTTATTGTGCAGCCCAATCCTATACTAGTCTTTTCTGAAGGAGGTCCCCTCAATTCAATGGGTTTTACTCACATGTAAGTGTGCATATAATTTTAGCCTTACCCTCTCAGTGATGTTCCATGAGTTGCTTCCTCTACATACTGGAAAAGTCCTGCATCTCACAATATACGGTAGCATTGTATATGTATTGAACATCAGAATTATGCTTGTGTCCCCAATCATAGGTTATCAGATAATATGCTTCTTTCGAAGGAGATCAATAAAAATAACATACGAAATTACTTCCAGCAGCCAGAAGATAGCACTGTTTCCTCACATAAGAATGCAGTTTTGTGTGACCTGGCTAACAATCTGGGTAGAGTAGGGATGACGGGGGAATTTCTTCTGCACACATCTTAAAGTGCTTACCAGATGGCACACTTTTGAAACGATACAAGAATTGGGCAACTCAAATGGTCAAAGGCTTAGAGCATCTCCCCTATGAGGGAAGGTGGCAACAGCTGGAAAGTTGCTTCTAGCCAACGAAGGCAGTCAAATAAGTCAAAGAAAATACAACTAAAGTCTATATTCCCTAAAAGCTTCTCTTTCAGAGCCTGGGAAGCTAGAGAGAGTAAATAATACTAAGATTGATGGACTAATGGTCTAAGTTAACACAAAACAACCTCTTATAGTAGGGTGACCATATGAAAAGGAGGACAGGGCTCCTGTAGCTTTAACAGTTGTAGAGAAAAGGGATTTTCAGCAGGTGTCATTTGTATGCATCTGGTGAAATTCCCTCTTTGTTGCAATAGTTAAAGCTGCAGGCGCCCTCCTCTCTTTTGTATCTGGTCAAGAGGGCAGGACTCCTGCAGCTTTAACTATTATGATGAAGACAAAATGTCACCAGGTGCTACATGCATACGACTGACACCTGCTGAAATTCCCTTTTCTATACAACTTTAAAGATACAGGAGCCCTGTCCTCCTTTTCATAGGGTCACCCTATCTTATAGCCAATTGCCAATGTTAAAGTCGTAATCCTATCTGGATGGCTGCAAGCTTCTGAACTTTTATTTATTTATTTATTTATTTATTTATTTATTTATTTATTACATTTTTATACCGGCCAATAGTCAAAGCTCTCTGGGCAGTTCACAAAAAACTTGGAAGCTTTGTGCAGGGCCAAGTAGGCAGCCACCTAGGGCACAGACCTCAGAGGGGTGCAGTACTGCCCTTTAAGGGTCACACTTTTATACAAATGAGCTGTTTTAAGAAAATAACATAATAAAAGGAAAATATAATAGTTCAGAAACTCTTCTTGAACATGGCAATTTGGTGTGTGTGTGTGTGTGCAAGTAGCTCGACTTGCCTAGGTGGCAAAATAGTCTGGCACCAGCCCTGGGCTTGCCGCATTCCAATTTAGAGAGAGAGGCACGACCGAGGCAACCTTTCCACTCCTCTGGCTCTGTCATTCGGCTAGATGGGCTTTTTCATCTGCCTCGTTGCAGCTCCACAGAGTGGGAATGGAGGAGGCTGGGGAGGCCTGGGGATACATGGCCAGCCTCCCCAGGCCGTTGGCATGCCATGGTCTCTCCACTCTGAGGTTGCCTTTGCAACCCTGGAGAGGCAGCCAACGTTAGGGTGACCATATGAAAAGGAGGACAGGGCTCCTGTATCTTTAACAGTTGCATAGAGAAGGGAATTGTAGCAGGTGTCATTTGTATATATGGAGAACCTGGTGAAATTCACTCTTCATCACCACAGTTAAAGCTGCAGGAGCTATACTAGAGTGACCAGATTTAAAAGAGGGCAGGGCACCTGCAGCTTTAACTGGTGTGATGAAGAGGAAATTTCACCAGATTCCCCATATATACAAATGACACCTGCTGAAATTCCCTTTTCAATACAACTGTTAAAGATACAGGAGCCCTGTCCTCCTTTTCATATGGTCACCCTAGCCAACGTGGTTCTCTTTGCGCCAGCTTTGAGGAGAAGAGGGAGGGGGCAGGGAGTTCAGATTTCTGCCTCTGAGGTCGGACCACTGTCTCCAACCTCAGATCCATGAATCCAAACGACCCTATCCGCCCTTCCAGATTCTGCCTAGGGGGCCATAGGATTACATACACACTAGGTGTTCCTGTTTGCACTCTATACAACAAAAATGTGTTCACACCTGTTCCTCTGTGTATGAGTGCAATGTATGATCATGAACTGACATAGGCAGGTATGTCAGAGAGATCCATTTGGGAGATAAGTGTTTGCCACCTCGGCCGTCGGGACTCTGTCTCACTCATCCTTGAGCCAGCCTGACTCATTGTGCGATGAGTTGAGCCAGCTCGTGTTTTCTCCAAGTTTTTTATTCGTGTTTCACAATTTGTGCAAAAGCACAGGTGTAAAATTGGACTTCAGGAAACAGACCAAGCCCCCAGATGGGCAAAAAGCATGGACTGCTGTGTTTGCCTGACACAGCAGACGCTGAGTCCAGAAGACTCGGCAGTCCACAAACTGGCATCTGGAGGGCCGAACTGGTGGGAAACAACCATGCTGAAACTCCCAAACCAATGCTTGCAACTAGGGATGTGCTCCGCTCCGATTAGGAGCGTAGAAGCAGTAGCGGATTGGCCTGCTCCGCCTTACCCAGAGGCGGAGTAGGAGCGGACCGCGGACCCCCTAGAAGCAAGGCGAAGAGAAGCGCACATTTTTCGGAGCTCCGAGTTCAGGCGGAGCGCTCCGGTCGCCATCTTGAAAACATTTCGCCATAGGATTGCATTGCGGCAAATAATCGCGCATAACTACGTTGTTTTTGAAGCTATCATTCTCAAAATTCTTGTGCACAGAGAGTCGTGGATGGGGGTCATTTTGAGACCACTCTCACCTCTGCATCGTACGGGTCACGGGCTATATTTTTGTGAAAATCGGGTCAACCGTGCGGCTCAAACTGCGTTTTCGGCTTTTCGCCCATAGGATTGCATTGAGGGAAAGAATCGGGGATAACTGGGGGGGGGTTTAAGCTATCATTCTGAAAATTCTTGTGCACAGAGAGTCGTGGATGGGGGTCATTTTGAGACCACTCTCAACTTTCTGCATCGTACGGGTCGCGGGCTATATTTT
This sequence comes from Elgaria multicarinata webbii, assembly GCF_023053635.1. Lineage (NCBI taxonomy): Eukaryota > Metazoa > Chordata > Lepidosauria > Squamata > Anguidae > Elgaria > Elgaria multicarinata. Next base: position 106,608,941 of record NC_086177.1, on the reverse strand, counting down.
TGTGAAAATCAGGTCAACCGCGCGGCTCAAACTGCGTTTTCGGCTTTTCGCCCATAGGATTGCATTGAGGGAAAGAATCGGGGATAACTGGGGGGGGGTTTAAGCTATCATTCTGAAAATTCTTGTGCACAGAGAGTCGTGGATGGGGGTCATTTTGAGACCACTCTCAACTTTCTGCATCGTACGGGTCGCGGGCTATATTTTTGTGAAAATCGGGTCAACCGCGCGGCTCAAACTGCGTTTTCGGCTTTTCGCCCTTAGGATTGCATTGAGGGAAAGAATCGGGGATAACTGGGGGGGGTTTAAGCTATCATTCTGAAAATTCTTGTGCACAGAGAGTCGTGGATGGGGGTCATTTTGAGACCACTCTCAACTTTCTGCATCGTACGGGTCGCGGGCTAGAATTTTTTAAAAAATCGGCGGGAAAAATACCTTTTTCAAAGGGCTGAGGGGCAGAGTCAGCTCCCGGTCATGATGATCCCAAAGTTGGAGGAGGGCATAGGCAAAACAGGTAACTTGGGATTCTGGGAAACTTCTCTTTCTTCATCTGAACGGGCTTTTCCCCGTGTTTTTTAACACACCTCGCAGGGATGTTGTGTGTGGGGTGCCCGATTTTCAAAAATTCGCCAAAAATCAGGGGATGATGGGATTGCTTTGAAACTTAGCGTGCGTGTGTATATCCCCATGAGGTGTCATGGTGTCAAACATGAGGTTTCTAACTTGAACAGAAAAAAAGTTGTATAATTTTTTAGCTTTCAATGCAAGCCTATGGGGGGGAAACGGAGCTCCGGATCCGGATCCGGAGCTCCGGGCGGAGCGGAGCGGAAGTGGGCGGAGCGGGGGTGGGGCGGAGCGGCCCGATCTGAAAAATGGCAGATCTGCAAGTGAAGCGGAGCGGGGGGTCCGTGCACACCCCTACTTGCAACAATCCCAGCCCTGACTAAACTTTCTAGCAATAAGAATCTCTACCTATAAAGCAGAAAAGTGTGTGTGTGTGTGTGTGTCCAGAAACATTTACCCACTTCCAGATGAGTTAGAAACTTGAAATTTGGCGTGCTGATAGGGCTGGCTGTACAATGTTCCAGAATCATAAAAATAAAAACACACTGAATTTTGGGTTTTAAGTATGTTTAAAGAATTTAATAAAAAACAAGGCTTACATATACAATTCCCAGCATGCCTTGGGTGTAACTCCCAGCATGCCTTGGGTGTAACTCCCAGCATGCCTTAGGTGGGGGGCCAGACCTACTGGCCTTTGGCAGCCATTGTGAGAGCATGGGTGGGGTTGCTGCAGTGTGTCTTTCACAACCCCAACTCCAAAGGTTGGTCTCAAGCAGTCAACCCAATTCCACATAAAAGGAAACAACCCACATAAGTAGGCCGCCTCCTGCCCTCTGTGTGGTTTTGAAATCAGAACTCGATAAAACAGCATGACTTTGAGGGCCCAAACATGCTCAAAGGCACTCTGTCCTGATATCATTGTTTTCTCAGAATCCGGGGGAAGAAAGGGCACAGCCTTCGCCCTTAAGAGGGAGGGAGGGGAGGGGAGGCACTCTGTGCATGCCCAGAGAGAGACCCGAAGAAGGGGGGAAGTGCCCGGCCCAGTCCTGGTCCTTCAGTACAGGCTCCTGATGGAGCATTTGGTGGGTGAGAAGTACAGGCCGAGGCAGTCCCAACAGGATTGGCCGGAGCTGGGCACATCCACTGACAGCTGCTTCCCTCCCCTCCTTGGTGATGCTACTCCTTGACGCTCTATCGAGGAGCAGAATCAGCAACAAGACAATGTCTCATAGGATGCAGGCACCTGCGAGCTGCCAAAAGCATGCTGGGAGGTGTAGTGCTGCCATATAGAGTGGCTGATTTAAAATAAAGTATGGGTGAGCAAACCAGGTCTCTATATCTCAATCCTAACTCAGCCTCCACTTTCCTGACCTCTTGCTAGCTGTCTTTGTTTTCCTTCTACCTGACTTTCCCCAACTGCCACAAACCCCCTCCACCATGCCATTCTAGCCTCAGCTATCTGTCATTCCTCTGTTTCAATGGTATACTTAGGCTTTTACATAAAAATCATAAACTTTATTCAGTAATTCCTGCATCTGCCTTGGAATGTTGTGGTTCAGTTATGACAGAGGGGGAAAAAACAGCATAAAAAATCTCAACAAGTTAAAAGGCCTTGGATAATAATAATAATAATAATAATAATAATAATAATAATAATAATAATAATAATAATAATAATAATAATTTCTTACCCAGGAAACAACAGTAAGTATAAAATACATAACATTGAATTAAGAACTCAATATACATTGTTAAAACATCCTAAAAACATCCTAAACACATCCTAAAATTCCCCTGAATAGGCCTGCCGGAAGAGATCAGTCTTGATAGCTTTCTTAAATGCTAAAAGACTGTTAAGTTGATGAGTCCCTTCTGGCAGGCCATTCCACAGTCTGGGAGCAGCAACAGAGAAGGTCCTCTGGGTACTACCTGTCAGCCTAGTTTTGGCTGGCTGAAGGAAGTTCTTCCCAGAGGACTTGAGTGTGTGGGGTGGATTGTATGGGAGAAGGCGATCCCACAGGTAGCCTGGACCCAAACCATGTAGGGCTTTAAAGGTGATAGGGAAAGGAAAGGAAAGGAACCTCTCGTGCAAACACTGAGTCATTACTGACTCTTGGAGGGACGCCAGCTTTCGCTGATGTTTTCTTGGCAGGCCTTATAGCGGGGTGGTTTGCCATTGCCTTCCCCAGCCGTTATTACCTTTCCCCAAGCTAACTGGATACTCATTTTACCGACCTTGGGAAGATGGAAGGCTGAGTCGACCCGAGCCAGCTGCCTGAAACCAGCTTCCGCTGGGATCGAACTCAGACCATGGGGAGTGTTTCGGCTGCAGTTAACTACTGCTTTACCGCTCTGCGCCACACGAGGCTATTTTAAAGGTGATAACCAACACTTTATACTTTGTCTGGAAACTAATTGGCAGCCAGTGAAGAGATTTGAAAACTGGTGTAATGTGGTCACCCCTAGGTGTACCGGTGACCAGCCTGGCTGCCATATTTTGAACTAGTTGAAGTTTCCGGACTAGGCACAAAGGTAGCCCAATGTGGAGCACATTGCAGAAGTTGAGCCTTGAAGTTACCAGCGTGTGCACTAATAATAATAAATAATAATCCTCACTTGGCACTTACAAGCCATTAATGCAGTCAAGAGGCAAGCCTGCCTGGGAAAAAGAAATCCACAAGCAGGGTGCCACAACTAAGATGACTTGCTCTCCAGTTTTCTCCCACCACACCTCAGATGGTGTTCAAAGATTAACGTGCTATTCAGAGACCTAGGCTTACGCCTACAACTCCCAGCATGCCTTGGGTGGGAGGAAAGACTTGATATACATTTCAGCAGGAGAAATAAATCCCCATTTGGTCTGCAACAGATGTTAACTACGATATAACACTTACAATTTCTGATATGATGATTTCTGATGCACCATATAGCAGCATTGTAAATGCCCTTTCTAATGTCCACAGGTCTTTATATAGCTGGGAGCTGATTAATAACATGTCTGAAAATTTGCACTGTATTAAGCAACAGCACAGTAATCCTTGTTCTCTTCTCTCCTTAGGTGACACTCTTTCTTTGATTATATGTTTCTGCACTGTATTAAAATCTGGCAAGCAAGCAGGAAATGGAAATTTATATTTAAATACCCAAATCCTGTTAAATCATCCTGAGTAGGAGGCCAGATGTTACAAGTTATTAAGATTTATGATGTGAGTCTATCCTACCTTATAGCTAGCTAGTGAGAATTATCCCTTCCTAGTAAAAAGAGAAAAAGAAAAGAAAAAGATATGAGAATTCTGTAAATGATCAGCAAAATTGTTGTTTATTCGTTCAGTCGCTTCTGACTCTTCGTGACTTCATGGACCAGCCCACGCCAGAGCTTTCTGTCGGCCTTTGCCACCCCCAGCTTCCCCAAGGTCAAGTCTGTCACCTCCAGAATATCATCCATCCATCTTGCCCTTGGTCGGCCCCTCTTCCTTTTGCCTTCCACTTTCCCTAGCATCAGCCTCTTCTCCAGGGTATCCTGTCTTCTCATTATGTGGCCAAAGTACTTCAGTTTTGCCTTTAATACCATTCCCTCAAGTGAGCAGTCTGGCTTTATTTCCTGGAGTATGGACTGGTTTGATCTTCTTGCAGTCCAAGGCACTCTCAGGATTTTCCTCCAACACCACAGTTCAAAAGCATCTATCTTCCTTTGCTCAGCTTTCCTTATGGTCCAGCTCTCGCAGCCATAGGTTACTACGGGGAATACCATTGCTTTAACTATGCGGACCTTTGTTGTCAAAAAGCCTTACGTATAAATAGAAATATTTTCAGTATTTAAGTTTGACAAATAATCACTCTGAATGTCGAACCAGATGTTTCTTCATTGACCCAAAGTTGCCAACCATCTGGGCTAGGTCTCTCTCTCTAGATATAGGTAAGGGCCCTTTCTCCACCATACAGGTGTACAGGGAGGGCGGGTGGCAATCCCACACCTACATCCTTCCAGGATCATCCCATGTGTCCAAATGGCCAGTGCGATGTCCGGGATGGGAGGAGGAACATCGCACAAGTCAAGGCGGCCATTTTTTTAAAGCTACGGGAGCTGGAGCACACTCACACTCAAGCAAAAGGTACATGTAAAACAAACAAAGAAGAAGAAAACACGTTCTCCCACACCCCCACACCCACCCCCGATTCCCCCCCGGCCTGGCTCCTTCCCTCTACTCATCCCCTCTACTCATGGGGAGGAGGAAAGAAGATGAGATGGGCAGCCACACACCTCCCACGGGAGGAATTGCATTTTCCCAGGGATTATTTATTCCTGGGAAAATGCGGGCTCATCCCACTCTGTACCAGGGAGTCCATGTGACCATCCTGGATTTTCGCGCTGGTGTAGAAATGGCCAGGGTGATCTCTTGCACATCACCTAGGGTGACCATATGAAAAGGAGGACAGGGCTCCTGTATCTTTAACAGTTGTAGAGAAAAGGGATTTTCAGGTGTTATTTGTATGCATACAGCATCTGGTGAAATTCCCTCTTCATCGCAATAGTTAAAGCTGCAGGTGCCCTCCTCTCTTTTGTATCTGGTCAAGAGGGCAGGGAACCTGCAGCTTTAACTGTTATGATGAAGACAAATTTCACCAGGTGCTAAATGCATTCAAATGACACTTGCTGAAATTCCCTTTCTATAAAACTTTAAAGACACAGGAGCCCTGTCCTCCTTTTCATATGGTCACCCTACATCACCCAAAAAATAAATACATGAGCGAGAGAGAGGGAGAGAGAGAGAGAGAGAGAGAGAGAGAGAGAGAGAGAGAGAGAGAGAGAGAGAGAGAGAACAAAACTGGACACAGATTTCCACAAAACAAGCATCTGAACTTATAGCCTTCCTTCAGGAGAAGGCTATCAATGGCTACTAGTCCTGGTGGCTATGGGCTAGCTCCAGTATCAGAGGCAGTAAGGCCATGAAACCAATTGCTGGGTAACATTAGTGGGAGGGTGCTGTTGCACCATGTCCTGCTTGTGAGTCCCTGGCTGACAGCTGGTTGGCCCTTGTGTGAACAGAGTGCTGGACTAGATGACCTTTGGTCAGATCCAGCATGGCTCTTCTTATGTCCTTATGTATAGATGCAAATTTAAATAGAAATGCACTACATCTACCATGACTGGGTCCAGGTGATCTGTTTGCCTGCTCAGTCTGCTGTCCAGGTCTGAACTGCAGATGAGCAACATCAATGCCCAGATCTCCCTTCTTATTGGTCTTCATTTTAAAAACAGACTTGGACCTAATCTACACCTAGAGGCCTTCTGGGAGTGGGGAGGGATGATCCCAGGGTTTTGCACTTCTGGGATCATCCCTCAGGGGTCACACGCCAATGAGTTTTCTCAGAAGTAAAGGAGGTCCGTTCCGGGGTTGTCTCTCTCTTTTTCTGTTTTACAAGCAGAGACATTTGTGCAACAGTGTGGGTTCTATCCTGTGCATTTTTTTTTACAACACACACACACACACACACACACACACACAACAAACTTGGCACTGGAAGGCAACGAGAGCATTGCAAACATGGTGAAAATGCTCTCCCTGTCACCTCCGATTCCCACAGACACATCCTACATAACTCCTTGCCTGTTTCCTGAGCACTGCTACTTGCAGGGAAGAGGGAGGACCCCTTGAGGGAGAACCACACCGCCCAAGGACCTCGGGATTGTCCCAAAATCAGAGAAAAAACTGGGACAAAAGCAGTCCCAGATATCCCAGGAGAACTGAGTGGTTGTCCCCTGTGCATCCCGGGATCAGCCCTGCATCATTTGAATCTGCAGGGACAACCTCGAGTCCACTCCAGTGTTACGTGATGTGCTCTCATTAGACCCGTGCACAAACTTGCACACGTTCTAATGCAACTTACACTCGCTTATAAGGAATCTTTTGACATTGGCAATAGAGTGTCTGTGGCTAAGTAAGGTGATTCTTACTTAAGAAACTTACAGCATTGAAGGGGATAACGCCACAATGGCACATTTATTGAGGTTGAAACAAATACAAAGGTACAAGCTAGTTTTGGGGAAATTAGCTGAGCAAGTAGAAGCTTAGAAGCAGTTTCAAGACTTAAAAATAGACTTTTTGAGACTTAAGAGCATACACACACACACAGACAACAGGGGAAAGAGTAGAGGGAATCTTTAAAGGCAGTATACCTTTCCTTGGGCTGCAGCCCTTTCCTGTAGACCATAACTGGGGAGAGTTGCAACTCTTGGTCTTAGGTGAAGAGGAAAAGAATACAGCCAGGCAAAGCACTCACTTATGGTGGCTTGCTCTCACAAGCTGGCATCTGTAGTATGCCCTGTGTTTCTGGTTCTAAAGAGAGAGAGAGCTAGCCTTCCTCTTCCCTCCAACTTGAGGGTTTTTGTATGATCTTTTCTAAAGATCTACTTGCTATGGGAACAAAAGAGGGTGATTTGGGATGATGGCTGTACTTGATGCAGCCTGGAGTTCAGCAACAGGGCTACATTAGCATGTGTATGACCATATTCTGCTTAGTTTTACCCCGTCCTTTGTTTCTGGGGAATGCATTTGAAGAAGCCTATCAGGAAATGGTTACTTGACCTAGGCCTTCTGTGAATGCTCTCAGTCTGTAGGTGGGGTTTTGGGTCACTTCAAAATGGAGTCAGTACTGCTCATAGAAGCTACCTTGTAACACCAGGATAAATGGCAGGTGTAGATTAGGCCTTGGACTGGGCAGCCTTCAAAGAGAGGCTACAAGTTAGAGGAGTAGCTATGAGGAGCCCATTTGCCCTAAGTCTGGCAAATTTATTTATGCCCTTTCTTGAGGAGACCATCATTTTCAATTCAAGAAGCAATCCATTTCACACTGACATGTTTTATAAAACATATATTGACAACTTTTGTGAGTGTGTGTGTTTTCCCCCAACCATCAGAGGTTATCAGTTCTTTACAGATGGATTAATACCGTTCATACCAATATACAATTCTCTTTTCACTCTGATCAATACTGGATTCCATTTCTTGAAACAGAAGTATATTGCCGACAGGAACAATTGTTTTTGAAAGTATTTAACAAACCTACAGGTAGGAATTTCCTTTTACACTTTACATCTTTTCATTCAACTCACTTGTGTAGGAACTTACCACTGGGACAGTATTTACACTTTTAAAGGAATTCATTGCCACAGAATGAGTACGCCAGCCCGAAAATTAGATTCCGACAGCAGCTTGCTGAAACAGGTTATCCTCCTTCTGTTATTAGGGATGCTGAAAGACAGGCTGATGCAATCCCCAGATCCAGGTTATTTGGGGCTGACACTAGAATCACATGTTCATTGGAATACTCACATTTATCCCAAACCATTTTAAAAAGTATACCCAAAGATTGGCATGTGGTAGGTCAGCTACCTGGGTGTAGCAATACTCCACAATTTGGATTAAGATGAACCAAAAATATGAGGGATTTATTGGTCCCCTCCGACATTGATTCCCCTACCATTTCAGATTTTGAAATTCGTGGCCATTTTAAATGCAGTGTATCTACAGTGTGTGCTTTATCCATTCAAACCACCATCTTTGAACATCCTACCAATAATCAGAGGTTTGTTTTATGCCATTTTCCCAACTGTGCTACAAAACGGGTTATTTACATCATCATCATCTGTCCTTGTGGACTGTTAGATGTAGGGAAAGCAGCACGTAGCATCAGAACACAGGTCATAGAACACCGCTCAAAACGAAGATGCTGAGCTTTGGATGCACATTTAGTTGAACATTATATTGAGTATTCCCACCATTATAATGCAGATATTCCACTATGAAAGTGATATAAAAGCAGTATATAAAAGGCAGGAGCCACACTACTGCTTTATCTTGGTGTTCAAGTTAGGGAGACTGTATGAAAAGGAGGACAGGGCTCCTGTATCTTTAACAGTTGTATTGAAAAGGGAATTTCAGCAGGGGTCATTTGTAGATATGGAGAACCTGGTGAAATTTCTTCTTCATCACACCAGTTAAAGCTGCAGGTGCTCTGCCCTCTTTTAAATCTGGTCACTCTAGTATAGCTCCTGCACCTTTAACTGTTGTGATGAAGAGGGAATTGCACCAGGTTCTCCATATATACAAATGACACCTGCTGAAATTCCCTTTTCAATGCAACTGTTAAAGATACAGGAGCCCTGTCCTCCTTTTCATATGGTCACCCTAGTTCAAGTGCACTGACAACTGTTGGGACCCTAGATACATACCATATACTGCTTTCATACCACTTTCATAGTGTTATATCCTGCTTGGTGTAAATGTGGCATGGGCCCCAACAGTTGTCAATGCACTTCGTTATCACTGTAAAGCAGTAGTGTAGATCCTGCAGTGCACTTTAATACCACTATAAAGCAGTAGTGTGGCTCCTGCCTTTTATATACTGGTTTCATACCGCTTTCATAGTGGAATATCCTGCTTGGTGTACATGAGCCCCTGGTTATTGACATAGGCCTTAGCTAGACTGGGCGAAATCCCAGGGCAAACAGGGGATCCACATGACACACAGGGGATCACGGGATCAGGGAGGGATGATCCCTCCCCTGGCCCAGGATCTCACCCTCCACTTCGGGCCCACTTTTTCTGCAGGCCTTGGCTGAACCTGAGACTGTGGAACATGTGGACCATTGTTGCAGCTTGACCCAGCTCCGCATGATTACTCACCGGGAGCCGTGCATGAGGAGCAGCACTCCTCAGGAGCACTGCACCCATCGGGGGCAGGGTGGGGGGAGTGGAGAAATTAAGTTAAAATTTAAAAAACCCTTACCTTTATGCATGACCGTTCATGAGCTCCGTCTTCTTTAAAAAACAAAAAAAGTGGCGGGCGTGACACCTCTCCTCCTGAGGTCATCGCACCTCACGTGTAAACGGAGGAGGGGTCTCGCATCAATCACAATGCGAGATCTTCCCTCCTCCATTGTTGGGTAGAAGGTGGATAGTCTATGCCCATAGATATAACTGTTGTGGCTATGACAACCTCCTTCTAAGGAGGGAGGCTAAATGGATCTTTAAATTAGACCACAGCACAACCCAAGGGTTCGAACACTAACGAACTCTAGTCATTTCTGGGAAGGTATTCACCTGTTGAATTCCATGTGATTAGATAGATGTGGCTTTAAGGGAGATATAGTAAAGAAACCTTGAGGGTAAAATGATTGCAGCTGCTTAAAAAATCCTCAGCACTCCTGAAGCCTTCTGGAAACTTGCCTGGGATTTGACGTTAGAAGAATTGCTAATCTTTTACATTTTTTATGCTTCTCTGTTTAACCTTGTAATTGAAAGTTTGTACTTTTCTTTAGTCAATCCGTCATGGAGGACAATCAAAGAGGTTTTGGGGGCAGAGGAACGATTTAAGAATTGCCTCACCTTTTCTCTCACGGCACAAACTTATTCGTGGTAGTTAGTTACAGACTTTTAGCTTGAATGCATATTACCCTTATCTTATCCTTAAATTCCACATGTGGGGATTTGTTTTCTTTTGTATTGTTATGTTTTGCAGTAATTATAGCAATGTTCTGAGGAAGCTGCAGTGAAACAGGTGTAAAATCTGGAGTTCTGTTGAAGTCTTACCTTGCTCAGCATTTCAATGCCAAATACATGAACTTGTGTTTTGTACTTTACTCTGTCTTGTATATATGTGTACTAATGTTATAAGTATATGATGTTAGATGTTTCTATCCTGTTATACCGTATTTCTTCGATTCTCAGGCCGTTACTAGATGGGTCTGCAGTGCGTGTTACATACTGGCCGCGTCCTTACAGGTCCACATGATGTTCACAAGGATCCGTGTTCATCCTGTGGTGAAACCTCTGTTGTGCTGTGTTTTATGAAATGTCTTTAAGCCCGCTTTTTCCTGTCGGCGCGCATTAATTTGGATACGGGCTGTGGAGGTGTGGGATGAAATGAGGTCAGTGCGGTTTCTGGCGAGGTCAGCACTGGTCAGGAAGAAGGCGTGCTAAGGGGAGTGGCCAGCGGTTTCGGCCAAACCTCATCCTCCATTTGCACCCCGTGTGCAGCTGTGGCAGCGGCACAGCGCCTTTTTTTTTTTTACTAAGCGGGTCTGCTTTGCGCACAAACGGACAACCGAAAAACTGTCTGGTGAGTTGTTGGGTTGTGTGTGTGTTGTGGATGTGTGGGATATGTGGAGCTTGTTACTTCTGTGTGGGTAACTTTTTGGGAAGGCGGGCATCCAACTGTAATGGGAAGTTGGTGGCCTGTCGCGGTGGGCAGCCGCAGGTACCGTCCTAATACCGGTGGTTTAGGCTGCGCGGATGATGTAAAGGCGAGTGGGGAATGATGGGCATGGTAGAGGCAGGCAGGGCTGTGTGTCTATTGGTGTGGGTACACCGCAGCTGGGTGTAAGGGGGCAACAGGTGAGGGTGGGCGGCCATCTTCCATCAGCCACGCGGAGGCAGGCGGAAGGTCAGGGAAGCATCAGCCCAGGGGGTGGGCACGTGCCCTGGGGCCCCTTTGCACTGTGTCAATACACTCCCCTATCCTTCTGACTGCATTTGCTGTGGGGGGGGTAGTGACAGTGGGAGGCTGCTGACACCGGTTTCACACCTCCGCTGGTGCGGAAACTGACAAACCCCCCCTTCTTTCTGCTTGGCCCGTTTGTAGGTATCAGGAATGGCTCCGAAGGGGAGGAGGGTCACTTGGCGGCACCAGGAGATTCTAGATCTGTTGGACATTTGGGGAGAACAGAGGATGCAGGAGCAGCTGAGGGCTAGCCACCACAACTTTAATGTGTTCCAATAAGTGGCACGAGAGATGGATAAGAGAGGCCATAAACGAACTGCAGAAGAGTGTCACACTAAAACCAAGGGCATGCGGACACAGTACCGGCGTGTGAGGAACCATAATGTGGGTTGGCTCCATGGGATGGGGGGGAAGGGCGCAGAGACCGGTCATCGCCAGAAAAACTCAGAGCCCTGATGGGAGATGTAGGCGCAGAGTGCACATGCAGACGACTGTCCTCGGATCACAATACATCTGTCATCACCCACAAAAGCAAATGACAGCATCTCTGCCTTGTCAATGTTGCTGCTCAACAATGCCACTCATTCCCATCCTCCTGCCACCACTGGCCACGCCCCCTGTGGGTCATCCCCCAATGCCAACTGGCTCCCCTGTGCCCAGCCCGGGGGGGGGGGAGGAATGCAACAAAAGCAGCAGCAGCACTTCAGCCAACCACTGCGGATTGCGCTCTTTCGCACATGTGCAAATCATGCCATGGACAGAAAGCCCCCCGAAAATCAGGCCGGTGTGGCTGCGCATCCCGTGCTCAACCCGACAGCACCACGACCGGAGCAAACTCCCACAACCACCCCCCTCCAATACCGGGATAACCCACACAACGTGTGGACCATGAGGCATCACACCTATACAGGAAAACCCGCTTTCACCCCTCCTCAACCACGGAACACCCGGTAGGTCTAGCAAGGCCCTAAGACGCCATCGATTGTAAGACGCACACTAATTTCAGTACCACCAACAGAAAAAAAAAAGCTTTGATTCTAAGAAATAATAAACGCACCCGCGATTCTAAGATGCACCCCGTTTTTAGAGATGTTTATATGGGGGGGAAAGTGTGTCTTAGAATCAAAGAAATACGGTAATTTCTTTCATGCCCCACACATTATATTAAGTCCTTTTACCCCAATGTCTTGGCTGCAATCAGTTTTTGTGCAGTTGTATGCTGCTTTGCATTTGTTCATGCTTGGCTATTATAACTGCTGCTTCTTTTTGTGCTTCAAAAAGAGAATGCCATCTCACAGCCCTTCATGGAGAGGGCTGCCCTCAATGACGTGGGACACATGGCTACCCTAAAACCAAGGTATCAGAGACATTAATCAACCTGCCCTTACCAACCTGCCCGGTCGCTGAGGTCATCTGAGGACATGTTCCTGGTGGTTCCACATGGACATATGGCCTGATTGGTGTCCACCAGGAGAAGAGCCTTTAATGTGGTGGCCCCCCTTCCTTTGGAATTCCCTGCCTTTGGAAGCCAGGCTGGCACCAACTTTGTGTTGTTTCTAGCGCCTCCTGAAAACATTTTTTGTTTGTCTGTTTTTCTTCCAGAAGCTTTCCCTGAATGACTGGCTGCAGTTTTATGTGAACTTTGTTCTTTTAAAATATCATTTTTAATAATGTATTATTCGGTTTTTATTATTTTATTCAATTTGTTCACCACTCCGGAAACTTCAGATAGAGAGTGGTATATAAATATTGTAAATAAATAAATAAGAGCCAGTGTGGTGTAGTGGCTGAAGTGTTGGACTGGGAGTCGGGAGATCTGGGTTCTAGTCCCCACTCGGCCATGGAAACCCACTGGGTGACTTTTGGCCAGTCACAGACTCTCAGCCCAACCTACCTCACAGGGCTGTTGTTGTGAGGATCAAATGGAGAGGAGGAGGATTATGTACGCCACCTTGGGATCCTTGGAGGGAAACAGGTGTGATATAAATGTAATAATAAAATAAATAAATAAATCCAATGGCACCTAAAGAATGTAATGTATAATCTAGTCACCACCATCCCTTTTCCTGGCTTCCTTAGCAGTTTTGCTATGGCTTGGAACACAAGGACAATGTTGTATGATTTCCCCCCCCCCCATTTATTATTAAATTATATTGTGGACCTAGTGAACAGGCCTGAGTGCTCTCTCTCTCTCTCTCTCTCTCTCTCTCTCTCTCTCTCTCTCTGTGTGTGTGTGTGTGTGTGTGTGTGTGTTTAATGGTTTATTATATGGTGTGTTGGTTGTGAAGAGGCCTGGAGCCAAAGTGTAAATAGCTGTTCCGAAGGTCTTGGAGAGCAAGTTGATAATAACTAAAAAGTGCAATTGCAGTAATTTCCCTCAGAGAGCTGCAGGGCAAAATTTCTCCCTCATCATCCTGCAGAGGCTTTTAAGCAATTTTCAAGCTGTGCTTCATTAGAGAGAGAGAGAGAGACTGAGAGACTGAGAGAAAGAGAGAGAGACTGAGAGACTAACCCAGTTCTTCTGCAACCCAGTCACTTAGAAATACAAAGAAACGGTAAAGGGTACTTGGTTCAGTGGCATTTGCTATAGCAGCGCTTTCTCCATACATCCGACTCCCAAAGAGGATCCTACAGGACAGGAACTGAGAGGTCTTCATGATGGAAGCAAATGAGCCAAGCTCAAACTCCAGGAGAGGAAAGAGAGAGAGAGAGGTTAGTCTAGTGCAAAATGGTTAATCTGACGTGATTTGGATCCTCATCAGAACTTCGCCAGTCCCCTGGCAACTATGCCCAATTTCAATGGTGGTGCAATAAAAGGCTGGCCGCAATTTTACTAACCCTGAAAAGAATGATGGGATAGATGCCATCTGGTCATGCTTAGATTAGACCCATTGAACTCAAGTTAGCCATGAGTAACTTATGTCCCATGGATCTAAACCATTGTTTGTAGGAAACTGGGATATTCAATACTGTACTTTAATGTTACCTCTATAGTTATGGTACATACGTTAGAGATGAGCGGATTCCCTGTTTTGCATAGTTATTTATTTATTTAAGGATTTTTATGCCGCCATTCAGCCAAAAAAGGCTATCACGGCGGCTTACAAAAGTATTTCTTGACAGTCCCTGCCCAGAGGCTTACGATCTAAAAGACATGACACAAAAAGAAAGGGGATTGGGAGGGAGGAGGAGGAGGGGGAAAAGGAAAGCAAATTCAGGCACTACAATCTTAGTTGTAAAATTCAGCAGTTACAGTTGACAGCAGGAGGGAGGGGGCCGGCGAGGAGGTAGGTGGGTGGCGGCGGCAAGGATGCCTCTTCCTCGTCTCTTCCAAGCAAGCTACACGAGCGCTTTGGGGGAGCACTGGGGGCGCATGGAAGCGCCCTCAGTACAACGTGTAGAATCCCTCTCAACTTTCAGTTTTCCTCTAGCAAACCAGTAAGGCTTGAATGCTTCATATACACACCCATAATGATAAATAACCTGCCATTTTAAGACCATCTCATTTTGGCTCAAGTTCCATAAAGTTGGGAAATTGGAAGCCAAATATGCCCTGTGATCAGTAGTTGCTTACAGCTTACCCCACACATTGACACTTTTGCTTGGTCTTTCTAGCCCAGACCCACCTCCTAAACCTCATTAATGGCAGTAAGGCTGGATTAACAGAACCATGCCTGTTCTGAAAGAGAAAGGGCAGCAGGGCACGTTGCTTTGTTTCATCACTGCAGCCTGTCACCTTGATACTTTAATGCAATAGGCAACCTAGTGCCCTCCAGACATTTTGGACTACAGCTTTCCGATTATGGAGGAAACTTGCATCAGGTGTAGAGCGCTTCCAGATGGCATTCTTATTCTGCCATCATTCGCTGCTAAGGCCATCAGAGGGAAAGAAAGCAGATGATGAACTTTGCAACTAAGAATCAAGTGCCTGAATTTGTGTTTTTCCCCCTCCTCCCTTCCAATCCTCTTTCATAGAATCATAGAATAGCAGAGTTAGAAGGGGCTTACAAGGCCATCGAGTCCAACCCCCTGCTCAGTGCAGGAATCCACCCTAAAGCATCCCTGACAGATGGCTGTCCAGCTGCCTCTTGAAGGCCTCTAGTGTGGGAGAGCCCACAACCTCCCTAGGTAACTGGTTTCATTGTCGTACTGCTCTAACAGTCAGGAAGTTTTTCCTGATGACCAGCTGGAATCTGGCTTCCTTTAACTTGAGCCCGTTATTCCGTGTCCTGCACTCTGGGAGGATCGAGAAGAGATCCTGGCCCTCCTCTGTGTGACAACCTTTTAAGTATTTGAAGAGTGCTTTCCTGTCTCCCCTCAATCTTCTCTTCTCCAGGCTAAACATGCCCAGTTCTTTCAGTCTCTCTTCATAGGGCTTTGTTTCCAGACCCCTGATCATACTGGTTGCCGCCCTCTGAACATGCTCCAGCTTGTCTGCGTCCTTCTTGAATTGTGGAGCCCAGAACTGGATGCAATACTCTACATGAGGCCTAACCAGGGCCTTTTGTGTCATTTTGTGTCATTTTTTGTGTGTCCTTTTGTGTCATTTTTTTTTTTTTTAGATTGTAAGCCTGGACTGTCTTAAGACATATTTTTGTAAGCCATCTTGAAAGCCTTTTTGGCTAAAGGGCAGGATAAAAGTACTTTAATAAATTAAATAAATATAATTCTGCCTCACTCACAGAATTTTACAATGTGTGTGTTTGCCCAAATGACAATGTATTCCATTTGTAACCCTCCCATATTTCCATCATAATGCATCTTTCATCAGTTGCTCCAAGCCTTCTGCTTGTGAGTGCTAGGAACCCTCTGTCTGGATGTGCCCTTTGGGTTTTCAGCCACTGGACTTATTGATTTATTTATTGGATTTCTATACCACCCAATAGCTGAAGTTCTCTGGGTGGTTCACAAGAGTTGAAAATATTAGACATGAATCAAAGTATAAAACAAACAACAGTATAAAACAAACAGTAGTATAAAAACACAATAAAAATAATATATAAAAGCACAACCAGGGTAAAACCAAGGAGCGATGGAGAGATTTGTACAGATGTAAAATATCGATTTAAAATGCAGATTTAAAACAGCAAGGTGAAAAGACTAAGGCCATGGCTAGACCAGGCCTATATCCGGGATTGTCCTGGGATCATGCAAATGACACACAGGTGATCCTGGGAGCAGGCAGGGATGACCCTTCCAGTTGCCTGGGATAATTCTTAGGTCTAGCTAAGGCCAAGGATGATAAACTCTTCAAATACTGGGAGAATAAGAAGGCCTCAAAAAGAGTATAACGTGGGTGTCAGGTGAACCTCTCTAGGGAGCCCATTCCACAGCCAGGGTGCCACAACATGTAAAGTTTTAGGATAATAGCTTACTTCTCTAGGGAAAAGATTAAAACAGGGTTAGGAAACCTCCATATGTTTTTGACTACAGATCCCACAATCCCTGACCAGTGGCCATGCAGGCTAGCGCTTGTTCCAAGCCATCATGAGAAAGGACTCATTTCAGTGTTGTTGCAGGAAAGGTAGCAATTATCCATAGTGGTTCTAAATTGCTCTTTTAGCATATGGAGCCATGGATCAACACGCCAAGAATGCCTCCCTTTGAGTTCAGTGGGAGTTAGCTTTTGGGATCTGGACCTGTTCCAAATGGAGATGGGACAGGAAATGGACAGGAATGCAATCATGTTCTCTTCAACAGAAGTCACAGGACAAAAGGGAGCCATCAGCTGAAAGAACAGCTACGGACCATAAACAATTGCATTTATGCTCTGTTGGTGACAGCAGCCTGCATAATTCATGCCTCATGCGGTCCCATCCTCCCCTTTCAGATAAAACTGCATTTGCGAGGATACTTGGCCAGATCACTGACACGCCGCATGCCTTTTGTTGAGCACACTGGGAAGCAGATCCACAAAGAATCGGTGGCGTTAGCTACCCACTCACTGCGGTGCATTCTAGGACGGAAGAGCCAGGAATGTCAAAATAACTGCCCATTATACAAACGCCGAGCTTTTAATGCAAGGGGGTCATCAGTCAGATTGATCTTTCCTGAGGCATGAAAAGATTAAAAGCTGCCTTTAAAATGCCAGCAGCTCCAGATAGATGGCAGTAAGAAACAGAGGCTGGATGAACAGGGCCATGCCTGCTCTGAAAGAGAGACAGCAGCACGGCTGGTTGTCCTCATTGCAGTTCATCACACCGTTTTAGACAGGGTTGGCCCAACACATTTGGCTACCTGAGCCAAAGGACAAGATGGTGCCCCTTCCCATTCCATGAACAAAAGCAATCTGGATTGGCAGTTGAATCTTCCTTCAGTATTGGTGGTGGGACACTGCACCTGAATGCAGCAGGCCAGCTTAGGAAGCACACAACAGGCTACACGGCACACAGGTCTTTCCTCCAAAATGACACTGCCACCTCGCAGCATCTGCCGCCTGAGGCAATTACTCCACTCTGTCTAACGGTAGGGCTGGCCCTGTTTTTAGAAATCATCTTAGAACTGCCCTTCTGGTCAGTTGTAAGGTGGTCAGATCAAAAGAATGTCTAGTTTAGCATCCTCTGTGAAACTTAGGCCATAGCTAGACCTAAGGTTTATCCCTGGATCATCCAGGGGTCAAACCTGTTCATCTAGGTGACACACAGGGGATCCAGTGCTCAGGCAGGGGTGAACCCTGGATGATCCCAGGAGAAACCTTAGGTCTAGCTGTGGCCTTACAAGTGCGACCTGCAAGGTGATACTCTTCTTGTCTGTTTCCAGTATCTGCTACACAAGAAAAAAAACTGCAGAAAGTTACAGTATGCTGCAATGGATGCATCTGTTTTTGCTCCTTTAACATTCTTTTGCATTCTTTTAAACTTGTTTTATTTTTGGATTTATTGTGTTTTTATTATGTATGTTGTCACCTTGAGTGCTTTGGCTATAGGAAGACTTCTTCTCCTCCTTCTCCTTCTCCTTCTCCTTCTCCTTCTCCTCCTCCTCCTCCTCCTCATTATTATTATTATTATTATTATTATTATTATTATTATTATTATTCTACTGCCCCATAGCTGAAGCTCTCTGGGTGGTTTACAAAGATTAAAGCGCTGGACTTTGAAACTGATACACACAATTTAAAACCACAAAAAGCATAGGAACAGGCTACATACCAATTATGGAATGCTCTCCTCAATGAGGCCCGCCAGGTCAAGACATTGTTATCTTTTCGGCGCCAGGTCAAGACTTTTCTCCCAGGCATTTAACAGCACCTGCTTAGTTTTTAATTGATCCCAGATCTATATTTAGGCCTGGCTGAGAGTTCATGGTTGTTTTAAATATATATTGCCTTTCTCTGTTGTCTGTTTTTAGGCTTGTATGGTTTTAAATTTTGTGTATCAATTTTTAATGTTCAAAGTTTTAATCTTTGTAAACTGCCCAGAGAGTTTCAGCTTCGTCAAGAGGTTTTTAAGATGTGTTGATTCCTGTACTAATGTTGTTCCCCGCCTCGATCCAAAGAGAGAGGCGGGTAAGAAATTATTATTGTTATTGTTATTGTTATTATTGGGTGGTATATAAATGATGATGATGATGATGATGATGATGACATCCAAAGGGAAATTTGAATGGGGTATATTTTGTAAACCACCTTCCTGCCAAGTCTGGGTAAGCTAATTCTGGCTAATTTGGGGAGCGGGGGGGGGACTCCACCAATCTCATAAAACACATTAGAAATGTGTAGGGGCCATTAGCAGAATTGGTCAGGTATGTGATTACTCCTGAAAGCTTTTCCCCATCTCATTTTGTTTTTTTGGGAATTTTCCTAGATACAAAGCAAGTGACATGATTTAAAGCCACAATGAGGGCTAGAAACATATTCAAACATGGAAATCAGAGGTTTGATGTTGTCATTATTCCATTACTAGGCAGCAACTTGTTCAATTTGTCAAACACAGAGAGCCCTGGGCCAGATCTACACTACTGTTTTATAGCAGTATTGAAGTGCAGTGATAACTGTTGGGGCACATAGTCCATAGCTAGACCGGGCGAAATCCCGGGGTGATCCCTGGGATCATCCCTGTGCATCATAGAATCATAGAATAGCAGAGTTGGAAGGGGCCTACAAGGGCATCGAGTCCAACCCTCTGCTCAATGCAAGAATCCACCCTAAAGCATCCCTGACAGATGCTTGTCCAGCTGCCTCTTGACGGCCTCTAGTGTAGGAGAGCCCACAACCTCCCTAGCTAACTAGCTAACTAGATAACTCCCTAGATAACTCCCTAGATAACTAGATAACTAGATAACTCCCTAGGTAACTCCCTTGGTAACTCGATCATCCACAGGGATGATTGCTCCCTTGCTCCGGGATCTCCCCCTCCCCTTTAGGCCCATTTTTTCCATGGTCTTGGGCTGAGCCTGAGACTGCGGAACATGTGACTGAGTGCTGCGGTTTGTTCCGGCTCCTCGCAAGGAGCTGGGACCCGCACATGGGGCACAGCACTCCTCAGGAGCACTGCGCCCATTGGGGGTGGGGAGGGGAGCAGGGAAATTAAATTTTTTTTTAAAAAAAAATCCTTATCTTTTGCACAAGAATGTTCATGCGCTGCTGCCTCTTTAAGAAAAAAATTTAAATGGTGGGCATGATGCCTCTCTTTCTGAGGTCATCGCACGCTGCATGTAAACTGAGGGGAGATCTCACGATAAAACCATTGAGAGATCTTCACCCCTCCATCGCAAACTAACAGGTATGTCTATCTAAGGTCATGGTGTTATTTCCAGCTTTTTAGTCCACAATATCTAAAATACCAAAACAAATGTCCTTGAGCATCATCATATGGCAGGGAGGAGAGAAGGGAATCACACCGTGAAGAAAGAGGAAGCAGCCACGGCCACATGGCCCATTCAGTGGGCGTTTTTATTACTCAGCTTCTCCTGCACACAGCAGGAAATGGCAGCAAGTTTCGCTTCCCCCCTCCAAAAAAGAGGATTTACTGTGTCTTATTTTGTCACGGAAAAAAGACCAAAAGGAGCAGGAGATGTGCAGGAGATGGATGTTGTCATCAAAAGGATCCACGAAAAATCATGAGTGGCTAATAATGAGCATTTGATAAAACACTTGTCTGATGGTGCTTATCGTATATCCTATGAGGTATAAATGTGCATGAAGGATATAGCATTACCATGATGGGATTGTAATGATCTAATGCAAGGTGTAGATCTGGCTCTGTAGTGCTACTTCTGCCAAGACTCTCGTTCACGCACTGGTTATCTCTCGGTTGGACTACTGCAACCTTCTTCTCTCTGGCCTTCCCTCGTCTCACATCAGTCCGCTGGTCTCTGTCCACCACTCTGCCGCTAAGATCATCTTCTTGGCCCGCCGCTCTGACCAGGTCACTCCACTCCTGAAATCTCTTCATTGGCTTCCAATTCACTCCAGAATCCAATATAAACTTCTCCTGTTGACCTTCAAAGCTTTTCACGGTCTAGCTCCTGCCTATCTCTCCTCTCTCATCTCACACTATTGCTCCGCTCGTGCTCTTCGCTCCTCTGATGCCATGTTTCTTGCCTGCCCAAGGGCCTCTACTTCCCTTGCTCGGCTTCGTCCATTTTCTTCTGCTGCCCCTTACGCCTGGAACGCTCTTCCAGAACACTTGAGAACTACCAACTCAATCACAGCTTTTAAAACTCAGCTAAAAACTTTTCTCTTCCCTATAGCTTTTAAATATTGAGTTTGTTCTGACTCTGTACTGTTAGCTTCACCCTACCCGGTGCCTGTTTACACTTCCCTGTGCCTGTTTGCATTCTCTTTCCCTCCTTATTGTTTACTACAACTTTATTAGATTGTAAGCCTATGCGGCAGGGTCTTGTTATTTACTGTGTATAATCTGTACAGCACCATGTACATTGATGGTGCTATATAAATAATAATAATAATAATAATAATAATAATAATAATAATAATAATAATAATACTGTTTCTTTAATAAACAGGGCCGGCTGAAATATGAATGAGATTGAAGCAGGCATTCAGGTGGCAGATTTGGGGATGAAATTGTACATTGCTGTTGTTTGCTGCTACTGCTTTTGCTGTTAAAACATGAGGGCCAGTTTTATGCCAACCCTCAGGTGCTGAAATGTTAGCCTTGTTGGATAATTCACATGGCATGTTTCATGGCTTTAAAAAAAAAAAAAAGCTTCCTCAAATGCCTCCATGAGGACTGGTCTGTTTGATGACGTCCTGCTTTGACCTTCCAAATGGCAACGAATCTCCCAGAGGACAGGAAGTTAACAAGAAAAGAAGTTTAAGCATAAGTGGGCAGCAGAACATTTCACGAATATATCATCGTTCGAGCGGTTTAGCCAGAGAGCTCTCGATGCACTGAAAAACCCCAGACCACATTAAGCAAAACAATTTCCGAGGCTGCTGTGGTGCTTCCATTTCACTAAGTGCATGAAATATAGCAACGTGCCAAAGGACTAAAAGCAGAGAGTCAGTGGTAGAAGCCCCTAAACACGCATTTCTTTCATGTTCTTTTAAGCGGCTGATTCATCTCTATCAGGCTGGGATTGGTTGGTTTGTGCTTTGAAGTGCTGGACAGCAGTTGCTCTGAGCAGGGCTTATTGTTCAGTGGTGCTCTCCAGCCAATGCAGCAATTGTTAGGAGCCCAGCAAATCATAGAATCATAGAATAGTAGAGTTCGAAGGGGCCTACAAGGCCATCGAGTCCAACCCCCTGCTCAGTGCAGGAATCCACCCTAAAGCATCCCTGACAGATGGTTGTCCAGCTGCCTCTTGAAGGCCTCTAGTGTGGGAGAGCCCACAACCTGCCTAGGTAAATGGTATTTTGAAGTTTGGGTGAATTTTCATTACTAGGGAATGGAACCATTTTTGCATGGGTTGGAAGAGCCCTTAGTTTGATAAGGCATAGTTTTCATGCAAACCTATCCAGCTATTGGAGTAGGCAGGTCGGACCTAAGGCAGGTGGCCGCCTGAAGTGGGGACCTTCTGTTGCTACCACCCTCCCTCTTTCCTGATTATTACACCTGCCTGCCAGCTAGTTTACTTTTCCTGAGCATATACACACAAACCTAAGGTGTTGCTGCTGGCAGGGCCAAGAAACAGCAGAACTTTTGGAGGTGGAGAGCACCGCTCTTCCCATACTCCACTGCTTATGGCACCTGCTTCCTAATGCTTCATGGTAAGGCTTGGCCCTGGAGTTGTACATATCACTTCACACTCACCTACATGAGTGCAGCCACGTTCGCAATATGTGGTCAAAATCTATGCATTTCCCAAGGTTGTAATGCGATCCATGGACCACCCAAACATGTGTTCGACAGCATGTGGACATTTGAAAGCTGTGCATGAAAACAATGCATTCTTTTTTTGGGTGGGTGGGGAGGTGCACAGATATGCTTTGATCAATGGGGAAAGAATGTGTACATTTCAAACAGGTGCACGATTGATGCATGAAGCTATGCACAGTTTTTCATGCGAAAAGAAAAAAATAATAAAGATCACAATCTGATACAGACTTGAGTTGAAATAAGCTTTGAGGGGGACTTTGGAGAACTTCACTGAGCTTCAGTTTCACTAATTTGCACATTGCACATGCATGGTGCACCTCTATAGTTCCCAGAGGAGGGGGTCTATCCACTCCCATTCTCCACAGGTGGAAAGGGGCTGGTGTATAACTCTACCTCTTGGAGGCCTTACGGCAGCTAAATGCTTCAGCACCTCAGACAGCTCCTTTAAGAGTTCTGGCTGGTTCTGCCTGAAACCCCAAATGAATTTACAGCTCTACTGAATCGGAGACACCAGTCTCCACTGACTCTGGGGTTACAAATTCACAGAGAGGGGGATGGAAGCTGAAAGCTGCATGGAGGACATGCATGCAGCAATTCCAAATGCAGTTTATAAATTCTCCAAAATATACCAGAAAGTAGGAAGAATTGAATGAACGTAGGGTGCAATAACACTATAAAACAAGGAAACTACACCACCTACTCTGCCTAAACATAACTAGTGCTATCACAAGTGCCCACCCACAATTCGCCCTCATTCTCACATGGGAAATGGGGAGGTGTAGTATTATGGCCAATTTGGGAGGTGGTGGGACAGTTCAGGGCTTACCATATTTGTGGAGTGGGATCCCCCCGCCTTTTCAGTAGAAAATAATAATAATAAAATACTTGTGGCATGAAATTGGATTGGTGTGGCAAAGGTCTTTCAACAGCCACCCTCCGTTTTGTTTGCACAGGGATACATTGGCTCTCTGAGGGAAAATATAGATATATTGTGGTTCACACATAATCTACACTAAGCAGGATATTAGACTATGAAAATGTTATGAAAGCGATATATACTGCTTTATATTATTAGTATTAGTATTATTATTTATTTATATAGCACCATCAATGTACATGGTGCTGTACAGAGTAAAACAGTAAATAGCAAGACTCTGCCGCATAGGCTTACATTCTAATAAAACCATAATAAAACTATAAGGAGGGGAAGAGAAAGAAAACAGGCACATGGTAGGGTAAAACTAACAGTATAAAGTCTGCACAACATCAAGTTTTAAAAGCTTTAGGAAAAAGAAAAGTTGAGCTTTAAAAGCTGTGATTGAACTTGTAGTTCTCAAATGTTCTGGAAGAGCGTTCCAGGCGTAAGGGGCAGCAGAAGAAAATGGACGGAGCCGAGCAAGGGAAGTAGAGGCCCTTGGGCAGGCGAGAAACATGGCATCAGAGGAGCGAAGAGCACGAGCGGGGCGATAGTGTGAGATGAGAGAGGAGAGATAGGAAGGAGCTAGACCGTGAAAAGCTTTGAAGGTTAACAGGGGAAGTTTATATTGGATTCTGAAGTGAATTTGAAGCCAATGAAGAGATTTCAGAAGCGGAGTAACATGGTCAGAGCGGCGAGCCAAGAAAATGATCTTTGCGGCAGAGTGGTGAACAGAAACCAACGGACTGATGTGAGAAGAAGTGCACTGGCAACTGTTGGGGCCCATTGACACAGACCATACACCGCTTTCATACCACTTTCATACTGCTACATCCTGCTCGGTGTGGCTCCTGCCTTTTATGTACCACTTTCATAACGCACTATCCTGCTTGGTGTAGATTAGGCCACAGACACCACCACCACCATCACAGCAACAACGCTGAAAGCAACATCTGCCCACCTAACTTTTAAATTTTGAAATTCTAAGGCCAGTCTCTCTCTGGAGTGGTAAGGGGGAAACCTGACCAAACATCCATCTCCATGACTTCTACCTTTCTATGTAGAGTGACATATGTATTGATTTAGGCCTTAGCTAGATGAGGGGTTATCCCGGGCTGATACCCGGGATCGCCCCTGTGCGTCCAGATGATGCACAGGGGATCTCGGGCTCAGGCAGGGATCAACTCTCCCTTGCCTCAGGATAATGGGCACCACTTTTGGGCCTAGCCTGAGACCACAAACGTGTAGCCCGTATAAGTGTTTTTTCCTGGCTCTGCGCACAATTACTCGCGAGGAGCCGTGAGCCATGCATGGGACGCTGCTCACCCCAGGAGCACTGCACCCATTGGGGACAGGGTGGGGGAGTGGGGAAATGAATTAAAGATTTTTAAAAAACCCTTGCTGTGCGCACGAGCATTTGTGCGCATTGTCCCTTTAAGAAAAAAAAAAAGCCAGACGCGACAGCTCTCTCCTTGAGTTGCCTCACCTGACGTCTGTACTAGGGCGACAGCCCACGATACTTGGATCACGGGCTCTCCCCTCTTCCGTCGTGGACTTTCCGGTAGGTCTAGCAAAGGCCAAAGTCATCTGAAGCAGAACAGCCCAGACACAGATTTTACTACCTTAATGAGAACCGGGCTTTAGAACTTCAAACTTTAAATTTTACATTAAAAAATTCAGGTGAATTATTGTGGCGTAGCGGTTAGAATGTTGGACTGGAGCACAGGAGATCCACGTTCAAATTTCCTCTGGGCCATGAAGCTCACTAGGTGACTGTGGGCCAGTCACTGACTGCCAGTCTAGCCTACCTCACAGGTTGTTGCTTTGAGGGGGATTGTCTAATACAACTAGGTTTCTTTGCAAAATGAAAAAAGGGTGATATAAATGTAATAATATAATATATTGACCCTGTTCAGATGACACTTTGGGCAAAGTGGTTATGCTAACCATGGTTAATGTGATTATTACTCACCATGACTAGTGCTGCTGCCACATGACCATGGAACTACACCCCGTTGTGTGGTTTGCCTAATCACACTTTCACCATATACCTCTCCACTAATCCCAGTAGACCACCAACTGGTCTGTTCTGCATCCAGGCAACCATTGTTGCATGCACGGCCCTGTGCAGCCATTTTCTGGCTCTTGCTGGTGGCCGTGTTGAGGCTATGGCGCTCGTGGGCACCAACTGCAAGATGTGCCGCAGTTCCTGATGGATATTCCAAGAGCTGTGTGCTCTGTTGTCACCTCATGAGACGTCCATCCTGGTGGCCCCAGTACAGGCATACAGGCATGGTGTGTGTGTGTGTGTGTGTATTTCAAGTGAGAATGCAAAATGGCAGCTGGCATGTTCAAAGCCGCTATGTCACTCTTGGCAGTGGAGGTCCCACTGGCTGGACAGAGAGGCCTGGTTGACTTTGGCAGTTCTTGCCATGGAGCTCTATGATAGCGTTGATTTAACTATGGGGGGCCTTTACAGATGACACGCTAAGCCATGGTTAGGGCCACTAACCCTGTTGCAACATGTGGTTAGTGAAAGTGGTAAAACCATGGTGATGGAGCAACTAATGGCTAGGGAAAACACCCTACACAAGGCATACTAAGCCTTCATGATGAGCTCAAAATATTTAACCACTGTGGCTTAGCATGTCACCTGAACACAGTTCTGATGATGATGATGACGATGATGATGATTGATAGAAGTAGCAGTATTTTGCAGTATTTCATTGGTAATTCGGGAGCTCCATATAGCTCATCTTCAGCTGGTTCTTCCTGTATAACACTGTTTTCTATATTTCAGTGCCTGACAGTAGTAGAGGGAACCTTGAAAAGGCAGAGTATTGCTAGAAACCTAGCAGCCAGCAATTTGCTAGAGCGGTTTCTTGTGGTTTTCCTTCACCATCTCCCCTGTTTTTACCTGCCCTTCCAGATGATCAAAAGTTCTCTCAATGTATAATTTAGCAAGCCTGGGAAACAAACAGCATGCCCAGGTTTCTGGAAGCCTGGTGGGGAGTCCTGTGATGTATGAGCTTTGCAAAAGGACAAACGATTGTTCTTCCACTATTTACCACTCGGCACACATGCCCTGCTGCTTCAGGTAAGGAATTTATCTTTGTGGCAGGTTGTTTCCCCCTTGAAACAAACTCCTCTTCTGCAAATTGGATTCTATTTGGCTTGGGCTTAATTGGAATCATGGGTTTCTTTCACACTCCAGATATTAAATTAGCACATCATAGGAAGAAATGCAGGTTTGTATCATTAAATGCCAATGCAGTGGACCAGTGAACATACTGTAGCTGTGTAAACATTCATATGCAAATGTTTTATTTATTTATTTACTTCCTTTATTTTATTTTTCATTCTTTTGGTTGGTTTTGGAAATTCAATATATGGGGTGTTGTTGTTTTTTGTAAAAATCCTCGAGGTCTTCAGGGATGAAAACATCTCCTGATACTGGGAGCAGGAAGCAGACATTTATTTTTGGGGGTGGTGGGATCACTATGTGATTATGTGTTGTGCTGTTATAAGTAGGAAAACTCATCCAAGTTTTCTTTTCTTTTCTTTTCTTTTCTTTTTGATTGACCATATTTGCACCTTCCAAACTTTTCAGCAAACTGAGAGACAGTTACATACTGGTAGCCACAGTTTTGCAAGCTGGTCAACCCAGTTCATCACAGGAAAAAAAGATTAAAAAACCGCACATTCAGGAAATTTATGCAGACAATGCATATATTTTAAAAAAAGTATGCACAGAACTTCTATTTGGCAATATAAAATATCTGGAGGAAACACACATTTTTGTTTTTATTTTTTTAAAAAAATGGGTCTCTAAAGGGTGTACATTTAAATTTAAATTTAATAGGTTGGTCATGTGGGGCAGAGCAGGACACGGCAGAAGGAAGCCACCTGTGCTGACCAGCTCAACTCGAGATTGTCAATCTGAAACATTTCTATTTACTTGTAGGGTGGGCAGAGCCAAGTCCCACTATGCAGGTCAATTCAGGCAGGGTCTGTCTTGAGCATGGACAGATCTATGCTGTTTGGAACCTACTCAGGAAAACCTGTTGTCTCAGCAACCTGCAGAGGCTTTCTGGGCTTTATGAAGGCTGGCTGATCTGGGCCTTGTGGTGTGAACCACCCAAAGAGTTTCAGCTATTGAGGGGTATAGAAGTACAATAAATAAATAAATAATGAGACAAGACAAGAATAGCTGGGTTTAAACCAGGCCAAATTTATTAACGATCTGCAAAGGGGTAGGAATCCTATTGGGCATCCAGTATGGCCTGTACACAGGCCCCTCCAGGTGGGCGAGCCATTCATGGCCCATGGGCAGGCCCTGCACCTTTTGCCTGCCCACGGGCCTGCCCCCTTGTGGGGTAGGGAGACCTTCCTTTGTCACCCCGACTCAAGCCGCAAGGCTCAGAGTGGGTGAGTAGGGTTGGCCCCTTACCCTTATCTCCCTAGCTAGACCGCGGGGCTCAAAGCTGGGAGCCTCAGATCTTACCAGTCACCGTGAACAGTGCCTATGAATGCTCACCAATCTCCAATCCTGCTCTGGATGTCCTTACCTAGCACCAAAATCAAATGTGACCAAATTGAATCAACAAATTAACCTATTTAGGACTCCCAAGCTATCTTACAGTGTGGAGTAGGTGAAAAAACTCATGAGCAACTCAGAACCTGAGTAAAAAAAACCTACTCGGCTCCAAATGGCAACCAGGAAGCTCACACTGCCTACAGGGAGGGAGGGAGCAGCACAGCAAAGAGGAGGCTGGGAGGGGTGAGTCTTCTTTTATAGACCCCGCAACCCCCTCCCAGCCTGGTGGTGCCCTGTTGTGCCTAGCCAATGGCAGGCAGGCACGTCTCATCATCTCTCAGGCCCACAAAAGCCTCTCAATGCCCAGGCAATGCTGGGCATGGCAGAATGGCACTTCTGTTAATCCCATCCTATTTGAAGAACTGCCTGTCTCTGAAAGGGCCATTGTTTGATTTAGCAGCTGCTGTCTCCTTCAGCTAGGGATGGGCGAATCCTTTGTGGGCTGCTCACCAGATCCCCACCACTTACCCAACCCCAGCGAGAATGCAAGGTGAGCTACTGGATGGTCCGTGGGTGCATGATGAATGGTGCCTGGCATCCCTTTCTCCCTGCAAGTGCCATTTTGTGGAAAATGGCGGCTAAGCTTTTTGTGAAAACCCCCATTTTGTGCAAAATGGCAACCACAAATAGGGCTATTTAAGCAACATTGCAGGTCACATTTTTGTGTAAATGGCCCAATTTACAACTGCCATTGGTGCCAAATGGGAATTTATGGAAAAAGCTTACCACGGTTTTCTGCAAAATGGTGGCTCATGAGTAAGCAGGGATCCCCACTCTTGCTGGACTCGGGCGTGGAGTCTGTGGACTGGCGTTTGCGGGGCTGAGCAGGCAGAAACCCACTGAGCTTGAGCCGTCATCTCTACCTCCGGCACAGAGGTGATAAAGTCTGCACTGGGGGAGTCTGGTAAAGCTATGTCCTCTACCCTGGAAGGTCCAGGGAAACAGATGACGGTTTTGTGGACAATGCCCACCTCCATCTTGAGGCCAGAGTGGGCATGAAAGCCAGAGAACATGACAGTGCCTTAGAAGCACATTTAAGGTGATTAGGGATGTCCTAGATTAGCCCCTTGGGGGTGTGGGGCTCTAGCTGATCACACACCTAAGGATGAGGGACTCTGGGAAGGTAGTGACCTGTGGCAGGGGGGTCCTTAGCACATCAGCCCGGGGCAGAGCAGGGGTCATCCAGTTGAGGTGTTAACAGGGAGATGCAATTGAATTGGTGCAAGCCTCAGCAATATTCCACACAGCTAATATGTGTTGATGTCACTCTGTATTGCAAAATTATAAATGTATCCCTACTTAATCTCTGCATTTCTGGTATGATTGTGAGTGGCAATCTGGGTGTAAAAAAAAAAGGGGGTCTAGCCCAAGAAAGCTTATGCTACAATAAATCTGTTAGCATTTAAAGTGCCAAGAATTGTTGTTGCCCTTCTGAGCCATCTCAAGCTTCTTTCTATGAGAAAAACAAAACAAAACAGTTCTGAAAGGTTTTTATCTCTCTAACAAAAGGATTTTGGATCCAGACAGCCAAAGCTTTTCTACAATATGTTGGAGAGAGGGGGGGGAGGGCTAGAGAGAGAAGGCTTCATTGGGTGCACTGATGAGAGGCATTGATGGACTAGGGAGAGGTGAGGATAATATCTTGGAGAAGGTAGAAACATGTCCAGCCACGGAAGGAAGTGAAGAAACTAATCCTCAGTACTAGAGTTGCTGCTTATGTCAATGATTCTTCCCGCTTTGAAGCCTGAAAGCTGAGAAATAAAAAAAGAGGAAACAATCCTTAATCCCACCTCTTGTGATTTAACGATAAATTTAAATCTACTCCAGTTTAAGTAGCTCAGCCAAGTTGGTTGGAAGTGATTTGCTGTCTGAGAGAGGAGACTTCCCTCTCACAGTGCTTTCTGAACTCTGTTCAAGGACACACACATGTGCCAAGGGAGGTACCATGAAGTGTGACTTGGATGCATCCAGCACTCAATGGCTAACAGAGAGTCCATGGAGCATAGATCCCATCTGCCCCATTTTGCCACTATAGGGATGATGGCCTCATACAGAATCATTGGCATGTCTAGTTCATAGCCTGTGAAAATGGGAAGGGTGACTGGAGCTATTTTGGGGCAGTGGGGATTTTGAGGGAGGCATAAAACTCATTTTAGGTGTGTTGCCAATGAAGGGACCACTGATCCATTAACTCAGAGAGTTAATGATGGAGTTGTGCAAAACCATGTATGGTGTGGAGAAAGTGGATAGGGAGACATTTATCTCCCTCTCTCATAGTAACAGAACCCAATGGAGACATCCCATGACACTGATTGCTGGAAGATTCAGGACATCTAGAAGGAAGGACTCCTTCACGCAACTCACAGTTAAACTATGGAATTCTCTACCGCAAGATGTATTGATGGCCACGAATTTGGATGGCTTTAAAGGGGCATTAGGCAAATTCCTGGAGGAGAAGGCTATCAATGGCTATTAGCCCTGTTGGATATGTTCTACCTCTAGTAAGAGACGTGGTATGCCTATGTACACCAGTTGCTGGAGAACAGAAGTGGGAGGGTGCTATTGCACTCCTACTAGATGGACCTTGGTCTGATCTAGCATGGCTCTTCTGGTGTTCTTAAATAAATAACTGACCAGTGTTGAACGTAAATGGTACCAGTGTTGGTACCTGCAGCCAGGTACCAACCTCTCCATCATGCCTGGATCCAGCTCCAGCTGAGAGCCTCCTCCCTCCTGCTACCAACTGCCACTGCTGAACTTTGTAACTAAGGGCCTTGCTAGACCCGGTTGAAAATCCAGGGGAGAGGAGGGGAGAACTCGCATTATGACTAATGCGAGATCTCGCCCTTATGCACACGTGAGCCGTGATGAGCTCTGGAGGAGAGCTGTCATGGACGCCATTTTTTATTTTTAAAGTGGCAGCAGCAGCGCAGGAGCCAGGAAAGGTAAGTGGTGTTTTTATTTTTTAAAAAAAATATATTCTTCCTCCCCTCCCCGAACTCGTCGCCCTGGCCCTGTTCTCCTTCCCCCACCGCCGTCCCCAATCTCGTCACCCTGGCCCTGTTCTCCTTCCCCCACCACCATCCCCAATCTCGTCACCCTGGCCCTGTTCTCCTTCCCCCCCATCCCTGATCTCGTCACCCTGGCCCCCTTCTCCTTCTCCTCTGTTCCTGATCTCATCACCCTGACCCTGTTCTCCTTCCCCCCATCCACCATGTCTGATGCCCCCCAGCCTGATCACCTGCCCACCTGCCACGCCCACCCGATCACCTGCTCGCCATGTCCAATGCCTCCGCCGCCGCCCCCATCCGTGATCCCCCCACCCTGGCTCCGCTTTCCCCCCCCATCTCTCCCACCGGGTCCGCTCTTTCCCCCGGCCCCCATCTCCCCCCTCCGTGATTTCCCCCTCCCCCAGCCTGATGGGCACAGTGCTCCTATGGAGCGCTGTGGCCCGTCCACTGCTTTTCCCAGCTACTCACGCATAAGTGTGGTAGCCAAGAAAAGCAGCGGACTGATCCACACGCCTGCGGTCCCAGCCTCAGCCCAACCTGAAGCTGGGACCATGGGAAGAACTGCACTACAAGCGGTTCTGGTTAGCGTGGTGCCAGGGCGGCTCGAGGCCTGGCTGAGGCCGGGATCCCCTGTGCATCATCTGGACACACAGGGACGAGCACGGGCCTCGCACCACGCTAACCCATGGTCTAGCAACAGCCTAAGAATCTAGTGCCCCGAATTTGCTTTTCCCCCCCTCCTCCCTCCCGAATCCCCTTTTCTTTTGTATCATGTTTTTTTGATTGTAAGCCTATGGGCAGGGACTGTCTTATGAAATATTTCTGTAAGCCACCTTGAGAGCCTTTTTGGCTAAAGGGCGGGATGAAAATGCTAAGATAAATAAATAAATAAATATGCAACATGCCAGTGGCTTCATCTCAGTGTCACTAGATACCCCATTGGGGGTCCATGGATGGTGGAGAATTTGCCGTGTTGTTGACAAAGCTAGCAAAACCTGGCTGAAGTAGTTGAATGATCTAACATATACTGAGTGCCCAAAGCACACAACTACAAGATATACATTCAAGAATGGACAGTGGTAATTAACCTTGTTTATTCACAGATATGATAGTTATAACTGATGCATCCACCTGCATGGCAAAATGACACTGTCACCAATGGCGAATTGCTGGTTGCCTAACAAAACTGCACATGAAAATTACTCCTGATACAACCATTTCCACATTTTTATAATACATAATTTCTAATGCATGATGTACATAAATCCAAACCACAGCAACAGTTTATAGTACAATACAGTGCTGGTGATGACACCAGTATAGTAACCTTGTAAACTGTGTTTATAATACGAGGTTATGTTTATTGTTTTCTTGTTCTTATCAGCGTTGCAAACTTTATTAACAGCCCCCCTATTTGTTTGTCTTGTTTGTGCAGTAGCTTCTTCAGAAAAAAACGCAGTGACGAATCAGCTGAAACCTGTAGATTATTGTGGGGTGCACACTTCCAAAATGAAAAACAGCCGGTTTGCCTTGAGCTTGGAGAAACGTGAATAGCAGCTGAGTTGTGTGCTTTGGCACTCTATATATATTGGTACAACTAGTGACATTATTGTGGGGAGGGGGTCTGCTCATATCACTACAGGGAATCTGTCAATGTAGTTTTGCTAGAGGTTATCCGGCCGAAGTCTCTGGGCCTTGGGACATACATGGTGGCTCTTTATGAATCAATATACCAACATTTGTGTGTGTGTGTGTGTGTGTGTGTGTGTGTGTGTGTGTGTGTAGCAGTGATAAAAGTAGTTATGTAGTGAAGTTCAAAGGTATTATCCAAAATCCATCTATAATAGTTATGAATATTCGGATCCGGAAAGTATAGGAGACCTCCCTGCAAATTTTGCCATGAGAGATATTATTCCTGGTTTAGATATTATAATTCTGCCAAATGTCACATCAATCTAGTCTTCCCTCTTTCGTTTACACATCTTTTATCTATAACAGCAGGAAAATTGCTGTTTAATTGGCATCTCTTTCACTGTCACTCACAGAAACAAAATGAAGGATTAAAACATCAATTAGAGGCTCGTGGTGGCACAGTGCTGCAGTTCTGCAGCGAGCGAGAAAAAGAAGAGAGAGAGAGAGATGTGCCTTTTGAAATGAAATGCGTAATAATAAAAGCTGGCTAGGAAAACAGTAAAGATGGAGAAACAGATCTCAGAGTGAATGATAGGAAGGCTTCTGGAAAACGCAATGTTCTGTGGAGCACCCTTGGGCTTTGAACGTTGAAACGCTTACACCTTGAACGTTCAGTGCTGTTACACATTCTGGAATAACAGTACCTTTGCTCTGAAAATGATTTATAAGAACAGAAGATCTGAATTGCTGGAGCAAAGGAAGGATCCATCTCATCCGCTCGTCCGTGTCTAGGAGAACACAGAAGAATGCCTTGGCCTCTCTCTAGCATCTGCAGGGACCTGTCTTCTAAATGCCACTCCTCTGGCAGTTGCTCAGGAGTGGATTGACACTCTCATCACTAGGGATGTCGAAGGAATCTGTTCTGGGTGGGTGGGTGGAGTTTGGTGGCTTTTTCCAACTCGGCCCTCCAGATATCAGCTCATGGATTCTTGAGCTGGTGCAACTCAGCCTGTGCCAAGTCAGGCAAGCTTGCAGTTACCCACTTTTTAAAAATTGTGCAAATCCCGATTCCCGCAAGTCACAATTCCTGCAAGTCACATTTTGCACCAATTCACATCAGGGGAACGTTTACGGAAATCACAATTTGTACAAAATCTTAAATAGCACATACTGCAAAAACTGCAGGCGTAAATGATTCCTTATGCCTGCATTTTTAGGCAAACTGTGCTATTTATGGCTGCGATTCCACCCAAATCGCAATGTCAGCAAATATTCCCAGCTGTGAATTTATGCCAATCGTAGCTTGTAGCCAATAAATAAATAAATATGATATGAACTTCCAGCAGGTGTCCATGGACCATCTGGCAGCTCAACCCAATGCATGCCAAGGTCGGGCAACCGGCAGAACACAAACAGGACATGGGAGAGTTCGCCCATCCCTACCCAACACTTTGGATTTAGTGTAGACCAGTGGTGTTGTGGTGCCATGGTTCACGGGGATGCAGAACCTGCACTTTTTGATTAGCAGGGACCCTGACATCATCTGCCACCCCCATCAGATTTCTCTGCTGCCTCTGAGCTTAGCCGCAATGTTCACAGTGGCTGGAGAGGGTCAAATTGCATTGTCTCCACAGCAACATCTACCTGCAGTGTAGACATAATGAGGAATTAATGTCCATAAGCTTTACAAAAGACCTGCTCCTGGTGGAGATAGAACTGCTAGACCTGATTTGCTGATATGGATCGACAGAAGTGCCTGGGGGCATGTCTAGACCTAGGGAGGGGAGGGGGAGGATCTTGTGATATGGTGATTGCAAGATCCTCCCCCTCAGTCAACATGCAGCGCGTGACGTCCCGGAAAGAAGAGGATGTCATGTCCACCATTTTTAAAATTATTATTGAAGATGGGTGCACAAGCACTCCATTGAAAAGGTAAGTGTTTGTTTATTTATTTTTAAAAAGATCCTGTTCCCATGGAACCTGAATGAAAATGGGATGGCTGCCCACATGACCCACAGTCTCGGGACGATCCTGAGACCATGGGAAAAGTCGGGATTAAAGCCATCCCAGTTATCCCGGGGAAATGGAGGGATCATCCCTCCCCGCCCCTGGGATGCCCTGTGTGTCATGTGGATGCACAGGGATGATCCCGGGGCAATCCCCGGGATAACCCCTCATCTAGAGTCCAACCCCTGGATTGTTGGACTCTCGTTGGTGACATGG
Source organism: Elgaria multicarinata webbii (assembly GCF_023053635.1). Classification (NCBI taxonomy): domain Eukaryota; kingdom Metazoa; phylum Chordata; class Lepidosauria; order Squamata; family Anguidae; genus Elgaria; species Elgaria multicarinata. Next base: position 106,574,216 of record NC_086177.1, on the reverse strand, counting down.
CTAGGGAGACTGTCCTGAGGAGTGCCTGCACTTCAAAATTTACCACTGATGGAGACATCTTAGGGAGCAAGCCCACCATGCTCTTCAGAGTGTCATGTAATGTGACTCAAAGCAACAAGGCATGTGTGCACACAGGTGTGCTCCAGTGGTACACAACCACACACCACTGTGCATATCTACATTTTCCTTTTATAAACTTTTAACACTCATGGTTTCAATCACCCGTAAGAACATGCATGCATAAACTGGTCTCTGGGGGTGGCAGGTTGAGAAGAGAATCCTGGACCACCTTTTTTCCACTGCCTGGCCAATAAATAGCCCAAGCATTGCAAATCAGCAGGCTGGTAAAATACCAGCCAGGTGGCATCACTGTTTATATAACACTTTAAAATTGAGAATGCATTTTTGTAAGTCTCCGAGGCACAGGAGCTTCTCACATCTGCCATCCCCAAATACCCACACACAGAAAATTGAAGTCGGAATTTCATCTCGGCGTTTGAGAAACCAGCATTCACGTTGTGATATTTCATTTTCTGTCCGGTTTTGTTTAATATCAAAATGGGGGCCCTGGTTCCAGCTTTTCTGAACTCATTGAGGGAACAGATGTAGTGGTGTTGTTTTGATGCTGTTGTTCTACGCAGCACAATTTCCTTCTTCTTTGAGCCTCATTTGCCCATGTTGCCATTTACTCCTAGTGCCTGTGATAAGGGTGGGGAACTATTTTCAGTCTGAAAAAGGCCAAATTGACTCTAGGCAACAACCCCAGTAGTATTGTTGCAAGGGTCTGCCCAGGTCTGCAATGCCCCTGCCCTGGCTTCCGGATCGCACCCATTTCCCACACTGCATTAAATGCAGTCACAACCTTCCCCCTGACTGCATTAATGGCGGCTGTCATGAATGCACTGGGGGTATATACACAATTCCTCCAGCCTTGGGGGAATGGCATGTTTCTCCCCCATCCCCACCAACGGAGGCCTAGATTCATCCCATTCCCACACTGTGGTAATGACCCTTGTGTTAATGGGACCTTTAGGGCTTCCATTGGCACAGGGAGGCAGAGCTTGCTTTCCAGAGCCTCTGAAAATTGTGCAATTCCCCCCCCCCCAACTGCATTAATGGTGTCTGCCAGTAACGCAGCAGCAGAAGGGCCAAAGCCAGGGTGGGTGGGTGCCCAGCTCTGGCAAACCTCGTGAGCACTCTGCAGGGAATTGCAGGGCTCTGTTTGTAGGGGGAGGGACAAGGTGGCAGGCAGCATGAGTGCTCACGGGGTAAGCACTCCTGGGCTCATCAACTCCTAATGCCAGCGGCCACATGGCATGAAGTGCAGAAAACGGCAACTAAAATAGCCATGGGGCTGGAGCATCACCCTAATGAGGGAAGGTTAGAACAGTTGGGATTGTTTAGCTTGAAAAAAGGAGGCTGAGAGGAGACATGATAGAGGTGTACAAAATTATGCATGGTGTGGAGAATGTGGATGATACTGGAACCCAATGGGGTCATCTCATGAAGCTGATGGGTGGGAGATTCGGGACAGATAAAAGGAAGGACTTCTTAAACTATGGAATTAGCTACTACAAGATGTAGTGATGGCCACCAATTTGGATGGCTTCCAAAGGGGGTTGGACACATTCCTGGAGGTGAAGGATATCAATGGCTACTAGTCCTGATAGCTGCGTGCTACCTCCAGCATCCAAAGCAGTAAGCCTGAGCACACCATTTGCTGGGGAACATATATGGCAGGGTGATGATGCGCTACGTCCTGCCTGTGGGTCCAGGTCAACAGCTGGTTGGACACTGTGGGAAAAGATGGACTAGATGGACCCTTGGTCTGATGGACCCTTGGTCTGATCCAGCAGGGCTCTTCTGATGTTCTTACCTCAGTGGGGCCACTGCTGGCATGTGACTCCTACATATACACACACAAACCACATACACACCTTCTCCACTGCAATAAAGCTGCACTTAAACAAGATATCTGTAACTGAAGATCACACCAATGCAAATCAACACGTTACTTCCTGCAAGCCCCTTCTTTCTGGAGCAGTTACTAACAGAACGTATTTCATTAGACAACCAGTAACATGCACTTCCACTAATGCGGTTTATATAATTGAACACAAAATGAAAAGGAAAAACAAAGAATATTGCACTCTTTTTATTCTCCCAGCATTTTAACAGTCTATAAATAAATTTTAACTCGGTGTTTTAAATTTGTAATTTTGCATTGCTGCTGTTTTTATCTGGTTGAGCTTTTATATTGTATTTCATATTATGGTTTTATACTGTTGTTTTATACATTGAATGGTTTTAATTTTTGTGAACTGCCCAGAGAGCTCTGGCTATTGGGTGTTATAGAAATGTAATAAATAAATAAATACATAAATAAATAAAATACTCATTTATTTATTAATTGCATTTTTATACTGCCCAATTGCCAAAGCTCTCTGGGCGGTTTACAAAAATCTAAACAGTAAAAACTAGGGGTGTGCATGGACCCCCCGCTCCGCTTCACTTGCAGATCCGCCATTTTTCGGAGCGGGTCGCTCCGCCCCGCCCCCGCTCCGCCCACTTCCGCTCCGCTCCGCTCGGAGCTCCGGATCGGATCCGGAGCTCCGTTTTTGCCCCCCCATAGGCTTGCATTGAAAGCTAAAAAAGTAAACAACTTTTTTTCCGTTGAAGTTAGAAACCTCACGTTTGGCACCATGACACCTCATGGGCGTATACACACACACGCCAAGTTTCAAGGCAATCCCATCATCCCCTGATTTTTGGCGAATTTTTGAAAATCGGGCACCCCATTCACACCCCTTGGGATAGCTCCGTCAATTTGCATGTTACAAACCTCAAACTCGGCACCAGGGCAGCTTATCCATGTGTCCACATGCACGCCAAGTTGCAAGCAAATCCCATCATCCCCTGATTTTTGGCGCGGCTCTACCCTCTAACGCACCTCCCATAACCCTAATTCACACCCCTTTAGATAGCTCCGTCAATTTGCACGTTAGAAACCTCAAACTCAGCACCATGATAGCTTATCCACGTGTCCACATGCACGCCAAGTTTCAAGGCAATCCCATCATCCCCTGATTTTTGGGGAATTTATGAAAATCGGGCACCCCATTCACACCCCTTGGGATAGCTCCGTCAATTTGCATGTTAGAAACCTCAAACTCGGCACCAGGAGAGCTTATCCATGTGTCCACATGCACGCCAAGTTGCAAGCAAATCCCATCATCCCCTGATTTTTGGCATGGCTTAACTCACCCCAAATTGTCCCATTCTACAACTACGTCAATTTGCACGTTAGAAACCTCAAACTCAGCACCATGATAGCTTATCCACGTGTCCACATGCACGCCAAGTTTCAAGGCAATCCCATCATCCCCTGATTTTTGGGGAATTTATGAAAATCGGGCACCCCATTCACACCCCTTGGGATAGCTCCGTCAATTTGCATGTTAGAAACCTCAAACTCGGCACCAGGAGAGCTTATCCATGTGTCCACATGCACGCCAAGTTGCAAGCAAATCCCATCATCCCCTGATTTTTGGCGCGGCTTAAACTTTTTAACTCACCCCAAATCAAGTCCCATTCTACAACTACGTCAATTTGCACGTTAGAAACCTATCCTTTGGTCCCATGACAGCTTACCCATGTGTCCCCATGGACACCAAGTTTCAAGGCAATCCCATCATCCCCTGATGTTAGGGGAACTTTTGAAATTTGAACACTCCAGTATGTCAGGGATTTAAAGTTGCAATTGCAGACAGCTCAATGGGGCCAGTTCCAAGGCAATCCCAACATGCCACGAGATAACCCTAAATCTTCTGGCACATTTGAAAAAGGGATTATTGAATTTGATAAAGTCTAAGTGAGCGCAGGAAGGACTTCTCCCCTGAGTCAAAGCAAGACACATACACCATCGCTGCAAGGCGGGAAGGGGAGAATTATTATTATTATTATTATTTATTTATATAGCACCATCAATGGAAAGCAGGCAGGCAGCATGCATTGTAGTGCCGCAAGGATGGCTTGAGCACTAACGCATAGCAAACCAACCCATAAGTGGGCGCAAAGTGAGGCAAAGATGGCTGGTTGTTTCTTTCTAAGCCAGCAGTTACGCCTTGAGGGGCACAGAGGAGGACGATTGGGAGCAAACCAGGCACCAGGCGGGCAGAGAGGCAGGCAGAGTAGGCGAGGAGTCAGTCCTGGCAGATGCCCCACCACAGCAGCACCCCGGGGGAGGCGGGCAGGCAGGCAGGCAGGCTGCGGGCATTTCTGGGGGCACAAGGAAGTGATGGCTGGTTTCTAAGCCAGCATTGCAGTTAGTCACGCATTGCAAACGCAAACCATCCCAGCGAGTCGGTCACCGAGGAGGACAGGCTAGCAGAGGGGCAGGCAGAGTGACATGTCATAGATCTAGTATTGGGGAGGAGTCAGTCCCGGCAGATGCCCCAACACAGTAGCACCCTGGGTGGGCATTGGAAAACGCCATCTTGTGGGTCAATACTTCCCCCACCCCATGTCCTGCAGGGTTGCCTGCCTAACCCTTGTGGGGATGGGAGATGGAGAGCTTAGAGTGGCAGTGCCAGCAGCAGCCTTCGGCTTTCCCCTGGAACCAGTCGCCTTGCCCGCCTCTTTCCCCAGCAAGATCGCCTGGTGCTGCCTATGAAGATGCATCTTCATGCTGCTGGTTCCATAATGCCCTGTCGATGAACCCCTGCTTAGGCTGAGTTTGCAGTGGCGACAGACAGCAAAGCGGGGATCCGCTCCCAACTCAAAGTGGTCCCACACGATGCTTGTCTTTCGTTTCTGTGGTGACACCACCAATTGCCCGCCTGAGCTCTCTGGTGTTGCCACAGAAACAGGGGTGTGGGATGAGACTGGGGAGAGAGCCTCGGCCTGCTGCTGCTCCTCCTCAGCCCCCACATCCTGGAGGCCCACCGCCTCCTCCTCCTCCCCCCCCTCCACTGTGCTGAGGACCTCGTCTAGGTCCATCAGCGGGCTCGTGGGCTGAAAGGAGAATGAAGGAGTTGGGGATACTCCTCCTCCTCTAATGGCACTGCTGCCACGTGCCTCTTGCAAACGGGCACTTTTCCCATTCCCACCCTCAAAAAGAGAACGCCGGGCACAAGTTGCAGAAGAGAGTGGCTCTGCCTGCTGCTTGTCCTGCTTCTGTTTTGGAGCAGTCAGCCAAGGAGTTGCCCGTTTGAGTTTCACAGGAGGAGAGGAAGCCCTGCTGGCAGACTGAGCCTTGCTGCTTTCAGCACGCCTGCTTTCTCTTTTCATGATGACTAACAAAATATTAATACTACTAATACTATGTATAAGGTACTACTAAGAATATGTATAAGAAGAATATAATATGTTTAAATGTAGGGAAATGGGACAAGAACAATAAAATATACTACTACTAATATGTATGAGAATATACTACTAAGAATATCTACAAGAATATAATAATATGTTTTAGAATATTACTAATAAATGTAGGGAAATGGGACAAGAAATGGGACAACCACTACTATAAGAAGAACAAAATATGAATACTACTACTAATATGTATGAGAATGTATACTAATAGACTACTAAGACTATGTCAAAGAATATAATAATAATATGTTTAAGAATAGGGAAATGGTGTGCGTATGCTTTCCCCAAAATGCTCAATCTGTGGCTGCCTGTTGAACTTGACAAAAGCAGCCCACTCCGTCGAAGTTACACAGAGAAGAAAAAGAGAATCCAATTTTTTTGGTATATTTGGTATATAGAAGATAGAAGGAAACACAATCAGGATTTAAGAGAGG